>NC_058083.1:346660260-346988995 GCF_014858855.1 Bufo gargarizans
AATTTTTATTTATTTAATTTTTATTTTAATTCATTTCCCTATCCACATTTGTTTGCAGGGGATTTACCTACATGTTGCTGCGTTTTGCAGCCCTCTAGCCCTTTCCTGGGCTGTTTTACAGCCGTTTTAGTGCCGAAAAGTTCGGGTCCCCATTGACTTCAATGGGGTTCAGGTTCGGGACGAAGTTCGGATCGGGTTCGGATCCCGAACCCGAACATTTTCGGGAAGTTCGGCCGAACTTCCCGAACCCGAACATCCAGGTGTTCGCTCAACTCTAATCAGCACCATTCCTATTAAACCTGCCATAATGCCTGGTGTAGCTTATCCTGATGATTAGAAACATACCTTTTTTCATTGGATCCATTCTTGCATTTAATGGAAATAAGAGTCCTTTAAAGGGGTTATCCGAGAGTATATAAATGTCCACCAATATGTTAGGCCCCCCACATTGAATATACTTAGCTGGGTCCTTGCTCCCTGTGCCGCTCCTGGTCCCCGTACCACCGCTGCAGCTTCTCCCCGTGCGCGGATGATAACATCTGGTGCCTGGGTGAGCGGCCAATGGCAGGCGGGGATGAGGACAAGCCTCCCTAGCATTGCAGGTGATGCTAGCGAGGCTCGTCCTCATCCTCGCCTGCCATTGGCTGCTCCCCCCAATACCAGATGTTTTCATCTGCGCACTGGGATAAGCTGCAGCGGCAGTACAGGGACCAGGAGCAGTGCAGGGAGCGGAGTCCTGGGTAAGTATATTCAATGAGGGGGCCCGGCATATTGGTGGACACTTTTATACTCTCAAATAACTCCCTTAAGTGTTGTCACAACCAGGGTTACCTGAATAATTAAAAAGCTCTGGGCACTAACAAAGCTCTAGCAGCTAAGACAGAGGTCCCCAATCCTCTGTATATTGCGAGCCACATTCAACCTTCAGTGAAGGTTGGGAGCAACAGCCAAATCAAAACTGAAAAAAAAAAAAATATTTGCAAACACTGGTATTATAACATCCAAATTGGCACTGTTTGGTGGTAAATCTAGGATAGATCTGCAACAATGTCAATTGCCAGAACATATGGTCAGGGACTCAGGAGCCACATAACAGGGGGCTGCGAGCCACTGGTTGGGGGCCACTGAGCTAAGGCTACTTTCACACTAGCGTTTTTTGTGGATCCATCATGAATCTGCAAAAACGCTTCCGTTACAATAATATAACCACATGCATCCGTCATGAACGGATCTGGTTATATTATGTCTTATATAGCCAAGACGGATCCGTTATGAACACCATTGAAAGTCAATGTTGGATGGATCCGTTTTCTATTGTGTCAGAGAAAACGGATCTGTTCCCATTGATTTACATTGTGTATCGGGATGGATCCGTCTCGCTCCGCACCACATTGTGGCCAGAAAAACGCTGCTTTCAGCATTATTATTTCCACGAAAGTGAGCACAACCAAATGGAACAAAAAGCATTCTGGTGCATTCTGCTTCGTTCAGTTCCGTTTTGTCCCCTTTGACTATGAATGGGGACAAAATTGAAGCGTTTTAGTAACATAGTAACATAGTACATAAGGCCGAAAAAAGACATTTGTCCATCCAGTTCGGCCTGTTATCCTGCAAGTTGATCCAGAGGAAGGCAAAAAAAAAATTGTGAGGTAGAAGCCAATTTTCCTCACTTTAGTGGAATAAAAAATTCCTTCCCGACTCCAATCAGGCAATCAGAATAACTCCCTGGATCAACGACCCCTCTCTAGAAGCTATAGCCTGTAATATTATTACGCTCCAGAAATACATCCAGGCCCCTCTTTAATTCCTTTATTGTACTCACCATCACCACCTCCTCAGGCAGAGAGTTCCATAATCTCACTGCTCTTACCGTAAAGAATCCTCTTCTATGTTTGTGTACAAACCTTCTTTCCTCCAGACGCAGAGGATGTCCCCTCGTCACAGTCACAGTCCTGGGGATAAATAGATGATAGGAGAGATCTCTGTACTGACCCCTGATATATTTATACATAGTAATTAGATCTCCCCTTAGTTGTCTTTTCTCTAAAGTGAATAGCCCTAATTTTGACAATCTTTCAGGGTACTGTAGTTGCCCCATTCCAGTTATTACTTTAGTTGCCCTCCTCTGGACCCTCTCCAGCTCTGCTATGTCTGCCTTGTTTACAGGAGCCTAGAACTATACACAGTACTCCATGTGTGGTCTGACTAGTAATTTGTAAAGTGGTAGGACTATGTTCTCATCACGGGCATCTATGCGCCTTTTGATGCAACCCATTATCTTATTGGCCTTGGCAGCAGCTGCCTGACACAGGTTTTTGCAGCTTAGTTTGCTGTTTATTAAAATTCCTAGATCCTTTTCCATGTCAGTGTTACAGAGTGTTTTACCATTTAGTATGTACGGGTGACTTGCACTATTCCTTCCCATGTGCATAACTTTACATTTGTCAGTGTTAAACCTCATCTGCCACTTATCTGCCCAAGCCTCCAATATATCCAGATCCCTCTGTAGTAGTATACTGTCCTCTTCTGTGTTAATTACTTTACACAATTTAGTGTCATCTGTGAAAATTGATACTTTACTATGCAAGCCTTCTACAAGATCATTAATAAATATATTGAAGAGAATATGGCCCAATACTGACCCCTGAGGTACCCCACTAGTGACAGTGACCCAATCTGAGTGTGTACCGTTAATAACCACCCTCTGTTTTCTATCATTGAGCCAGTTACTTACCCACATATAGACATTTTCTCCCAGTCCAAGCATTCTCATTTTATATACTAACCTTTTATGTGGTACAGTGTCAAATGCTTTGGAGAAGTCCAGATATACGACATCCATTGATTCGCCGCTGTCAAGTCTAGAACTTACCTCCTCATAGAAACTGATTAAATTAGTTTGGCATGACCGATCCCTCATCAAGCCATGCTGATATGGCGTTATTTGCTTATTTCCGTTGAACATATCATCTCTCAGAAAACCATCAAACAGTTTACCTAAAACAGATGTTAAAATTACCGGCCTATACAGGGAGTGCAGAATTATAAGGCAAGTTGTATTTTTGAGGATTAATTTTATTATTGAACAACAACCATGTTCTCAATGAACCCAAAAAACTCATTAATATCAAAGCGGAATATTTTTGGAAGTAGTTTTTAGTTTGTTTTTAGTTTTAGCTATTTTAGGGGGATATCTGTGTGTGCAGGTGACTATTACTGTGCATAATTATTAGGCAACTTAACAAAAAACTAATATATACTCATTTCAATTATTTATTTTTACCAGTGAAACCAATATAACATCTCAACATTCACAAATATACATTTCTGACATTCAAAAACAAAACAAAAACAAATCAGTGACCAATATAGCCACCTTTCTTTGCAAGGACACTCAAAAGCCTGCCATCCATGGATTCTGTCAGTGTTTTGATCTGTTCACCATCAACATTGCGTGCAGCAGCAACCACAGCCTCCCAGACACTGTTCAGAGAGGTGTACTGTTTTCCCTCCTTGTAAATCTCACATTTGATGATGGACCACAGGTTCTCAATGGGGTTCAGATCAGGTGAACAAGGAGGCCATGTCATTAGTTTTTCTTCTTTTATATCCTTTCTTGCCAGCCACGCTGTGGAGTACTTGGACGCGTGTGATGGAGCATTGTCCTGCATGAAAATCATGTTTTTCTTACCTTGCAGACTTCTTCCTGTACCACTGCTTGAAGAAGGTGTCTTCCAGAAACTGGCAGTAGGACTGGGAGTTGAGCTTGACTCCATCCTCAACCCGAAAAGGCCCCACAAGCTCATCTTTGATGATACCAGCCCAAACCAGTACTCCACCTCCACCTTGCTGGCGTCTGCGTCGGACTGGAGCTCTCTGCCCTTTACCAATCCAGCCACGGGCTCATCCATCTGGCCCATCAAGACTCACTCTCATTTCATCAGTCCATAAAACCTTAGAAAAATCAGTCTTGAGATATTTCTTGGCCCAGTCTTGACGTTTCAGCTTGTGTGTCTTGTTCAGTGGTGGTCGTCTTTCAGCCTTTCTTAACTTGGCCATGTCTCTGAGTATTGCACACCTTGTGCTTTTGGGCACTCCAGTGATGTTGCAGCTCTGAAATATGGCCAAACTGGTGGCAAGTGGCATCTTGGCAGCTGCACGCTTGACTTTTCTCAGTTCATGGGCAGTTATTTTGCGCCTTGGTTTTTCCACACGCTTCTTGCTGTTTTTTCCACACGCTTCTGTTGACTATTTTGAATGAAACGCTTGATTGTTCGATGATCACGCTTCAGAAGCTTTGCAATTTTAAGAGTGCTGCATCCCTCTGCAAGATATCTCACTATTTTTGACTTTTCTGAGCCTGTCAAGTCCTTCTTTTGACCCATTTTGCCAAAGGAAAGGAAGTTGCCTAATAATTATGCACACCTGATATAGGTAGTTGATGTCATTAGACCACACCCCTTCTCATTACAGAGATGCACATCACCTAATATGCTTAATTGGTAGTAGGCTTTCGAGCCTATACAGCTTGGAGTAAGGCAACATGCATAAAGAGGATGATGTGGTCAAAATACTCATTTGCCTAATAATTCTGCACTCCCTGTAGTTTCCAGGCTCTGTTTTTGGACCCTTTTTGAATATTGGCACCACATTTGCCATGCGCCAATCCTGTGGGACATTCCCTGTCAGTATAGAGTCCGCAAATATCAGAAATAAGGGTCTGGCTATGACATTACTTAATTCCCTTAGGATACGGGGGTGTATGCCACCCGGTCCTGGCGATTTGTCTATTTTAATATTTTTAATAGTGTCGAGCGCGAATATTCGAATTGCAATTTTTTTTCTCGAATATCGCCAATTCGAGAATTCGA
The DNA here is from genome assembly GCF_014858855.1 of Bufo gargarizans. Lineage (NCBI taxonomy): Eukaryota > Metazoa > Chordata > Amphibia > Anura > Bufonidae > Bufo > Bufo gargarizans. The sequence goes on from NC_058083.1 coordinate 346,665,132, forward strand.
GAATATTTCTAATATAGTGTTATATATTTGCTATATATCGAATATTCGCAAATTTTAAACATCTGAAAAAACATGATCCCTCACTGCTTCTTGCTTGTGGGCCAACGAGTCATTGGCCCTCAAATAAGATTATACCACTATATTAGCTAAATCGATCGATTCAAAATAATTTTTCCGAATATTCGCTATCTTGCAAGAGGCAGGGTGGAATCGATATTGTTATTCGAATTCCCTATTTTTACCCGAATGTTATGAATGATCGTGTGAGGAATCGATCTTATGAGTGACGTAATCGTATCACGTGACATGTGCCCTGGTTTCGGTTTCGGTTTTGCAATGCTTCCAGTGGAGTTTGGCGTTCATTCTGTCTTAAAATCGGCGATTGAAAATGTGCAAAATTCGATTTCAAAAGGAAGAAGAAGAAGAAATTCTTCTCACTGTAAGTAATATTGTATTACAGCACAGTATTTTATTTCATATTGCATGCATGTCAGAACAATATTTAGCATTAGCAACACTCGATCTACATCTAAGGCTACTTTCACACTTGCGTTCGGAGCGGATCCGTCTGGTGTCTGCACAGATGGATCCGCTCCTATAATGAAAACGATGGTATCCGTTCAGAACGGATCCGTCTGCATTATATTTCAGAAAAAAATCTAAGTCTGAAAGTTAGCTGCGTTCGGGTGTCCGCCTGCTGAGCGGAACGGAGGTCAAACGGTGCCAGGCTGAGGCATTCTGAGAGGATTCGCATCCACTCAGAATGCATTGGGGTCGTACGGATCCGCATCCACTCAGAATGCATTGTGGTCATACGGATCCGTTCGGGGCCGCTTGTGAGAGCCTTCAAACGGAACTCACAAGCGGAACCCCGAACGCAAATGTGAAGGTAGCCTAAATTATTTATATGTAGATTGAGTGTTGCTAAATATTCGTGTATGCAATATTTTTTTTTTTCCTCCGCCACCCGCCCACCATCCCAATAGCAGATACTACTGATTGGTGCACTGAGTATTCTTGTTACTTTGCAGCACTATGTCAGTAGCAGATAACGAAGCACATCCGTTTTCCTGCCATGCAATATATACCACACACTATATACCATACACACAATATATATAGATTTAAATTTATGTCCATGATCTTTTTTTTGTCAGACCGCCAGTATTTGCTGGTTCATTTAGCGTTACCCAACGTGCACCACGGGGATGCAAACCAGAAGTACACCCAATACCGTACCGTCACTTAACTAGACAGGAACATCGCAGCTTTGCTGGCCATTATCTGATTACTCAGACCTCACATACTGTACATATAATTGCAATACAATCCGATCTTATAACTTTAAATCTAATATTTCCCTTTTAACCCCTTCAAGACCAGGCCTGTTTTCATTTTTACATTTTTGTTTTGTCCTCCGTCATGTTCCAAAAGCCATAACTTTTTTATTTTTCCGTTCACATAGCTATATGAGGCCTTTTTTTTGCGGGACAAGATGCATTTTTTAATGCCACCATTTTATTTACCATGTTTTGTATTAGAAAAAAAAAAATTATATGTAAAATTGGGAAAGGGTGGTGATTCAAACTTTATATAGTGGTGTTTATTTAAACTTTATTAAAAAAATTTTTTTACAGCAATTAGCCCCCATAGGGGCCTCGTACATAGGATCTTTTGATCCCGTCTCCTATTCACGATAATAGAGATCTATTACGGTGAATAGGATTTTTGCACACTCCATTCTGCGCTATGCCTCGTGCATAGCTCAGTATGGAGAAAGCCATTGCAGGCCTGAATAGCTTCAGCCATGGCAACCGATCAGAGCCCCGCGATTTCACTGCAGGGGCTCCGATTAGAAGGAAGATGGAGGCGCATCACGTCACAGGTGCCGCGATGAGCCTTGATTGTGGTACCTGAGGGGCTAAATGGCAGGGGCGGCGCGATCGCCGCTTCCTGTTAGTGCGGCCGGATGCCGGCTGTATCATATAGCCGGCAGATCGTGCGTATGGAGCGGGCTCACTGCAGAGGCCCGCTCCATACATCCCCTGTCACGCAATGACATACCTTTACGTCATAATGTGTGAAGGGGTTAAAGACGTAACTATTTTTTGATACTTTTTTTGTGTTGATATTTCTTTGAATATTTGTATAATGAAAAAATTGTGATTATAGGCTTTCATCCTTATCCTTCAGCACTTTCTTGAGCTGGGATACCCTTGGACCAGCAAAAGGATAGAAAAACTGGCCATCGTATGGTCTGTCCTGGCCGAATTATAATTAAAAAGTGGGATATGGCACGACCACAACGCCATTCAAAAAAAGTATTGTGACCTGAAGCGCTTACACCCAGATCAGGTCGATGAGTATAGTCGGCGATTACACCCAGGTACAATGCTTACATGATTTTTGTATTTCTCTCTACAGCACTCAGCAATGTACAGTATATATTCAGTTATGCTGCTAAGGCTACTTTCACACTTGCGTTCGGGGTTCCGCTTGTGCGTTCCGTTTGAAGGCTCTCACAAGCGGCCCCGAATGCATCCGTACGGCCCCAATGCATTCTGAGTGGATGCGGATGGCAGTATGGCACCGTTTGGCAGCTTGCAGCGTTCGGGTGTCCGCCTGGCCGTGCGGAGCCAAACGGATCCGTCCAGACTTACAATGTAAGTCAATGGGGACGGATCCATTTGTCGTTGACACAATATGGTGCTATTGTAAACGGATCTGTCCCCCATTGACTTTCAATGCAAAGTCAGGATGGATCCGTCTGACTAACAATTAGACTTAGATTTTTTTCTGAAATATAATGCAAACGGATCCGTTCTGAACGGATACCATCGTTTGCATTATAGGTGCAGATGGATCTGCTCCGAACGCAAGTGTGAAAGTAGCCTAACACACAACCTCTTAACTCAAATTTCTTAACGCATCACGTAATCTTGAAACACAAGGTATTTTTAAAATATCTTAACGTATTTAATTGCATTAAGTTTACATAACACGTCTCATATAGCATGTGTGTTAACTCTACTACATCCGTGTTTCATCCCTTTTCAAATGATTACTTAATACCTGGTGTGACATGTACAAAATCTTCTGGTTTTATCATATATCTCTACCTCACTGAGATTGTATATATATTGTTATACCAGCGCGGTACTGATGTATGATGTCACCGGATGATTTAATACGTTTCACACGTTTATATCTACATAAACTGCAAATATCATTCAGCATTCCGGTCAACGTCCCCGACCATTACATGCATCCCCCACTTAATTTGCATGGGATTCAAGATTTTTTATATATATATATATATATATATATATATATATAGATATATATGTATGTCCTGCAAAAACTCAAAAACGCAACCATCGATTTAAACGAAACTTGGTATACAGATCCCTTGCTACCTGGAAATAAATCTTGCAAGGTCTCGGCTCTCTAAGACTTACACGAGATATTCCCAAAAAATGACCTGTATTATCCAATACAAGCCTGCCAGCCTTTCACTTAAATCCTAACTGCCAATTGACGGGAGCTGTGGAGTTCACAGTTAAAGGGGCGTTCACGTGAAAGTCACTGTGTATTAGGGCTGGTCACCGTCAAAGTGACACTTAAAGGGGAGACTTTAAGCCTCCTTCTAATTAGAAAGTTACCTCGACAACTAAATCAACAGGGAGGGAGGGCGGTTTGGCAGCAGATCTTCAAAATGCGGCTTAGCAGACAGTCTAACGCTGGCAGCCACAAAAAATTATGTACCCAACATAACACCATCCAATAACCCCTTATCTAATTTGCGAACTGTTGTTTGATTTCCCTAAACATCCATTACCCAGTCACAATACCCTATAGGGCACCTTCCTAACAAATCCCATGTTATCTCATCCTACCTTGTAACTTAGACAATTTTTTTTTTTTTAAAAGGTAAATCCACAATTGGTACAATTTATAATCCCATGCAGATTCCACCATATAGGAATTTCTTGATCTTTACCTTGGTTATGGTTTATGAGTTGTTTGTGTAAATTCTTAACAATGTTCCCTCGGTCTGCCAACACAAAAAAAGAAAAGAAAAAAAAAAAGGTGAACAAGGAGGAGGGAGAAAATGTGGAGGCGCCCATGGAGGAGGAGAGAGAAAATGTGGAGGCAGCCATAGAGGAGGAGGGAGAAAATGTGCAGGCCACTTCACCCCCAAAGTGATACAGAGGCCACTGAGGAGGAGGCCGGACCTTCCCAGCCACCTGATTCTGCCCCCCCAGCTCCAGAAGAGGAGAAAGAGGTAGTCTACACAGTCTACACCCCCCACCGGGAGGGTAAATATGTGCACACATTACTATAATTTGATATACATAACAAATTCACAAGCATCCCACGATCCCCACAACACCCTGCATCTCCGGAGCTGTAATGCACATGTGTAATGAATCTGAAAAATAGCAGCCCTTAGTTAACATGGCTGCCTGTTTAGCTGAGTTGCATTTGCACCCCGGTTCACAAACGATTATGCCTGGGGGCAGGGTGTTTGTTGGTCCGTATCCGTAATAGATTGTCCTTCTGCATCAAGTCATGTTCCGCTGAGGCCTACGCTTAATGGCCGGCCGCGAAGTGGTTAAAAGAGGTAACAATGAGGGGACAACAGAAACTAGTGTTATATTTAAATAAAATAAAATAAAAGGCACTATTTGTCTTAGAAGGAACCCTAATTTTAAATATAATATTTTTCCAGTAGTGAACATGGCCATAAGAGAATTAAAGGCCACCAAAAAGGAATTTAGTAAAGATGTTGCGGAGCTCAAGAAAATGCAGCATCGCTTCAATAAGAGGATGCGGCAAATGGAGGAAAAAAACCTTCACCAGCTCCGAAAACTCTACAAAATATTATTGGAGCTGAAAAAGTTGCCATAGAGGCTTGGTTTATTATTTTTGTTTTTTGTTATAATAAATACATTTTTTACAGTTTGATAACGTGTGTTTTTTTTTATTTTTATGTAATGTTATGGTGTAATTTTAGACATTTGTGGTAAGGCCCCTTTATACCAGGGTCAGGACAGACAGCAGAACAGACAGCTTTAGGTACATGGTAACACTGTAGTATACGCCCCACACATATGGCTACTTTCACACTAGCGTTCGGGGCTCCGCTTGTGAGTTCCATTCAAAGGCTCTCACAAGCGGCCCAGAACGCTCACGGCCAGCCCTAATGCATTCTGAGTGGATGCGGATCCGCTCAGAATGCATCAGTCTGGCAGCGTTCAGCCTCCGCTCCGCTCAGCAGGTGGACACCTGAACGCTGCTTGTAGCGTTCAGGTGTCCGCCTGGCCGTGCGGAGGCAAACGGATCCATCCAGACTTACAATGTAAGTCAATGGGGACGGATCCATTTGAAGATGACACACTATGGCTTAATTTTCAAACGGATCCGTCCCCCATTGACTTTCAATGTAAAGTCTGGACGGATCCGTCTGAGGCTACTTTGACACTTAGAATTTTTTTTACAATATAATGCAGACGGATCCGTTCTGAACGGATCCACCGTCTGCATTATATGAGCGGATCCTCTGAACGCAATTGTGAAAGTAGCCTAACTCAGCAGTGTCAGGACCTACAACAGCAAGTATCGGTAACGGTGGAGTATAAAGCCCACACATAGGTAATCAGGGTCAGGACAGACTTCAGCATCAGCAGCAGGTAGATGTTAAGGGTACAGTATAAGGCCTACACATAGCTCGGCCTAACTCAGCACGACAGCCGGCAGCACGTTCGAAGTGTGCAGCAGGAATTTGTTCCCAGGAATGGGCCCCTACCAGACCAGGACAACACCAAAAATAAACCAATACACCTCTGACAGCATCATGTTGTAAGTGGGCAGCAGGAATGGACTAACATGAAAAAAATTACACTATTTGACTTTCTAAAATTTTTGTTTAAATAAAAAATAATTTTTTTAAACAACAAGAAAAAGAAGTACAAAATTAGCTACACACGACACAACGCATTCCTCTGACAGAGAACTTTCAAGATTGGACACATCAAGTCTGTGGCAGATAAATGTTTTTTAATAACATTTTAACAATAACAGTCATTTTTGGCTTATTTTTTATTTTATTTTCATAAAATGCATATGTTTTATTATTTTACGGTTCCTCTGATCCATCCTCCGAACCTTTTTTAAAACCCGCCGCAGCAGCTTATGTAGAGCCAATCGATCCTTTTCTTGCTCCTTCTGGTACTTGGCCATTCGTTTATGGCATTTATTGATTACTGTATGTTTAAAAGAAAAGAAAATATTAATGCAATTTAGTTTATCAGAGAATTAGTGCAGTGTGGAGTAGGTGTATAAACACTTAAGATTTACATCTAAATCCAAAAGTTACACATGTTTATGGTCATTATAGTGTTTTTTAGATTAGAGATTGTTCGGATACAGTTTAATGTTATTTTTTTGGGTAGTTATATTTATTAGCTACTTTAGACACTTACACCACTTGCACACGACCGTATGCCCTACGAGACATACAGTCCAAAAAATAAAATCGTATCGATATAGATAATAATCGCATCTACGAATATTTCAAAATTCGTGATCTACAGAACAATCATTGTGCTGCATGCAATATCTACACAAACAACATATATATGCTTTAAGAGAATATTACTTACAGTTAATATGATGTCGTCCTCATCTTTCTCAAGTATGTGTCTGAACTTTGACATACTTCCAGTAGCCATTGTAGTCATTCACTTGTAAAGTTCAAATAGTGAGGATGAATGCTTTATAGACACTGGTCACAGTCACTAGGCGGTTCTAGTACTGTAAATTACATCATACGCTTTTTCACGCACGTTTACGTTACCCGCTTAATTTAAATTAGAGACCACGATAGCAAATAAAAAAAACAAATCGAATATTATTTGGAACAAAAAAATCAAGATTTTAATTATTTAACGAATATTCGAAAAAACAAATACATAGAAATATAGTGAATATATTCGTTATTTTATCTACTTCTGCATACTCCTCCCTGACAAGCGTCCCGTCACCATGGGAACGCCTGTGGGTTAGAAAATACCATCGGATCTGAGTTTTCCCTGAGATCGTGAAAACTCAAATCCGATGGTATATTCTAACCCACAGGCGTTGCCATGGTTACGGGGACTCTTATCGGGGAGCAGTATGCCAAAGTGGAATAACTACACATTGGGGAAAAAAAAAGACGAATATTCTAAATAACGAATGTATTCTTAATATTGCTCTAACTTCGTCTTTTAGAATATTCGTAATATTGCTCTAACTTCGTCTTTTAGAATATTCGTAGTATTGCTCTAACTTCGTCTTTTAGAATATTGCAAATATTCTAAAAGACGAAGTTAAAGCAATATTAAGAATATTCGTAAAATACACATATAGACTGCAATTTAGCTAATATAGTGCTATAGTAATTTTTTTAATAGTGTACATATTTTCCAAAACTGAAGTTCAGAAAAGGCTAAAAAAAAAAAAAAAAAAAAAAAAAGATTATAGCACTATATTAGCTAAATTACAATCTATATGTGTATTTTACTAATATTCGTAATATTGCTCTAACTTCGTCTTTTAGAATATTACAAATATTCTAAAAGACGAAGTTAGAGCAATATTAAGAATATTCGTAAAATACACATATTAGCCTAGCCATAGTCAATTAGTCATAGAAACGTTGCCTTATACTGTCAAAAGAAAAATCGCAATACTCGATTAATTGAATCGCATATTAGTCACGAAAAATGGAATAATGACGAATATTCGTTTTCGACGAATATAAGACGAATATTCAATAGAATATTCGTGAAATATTGCGAAATCGAATATGGCACCCCCCGCTCATCACTACTTTTTAAGTCGCTGTTGTACTTCTTCCTGGGTCAGACAGGACACTTTTAATGGGGAATTTATTTTTACATTCTGCATGTCATCTGACAGTTTATTTTCCTCACTGAATACACTGGAGAAAAAAATATTTAACAGCTTTGCTCTCTCCTCATCGCTCTCTGCGACTCCCCCCTCATTACTCTTTAAAGGACCGACACCTACAGATTTATACTTTTTAACATTTATATAATTGAAGAACATTTTAGGGTTAGTTTTACTCTCTTTGGCAATTAATCTCTCGATCTCTAGTTTGAACGCTTTTATTAGTTTTTTACATGTTCTATTTTTTTCCTTATAGTTTTTCATTCTATGACGGATCTCAATAGCGGAATTGAAAACGCTAATGTGAAAGTAGCCTGAGGCATATTTTATGCTAGCAAATCCAGCATAAACATATTGCTTTGAGTTGGAGATAACAATAAATAAATAACTGTACTGGCACACACAGGATACACTTGTTAATTTGTTGTTATATCATTTATTTGTTTACTGGTACCAGTTAAGTTAATATTAGCTGTATCACTAATATTACTAGCCTAGAAATAAATATCAGTGTTTCTCACTTGTTAGAAAATTATATTTCATAAAAAGTAGTAGAAAAAAAACCCATAATGTAGTGCTAATCTTAACATTTCCATTTGTAAAGGTCAGTTTTATGGCAAGAAATGCACAAAGGAACTCAGGGGAAAATTCTATGTCTGTTTACTTAGGATAAAAAAAGATCCGTGCAACCTCTTATACAATATAATACAATATACAATACATACCATGCAAATAGCAGTATTATCATAGATCAGTGCAGCACACTGGGATATAAAGAGTCAACACTAGATTTATTTTACCATACACTTACAAAAGCAGACACCAGCCATTTCTGGGGGGAAAAAGACTGATTTGTTTTGTAATCTCAGATACCCCCTTCTATACACCAAAGTAAAGCTGCCACATGCAAATGTTTAATGTGATACTTCCATGTGTCCTAATGCACATGTGAGACTCATCCTTTGTTTTGGAATCCCTGGCTTGGAAGCAGTCCAAAACTACATAGAAAGCCTACTTGATATTTTTAATATCCTGTTCTTTCAAAAACAGAAGGAGCATCTGTACGTGATATAGCATGCGGGGGCATGTTATAATTTTAATAAGTACAATCTCCCCTGATATGGAGAGTGGAAGCTTCTGTCAACCAGATAATTCAGTACACATTCTTTTAATTATTGGTCCCAAGTTTAGCCTAGATAATATAAAAAAAATTCTAGCAACTTTATCTTTTGTTAACAAGAGCAATTAAGTTGCTATGATGCATTTTATACCCCTAGAAAATGATGCTATAAGGCTACATACACACGACCGTGTCCCCCCCCCCCCCCTCGTGGTCGTATTGCAGCCTGCATACAGCAGGTCCGCAATACACAGGCATCGGCTGTGTACATTCTGCATCACGGACCGCGGACCCATTCACTTGAATGTGTCCGCAATCATGGAGATGCGGAACAGAGGCACGGATCGGATAAATAAGGATAAATGGGAGAGCTTCAAATCCACATGGAGTAATTGCACTAAATTATTTATTCCTTTAGGTGACAAGAATAAAAGGCTAAAATTAACCCCCCTATGGCTTACAGCTACTGTAAAAAGGGCAATAAAAGACAAAAAGAGGGCATTTAAAAATACAAATCTGAGGGGTCAGCTGTAGCATTTGAAGATTACAAAGGGCTTAATAAAATCTACAAAAAGGAGATAAAATTAACATAGATACAAAACGAACAGCAGGTAGCAAAACAAATCCCAAAAAGAAAGTAGCTGATATCTGTGGTGCCGGGGCTGTTAGTACATCCAGTGATATAATCAATTGGCTAACTGAAGATATGGTCCAAGAAAAGTTAAATAGGGTAAATGTGACCAAGGCTCTGGGTCCAGAAGGATTACACCCAAGAGTGCTTAAAGAGCTCTGTTCAGTCATTGCTGTGCCCCTGTTTATAATTTTTAAAGATTATCTAGGTACTGGTACAGTGCCAAGGGATTGGCGCAAGGCAAACCTGGTGCCCATATTTAAAAAAAGGATCAAGGTCCTCCACAGGTAATTATAGACCAGTTAGTTTAACTTCTGTTGTGGGAAAAATGTTTAAAGGACTCTTAAGGAACTATATACAGAAGTATGTGACTATAAATAATATTATAAGTGATAACCAGCATGGGTTTACCAAGGACAGAAGTTGTCAGACTAACCTGATTTGTTTTTATGAGGTGAGTAGTAGCCTGGACAGATGGGCGGCTGTGGATGTAGTGTTTCTGGATTTTGCAAAAGCTTGATACTGTCCCTCATAGACGCTTAATAGGTAAAGCAAGGTCTATAGGCTCGGAAAGTATAGTTTGCAATTGGATTGGAAACTGGCTGAAGGACCGTGTCCAGAGAGTTCTGGTCAATTATTCCTATTCAGAATGGGTATCACGACCGGCGTGCCGATCACATACGTGACACAAAGGGAGGGAAAGGGGAAGGCCCTGTCCAAGGAAGAGGGAAAGGTGGTGACCCCTAACTCACCTTGAGGCTGGCACCTGACTGCCCTGACGTCCCTAGACGGGTTTTTCACCCGTACTGCCAATCACGTGCCTAAACCCTGGCTTTCCCTAAGATGAGTCCTAAGTAGTGAATAGGGCGGTGGGGACACTAGTCCTCACCACTAACACTAAAGGAAAACACCAAGGAGAGGACAGACAATACAGACAAAACATATAATCCCAGGTGGGCAACAACAGCAGACAACAAAAGCCCAACAAGGATCCGGAGGGTAACGCTCTTGAACGACAACTAGGAATCACAGCTACACAGCTCCAGTGGGTCAGTATAGAAGTCCAGGCAAGAAGCTCTATATCTGGCAACTAGAGAAGTGGGAGGGAGAATATAAGGAGGTTGCGAGTGACGGACAAGAAACAGCTGAGGAGAAGAAGCTACGGATCCCTGAGTGAGACAAAAAGGATTGCAAGGCAAACACAGAAAGCTATCATTAAGAGACAGCGCGATCTTTAGACATAGAGCATTCAGCCACCCGCTGCGACTTCGTGACCCCGGGTATAACAGAGACTGACGTGGCTCTTGACACCCTTGTGACAATGGGCCCAGATTATAAGTGGTGTACCCCAAGGTTCAGTGCTGGGCCCTTTCTTATTTAATTTATTTATTAATGATATTGAGGTTGTGGTTTGAAGCAGAGATCCTTGAAAGTTAAGTTTTTGCATTTTAGTACTGCCTTGTCGAACTTTTTTTTTCTCTGCTGGGTGTTGCCATTTAATCCCATTTTTTTTTCTCTGCTTGATTAAGGGGAGTGGCCTGGGCAACCAGGTGCTATAAATGAAACCACTAAACTCCCTGAGCTTGCTCTTCCTGAGGCTTGCTCTACTAAGTGGGCTTCTTATTAAGTGGAGTTAAAAAAAAAGGAGTTTAAGAAAGGGAGTTGGAAACTAAGGTTGGATATAATTTCCTTGTGTGTTGTTGGCTTAATTTTAGGTAGTCCTTCAACTACAGCAGACAGGGTCTAATTCTAAATTCATATTTGCGGTTTTACTTTTTTACTGTTGTAATCCCCATTTAGTATGTGTTGCACAATTGACAACGCAGTCCAGTGCACATCTTGCATGATGTATGCAGTCCTGGAACAGCCGTTCAAGGGTGTATATCTTTGTTCAAGATGTGAGCAAATTACCCGTTTGGAATCGCAAAACGAGTCTCTAAACGGGCAAGTTGCAACACTGAGAGGCATTGACAATTTGCAAAAGAGTTTGCTTCTCACAGAGCAAGCACTCTTTGGGGTAGATGAGGGGGAGGGAGGCTGAGGAAAGAGACGTAGCTAGCTGGGTAACAGTTAGAAAGCGGGGTAGAGGGAAGAGTGCCAGGGAGGCTGACGTTTGGCAGATGAGGGGGATGTAAGTCCAGGGATGGCACTGCTGCAGCCGGACACTTCCTCTGCCAGTCAGGGGAATGTCAGCTCCAGTAAGCAGGGAACCAGGAGAGCAGGGCAGGCCATAATATATATAGAGAAACCACAGCACTCGATAAGTCGTTTTTCAAAATTCAATTCATTTATTTGTTGTCCATCCCAAAAGGATCTTTTTTATATTGCAATTGGCCAGGGCAGGTCAGACAGGTGCTGGTATTGGGAGACTCCATTATTAGGGGAACAGATAGGGAAATCTGTCACAAAGACTATGATCACCGAACAGTGTGCTGTCTTCCTGGCGCTAGAGTTCGACACATCGCGGATCGGGTTGACAGATTACTGGGAGGGGCTGGAAAAGATCCAGCGGTCATGGTCCATATCGGAACCAATGACAAAGTTAGAGGTAAGTGGAGAGTCCTTAAAAATGATTTCAGGGATTTAGGTCAAAAGCTTAGAGCAAGGACCTCAAAGGTAGTATTTTCCGAAATACTGCCTGTACCACGAGCCACACAAGAAAGACAGCGGGAGATTAGAGAGATTAACAAGTGGCTCAAGAACTGGTGTAAGAAGGAGGGGTTTGGGTTCCTGGAGAACTGGGCCGACTTTTCTATCGGCTACAGGCTCTATCTTAGAGACGGGCTGCACCTCAATGGGGAAGAGGCAGCTGTGCTGGGGAGAAAGATGGCTAGAAGGTTGGAGGAGTGTTTAAACTAGGGACTGGGGGGGGGGGAAATTACATTATAGAAGGGAAAGATAGGGCAGATAGAGACCGGGGGCAATGCAAAGGGACTGGGGGAGGAATGGAAGGATGGACTAGAACAGTTCAGAAGGAAAGGTGTAGGGTAAAAAATATATCTCAAATGTATGTATACTAAAGCCAGAAGCCTCACTAATAAAACTGGTTAGCTGGAATTGGTGATGTGTGAGGAGAACTATGACATAGTGGGAATAACTGAGACATGGCTGGATGATAACTATGACTGGGCAGTTAATGTACAAGGTTACAGTCTGTTTAGAAAGGATCGTCAAAACCGGAGAGGGGGAGGGGTCTGCCTTTATGTAAAGTCTTGTCTAAAGCCCACACTCCGTGAAGATATAAGTGAGGGACATGAACATGTGGAGTCACTGTGGGTAGAGATACATGGAGCTAAAAACAACAATAAATTACTAATAGGAGTTTACTATAAACCACCTAATATAGCAGAGTCCACAGAAAATCTACTACTAAACGAGATAGACGAGGCGGCAAATCATAATGAGGTGGTTATTATGGGGGACTTCAACTACCCAGATATAGACTGGGAAACTGAAAGCTGTACATCTCATAAAGGAAACAGGTTCTTGGCAATAACCAAAGACAATTACCTCTCCCAACTGGTTCAGGACTTAGTATTAACCAATAGGCCTGACAGAACAACAGACATGGAGGTTGGGGGACACCTAGGAAATAGTGACCATAAAGTAATAACCTTCCAATTATCATTCAAAAGAGCTTTTCTACAGGAAGGAACAAAAATACCAAACTTCAAAAAAGCTAAATTTAGCCAACTAAGAGAGGCCATAGGCCGAACTAACTGGGAGAAAGTCCTCAAAATTAAAAATACATCCACAAAATTGGATATCTTTAAAAAACATCCTAGCACGGAAGCACTGAAAAACTATAAGGAAAAAAATAGAACATGTAAAAAACAAATAAATGCAGCCAAACTAGAGATCGAGAGTTTAATTGCCAAAGAGAGTAAAACTAACCCTAAACTGTTCTTCAATTATATAAATGTTAAAAAGTATAAATCTGAAGGTGTCGGCCCTTTAAAGAGTAATGGGGGGGGGGGAGTTGCAGAGAGCGATGAGGAGAAAGCAAAGATGTTAAATATTTTTTTCTCTAATGTATTCACTGAGGAAAATAAACTGTCAGATGACATGCAGAATGTAAAAATAAATTCTCTATTACAAGTGTCCTGTCTGACCCAGGAAGAAGTACATCAGCGACTTGAAAAGATTAAAATAGACAAATCGCCAGGACCGGATGGCATACTCCCCGTATCGTAAGGGAATTAAGTAATGTCATAGCCAGACCCTTATTTCTGATATTTGACATCTATACTGACAGGGAATGTCCCACAGGATTGGCGCATGGCAAATGTGCCAATATTCAAAAAGGGTCCAAAAACAGAGCCTGGAAACTATAGGCCAGTAAGTTTAACATCTGTTGCGGGTAAACTGTTTGAAGGTTTTCTGAGAGATGCTATCTTAGAGCATCTCAACGGAAATAAGCAAATAACGCCATATCAGCATGGCTTCGTGAGGGATCGGTCATGTCAAACTAATTTAATCAGTTTCTATGAGGAGGTAAGTTCTAGACTTGACAGCTGTGAATCAATGGATCTCGTATATCTGGACTTCTGCAAAGCATTTGACACTGTACCACATAAAAGGTTAGTATATAAAATGAGAATGCTCGGACTGGGAGAAAACGTCTGTATGTGGGTAAGTAACTGTCTCAAAGATAGAAAACAGAGGGTGGTTATTAACGGTACACACTCAGATTGGGTCACTGTCACTAGTGGGGTACCTCAGGGGGTCAGTATTGGGCCCTATTCTCTTCAATATATTTATTAATGATCTTGTAGAAGGCTTGCATAGTAAAGTATCAATTTTCGCAGATGACACTAAACTGTGTAAAGTAATTTACACTGATGAGGACAGTATACTACTACAGAGGGATCTGGATATATTGGAGGCTTGAGCAGATAAGTGGCAGATGAGGTTTAACACTGACAAATGTAAAGTTATGCACATGGGAAGGAATAATGCAAGTCACACGTACATACTAAATGGTAAAACACTTGGTAACACTGACATGGAAAAGGATCTAGGAATTTTAATAAACAGCAAACTAAGCTGCAAAAACCAGTGTCAGGCAGCTGCTGCCAAGGCTAATAAGATAATGGGTTGCATCAGAAGGGGCATAGATGCCTGTGATGAGAACATAGTCCTACCACTTTACAAATAGCTAGTCAGACCACACATGGAGTACTGTGTACAGTTCTGGGCTCCTGTAAACAAGGCAGACATAGCAGAGCTGGAGAAGGTCCATTGGAGGGCAACTAACGTAATAACTGGAACGTGGCAACTACAGTTCCCTGAAAGATGATCAAAATTAGGGTTATTCACTTTAGAAAAAAGACAACTGAGGGGAGATCTAATTGCTATGTATAAATATATCAGGGGTCAGTACGGAGATCTCTCCCATCATCTATTTATCCCCAGGACTGTGACGCGGGGACATCCTCTGCATCTGGAGGAAAGAAGGTTTGTACACAAACATAGAAGAGGATTCTTTACGGTAAGAGCAGTGAGACTATGGAACTCTCTGCTTGAGGAGGTGGTGATGGTGAGTACAATAAAGGAATTCAAGGGGCGTGGATGTATTTCTGGAGCGTAATAATATTACAGGCTATAGCTTCTAGAGAGGGGTCGTTGATCCAGGGAGTTATTCTGATTGCCTGATTGGAGTCGGGAAGGAATTTTTTATTCCACTAAAGTGGGGAAAATTGGCTTCTACCTCACAGGTTTTTTTTTTTGTCTTCCTTACAGGATAACAGGGCGAACTGGATGGACAAATGTCTTTTTTCGGCCTTATGTACTATGTTAGAAGGGGATAAATAGCACCATATAGTTTTTTTGCAGATGACACTAAGCTGTGTAGTACTGTACAATCTATTGTTGTAGAAAAATTAATAGTTGTAATCAGCTCGCATCAAAGTTTGTGTAAGGAAAAAGGTAAATCCCCCTTCCATCAGCCGCAGTCAGAGAAAGACCCAGGTGCTACCATCTTGATTGAAATTCTGAGGGGCTGGCCCAAGACAAGGATACAGGAAGTGATGACATATGAAAGGACAGGGAGGGGTAATCAATGTGGCTGGCCAGACAATGCACACACCCCATCCCTGTATAAGGAAGGATGAGTCATGCCCATTACCCGACCAGCCAGGTGGCCGTCCACCCCCCATCACTGTCAGCATGGACCTCATTCAATACTGCTCCAAAGTGATCAGTATCTAATAAAGATCATTCTACTGGTTGTCATACTGACGGTTTTACCACTGGTCCCGATTCAGCCAAAGTACCCTCTGCTAGAGTGTTCTCTGGTTAAATACGACACAGGGAGACAGGTGACAATCTATAAAAACTCACACACATCCTAAAGTAAAATGTCTGCATAATAAAATTTCCACAACACTATGCAAGATGTCCATAAACTACAAGCTGACTTGAACACTCTGAGTGATTGGACATCAACTTGGCAAATGAGGTTCAATGTGGACAAATGTAAAGTTATGCATCTTGGTAGTAATAATCTCTGTGCTTCATATGTCCTAGTTGATGTAGCACTGTGAAAGTCACTTATAGAAAAGGATTTGGGTGTCCTCGTGGATGGTAGATTAAATTACTGCATCTAAGGCCCCCAGGATATTGTCATGCATTAAACAAGACATGGACTCGTGGGGGACGGATGTAATACTACCACTTTACAAAGCGCTGGTGCGGCCTCATCTGGAATACGCAGTCCAGGGCACCAGTACATAGAAAGAACGCACTGCAGCTGGAAAAAGTACAGAGGAGAGCGACTAAAATTATAAGGGGCATGGAGGGTCTTAGGTATGAAGAAAGATTAAAAGAATTGAATTTAGTCTTGAGAAGAGACGTCTAAGGGGAGATATGATTAACCTATACAAATATATAAATGGGCCATATAAAAAATAAGGTGAAAAACTGTTCCATGTAAAATGTGATTTATAAAAGGGGGAGACACCGCGCTGAGCCTAGATCACCTGACCCTAATTTACCTCTTGTTCTGATCGTGTACAACCTATCCACCTCAGTTTTAAAACAGGAATTACCTTGATTCTGATGTGTGGGATTAGGGGACCACCTTCTCGGGCGTTCCGATGTGCACGTGTTCTTCTATACAGGAGGTGAATAGCAGGTAGAGGTAGGCTGTATGGAGTTCGCCCCGGCCGGTGGCGAGACTCCGTTTGTACTTACGCTCACGCTCACAAGGGGAGCTGGTGACGTCACCTGTTGAGCTACGGGCTGCTGTTAGCACCAAAAGACCTTCCTACGCGTTTCGAGTGCTACGGCACTCTTCGTCAGGGAATCAGCATGGTGCCTCTAGTAGCTGCCTTTTATTCTACCCGCATATGATCTTAATTGCACAGATTTACCATTAAGGATATATTTGGTATATTCAATCAAAACCAAATAACTCAATTTCAGAGTTTAAACCATTCGGGACCAGTGTGTTCATATTGAAGATCCATTGGGTTTCTTTTTTTGACATATTTTTAATGAAATCACCTCCCCGTATGTCCATTTTAACTATTTGTATCCCAAAGAAGGAGGATCCATCAAATTTTCCATTATGCTTTACTGTATAATGTCTGGACAAAGGGTGCCCTTCAGATTTTTTATTTATATTATATATATGCTCACTCAGTCGTTTTTTTAGTTGTCTCTTGGTGCGCCCAATATATAACTTTTCACAAGGACATTTTATGGCATAAATAACCCCTTTGGTACTGCATGTTATATAATCCCGGATGTTATATTCAAAGGTACCATCCTCATTTGTTATTTGGCTCATTTTGCTGGTAAATTTCTGAGATTTTTTACATACCATACATTTTTTGCAAGGAAAAAATCCTTTTAACCTTTGCTTGTCATTGATTTTTTTGGGATTCATTATAGCTGCACATTTTTTCGTGGGTGCGATTATGTTCCCAATATTTGCTGCTTTTTTATAAACAAATGCTGGATCTTCATTAAACAGATGTCCAATTACCTTATCTTCCTTTAATATGTCCCAATGACGTTTTACAATATTCCTAAATGTTCGAGTTTGTGCATTGTATGGGATAATAATGGGTGGAATTTTTTCTTCTTCTTTTTCTATTTCTCTATCCTCCTGTTGTATCTCTGATACTTTCTCCACCGTTACGTTATTTAGAAGGGTTTCCCTCTCTATGGATTTAATTTGATCTTTCTGTTCCAAGAGTTTATTTACATTATATCCCTTTGATGCAAATTTATTTTTTAATCTATCTGCTTCTTTGTCATACTCTGCCAGCTCAGTGCAATTTCTCCTGATACGTAAAAACTGGCTCCTAGGTATGTTGTCAAGCCAGCAAGGTAAATGACAGCTGGTCCTGGAAATATAGCTGTTGGAGTCGGTGGGCTTTTCATACGTTTTTGTGCATATTTCTTCTCCCCTTACATAGATAGTTAAATCTAAAAAATTAATTTCCCTAAAACTATATGTGGGAGTAAATTCCAAATAAAAATTATTTTTATTAATATCCATTAAAAACTCCTTTAGACCTATTTCCCCCCCCTCCCAAATAAAAATGACGTCATCTATGAAGCGCCGCCAGAGGACGAGGCCCGTCCGAAGCTCATTGTTGGGGTGTATGTTTTCCATCTCCCACCTCCCAACATATAAATTAGCGAACCCCGGCGCGAACCTCGTCCCCATAGCGGTCCCCCACGTCTGGAGATAAATATCATCCTTATATCTAAAAAAAATTTTTTACAAAATAAATGAAATACATTCCCCAATAAATTCTATCTGCGGATTGGGTAGTTCTCCCTTTTGGTGTAAAAAATATTGTGCAGCTTCACGGCCTTTGTTATTTTCTATTACCGTATATAGTGACTTCACGTCTAGCGTTCCTATTATATAGTTCTCCCTCCACTGTATTGTCTCCAAAATTTGGAGTATGTGCTTCGTATCTTTGAGATAGGTGGGTAGCGATTGCGCACAAGGTTGTAAATATTGATCCACGTATTTAGATAGTGCACTAGTTAAACATTCCACCCCAGATACTATAGGCCTACCAGGGGGCCTATTGGCATCTTTATGTATTTTGGGGTTTTGGTAAAAAATGGCCATTTTTGGATATCTATTGTCAATATTTTTTACCAAAAACCCAAAATACATAAAGATGCCAATAGGCCCCCTGGTAGGCCTATAGTATCTGGGGTGGAATGTTTAACTAGTGCACTATCTAAATACGTGGATCAATATTTACAACCTTGTGCGCAATCGCTACCCACCTATCTCAAAGATACGAAGCACATACTCCAAATTTTGGAGACAATACAGTGCAGGGAGAACTATATAATAGGAACGCTAGACGTGAAGTCACTATATACGGTAATAGAAAATAACAAAGGCCGTGAAGCTGCACAATATTTTTTACACCAAAAGGGAGAACTACCCAATCCGCAGATAGAATTTATTGGGGAATGTATTTCATTTATTTTGGAAAAAATTTTTTTAGATATAAGGATGATATTTATCTCCAGACGTGGGGGACCGCTATGGGGACGAGGTTCGCGCCGGGGTTCGCTAATTTATATGTTGGGAGGTGGGAGATGGAAAACATACACCCCAACAATGAGCTCCGGACGGGCCTCGTCCTCTGGCGGCGCTTCATAGATGACGTCATTTTTATTTGGGAGGGGGGGGAAATAGGTCTAAAGGAGTTTTTAATGGATATTAATAAAAATAATTTTTATTTGGAATTTACTCCCACATATAGTTTTAGGGAAATTAATTTTTTAGATTTAACTATCTATGTAAGGGGAGAAGAAATATGCACAAAAACGTATGAAAAGCCCACCGACTCCAACAGCTATATTTCCAGGACCAGCTGTCATTTACCTTGCTGGCTTGACAACATACCTAGGAGCCAGTTTTTACGTATCAGGAGAAATTGCACTGAGCTGGCAGAGTATGACAAAGAAGCAGATAGATTAAAAAATAAATTTGCATCAAAGGGATATAATGTAAATAAACTCTTGGAACAGAAAGATCAAATTAAATCCATAGAGAGGGAAACCCTTCTAAATAACGTAACGGTGGAGAAAGTATCAGAGATACAACAGGAGGATAGAGAAATAGAAAAAGAAGAAGAAAAAATTCCACCCATTATTATCCCATACAATGCACAAACTCGAACATTTAGGAATATTGTAAAACGTCATTGGGACATATTAAAGGAAGATAAGGTAATTGGACATCTGTTTAATGAAGATCCAGCATTTGTTTATAAAAAAGCAGCAAATATTGGGAACATAATCGCACCCACGAAAAAATGTGCAGCTATAATGAATCCCAAAAAAATCAATGACAAGCAAAGGTTAAAAGGATTTTTTCCTTGCAAAAAATGTATGGTATGTAAAAAATCTCAGAAATTTACCAGCAAAATGAGCCAAATAACAAATGAGGATGGTACCTTTGAATATAACATCCGGGATTATATAACATGCAGTACCAAAGGGGTTATTTATGCCATAAAATGTCCTTGTGAAAAGTTATATATTGGGCGCACCAAGAGACAACTAAAAAAACGACTGAGTGAGCATATATATAATATAAATAAAAAATCTGAAGGGCACCTTTTGTCCAGACATTATACAGTAAAGCATAATGGAAAATTTGATGGATCCTCCTTCTTTGGGATACAAATAGTTAAAATGGACATACGGGGAGGTGATTTCATTAAAAATATGTCAAAAAAAGAAACCCAATGGATCTTCAATATGAACACACTGGTCCCGAATGGTTTAAACTCTGAAATTGAGTTATTTGGTTTTGATTGAATATACCAAATATATCCTTAATGGTAAATCTGTGCAATTAAGATCATATGCGGGTAGAATAAAAGGCAGCTACTAGAGGCACTTATTTCGAGAACGGAGCCCTGCAAGGTGGTGGCTGGAGGACTCTGGTACGGCCACCACTAAGCCGGCTCCCCATAGAAGTGAATGGGTGCATA
Organism: Bufo gargarizans; assembly: GCF_014858855.1. NCBI lineage: Eukaryota > Metazoa > Chordata > Amphibia > Anura > Bufonidae > Bufo > Bufo gargarizans. The sequence goes on from NC_058083.1 coordinate 346,685,827, forward strand.
CCGCACATGCGCGGCCCCCGCTCCCATTCATTTCTATGGGGCTGACGGAAATAGTCGAGACAGCGCTCAGCTATTTTCGCCGGCCACATAGAAAATGTATGGAGGGCGGCTGCGCATGCGCAGTGCGCCCTCCTTCACTTGCGGGGCCCCGTTCTTGATATAGACCCGCACCTATAAGACAATGGTGGCATATCCTAGCGATATGCCCCCATTGTCCATGATAAGACAACCTGTTTCTGTACAGCATTATAATATATTGTCTGAGAGTGAGGGTGAATTTCTACTGCATTCATATCTGCATATTTTAAAACATTTTAAAATACTGTAGGATTTTGAAGTGGGCTTTTGAGATCTGTGTAGATCTCAATGCAGCATACATTGACATATGCATTTTTCCAATCAAGGGTAAAACAAACAAACAAACATGGATATATATGGCACATAAATGACAGCAAAATGCACACACAGCATGCTGCAAAAAGCCATGAACACAAAAAATTACACATTGTAAAACTGCATGCATGTACTGCATTTCAGAATTCCCACAGACATAGAGCTAATGGATGCATGTGATGTATATAAAAATTGTAGTAGAATAAATGCAAAAGTCACCAAAACTGTCAGAAAAAGATCCCCCAAGAACACGAGAAGCAGCAGCAGCAGCAGCAGCAGCAGGTGAGCACATATAAGCTGAAATGTATAGATTACATAAATTGAATCTTCCTTGTAGGTTGCTCAACTCATCTGCTGCTGCCTATCTATCCTGTTGCCTTATTTTGTTGCAGCTAGTACTAACAAGCAGAAAGATAATAGACTAGTAATGCTCCATAGACAACAGTTTCATACATGTAAATGTACAGTACAAATAAATGCTACAGTGATGGCATATGATTAACAGGCTTTACTAACACAGACTCGTAACGCTAGTGTGAATTAGGCCTTAGGGCCACAAATTAGTTACTTTTGGCTTACAAGCATGATAAGGCCTCATGTTAGTGAATTACGGTCATGTGCTGTCTGTAGTCACTACAGGCCAACCACAGACTTTAACGTGTGCATTCACACATCAGTGGTTTTCCATTAACTTGCAAGTCCATGATGATGTCTCAGAAGCAGGGCCTATTATGGATCCCTCATATATGTTATGGTCCATGAAAACCACAGACACAACACTAATGGCATTCATGGTTGGTCCATGGTATTCAAAGACCATTGGAAATTAATTTTTAGCCCAGCAGTGTACGCGGAATATGGAAGACACGGAGGGCAAAAAACAGACACACAGATGAAACATGGATCCTTCACAGACATCTTCACGGATGAACAACCTGCCATCTTGCCATGGACGTCAACATGGACGCGTGAAAGTGGTCCAAAACTTGGTATTATTTTCCTGTTAAAGGGAACCTGTCACCGGGATTTTGTGTATAGAGCTGAGGACATGGGTTGCTTGATAGCCGCTAGCACATCCGCAATATCCAGTCCCCATAGATCTGTGTGCTTTTATTGTTTTAAAAAAAAGATTTGATACATATGCAGATTAATATGCAAACAGGACTCATCTCAGGTTAATTTGCATATGTATCAAATAGGTTTTTTTTAAACAATAAAAGCACACAGAGCTATGGGAACTGGATATTGCGGATGTGCTAGCGGCCATCTAGCAACCCATGTCCTCAGCTCTATACACAAAATCCCGGTGACAGGTTCCCTTTAAATGCATTAACAAAAGTTAATACAGGGAACAATTCCAATAATGGGAGAATTAGCTTACTATGTAATAGGGAGAAATACATGAAAGCTTTTTACTTTTAGCATAAAATAAGTACCAGAGGTAAATAAAACTTGCAGAAGATTTGCAAGATAACAAGTTCTGCTTGCTTTTAGATTTTTTTTATGAAACTTCAAGCTCCGTTTCCTACCAGAGAAATGTGTTAAATTCCAGAAGTTGCTTCTGTTTTCTTTTGAGACACCAAGCAAAACATAACTTGTCGCTAGCACTAGAACACTATTACATCAGACGTAAGTGCTATAGATCTATCTATAGATGGTATAAACTTGGATAGTAAGCCAGATTTATCATAATGGATCTAGATCTTGCATTTAAGATAATATCTTTTATCTCTGAGTTGTTGAAATTCCTACCTAGTTCTGTTGTGGTCCATTAGCACCAAAGTACAAGAATCCCATTTTAAGTCTCTCGTTGGTACAGGACCCCTGTTTTACTCAATCGCATATTCCCAGACATATCCCTATTATGCTGGAGATGTGAAATTGAGCAGGGTACTATTTCTCATATCTGGATCCATTGCAAAAAGCTAGAAACTTTTTGGAAGACCATCACCATGATAATTAATAAAACTTTCAATACGACAACTAAAATCCCCCCAAACCTGATTTTATTTAGTATATTTGACATACACACTTCTGCTATTAGACATCCTTTAACCTTACACATGTTAAACGTAGCCAAGTTATTGATCCCAAGATTTTGGAAAGAAAAATAACCCCCTTCTATCCTAGAATGGTTAAAAGAGATGCATACTCTGCATAATTATGAGAAACTAAGACTTATTAAAGACAATAGAAAACTTTGATACAATGAAACATGGGATCCTAGGATCAAGCTCTTAGATAGTGATGCCATTACTGAATTTCTTGAATTACTCTGCTTTAATATTACTGATACCTGATCCCCCCCCCCTTCTTATTCCCTGTTAACCTTGTTCTTGCCCTAGTTATTGTTCTTTTTTATGTATAGCTGGAATGACTCAGCTAGACTATTGCACTCAGTAATTTAGAATTTGACTTAGTCTGAATTATTTGAAAACTGTAGTGGAATAGTTACATAATCAATTAGTAATCATTTTATTGTGCTATCAACAAAGACTTCGGTCCTTATTTTCCACATGATTACTTGTCTTCCCAAATGACAATTCTCATGACATAAGTTCAATAACTTTTGAGAGTTTGACTATTTTCATAAATACCTTTATTTATGGTATGTATAATCTCATTACAATACATGACATGACATTCAATGCTATGTATAAAGATTTTATTTTCTGTATATGACATTGATTGACTTTTTCCTTGCATTGTAAAGAATATTGTTGCTTTTTGAACTTTGCAAAGTTTGAATAAAGAAAGAATTAAACAGATTTATCATAATGTCCCAAGCTCAATTGTAAGTCTTTGGTGCAGGGATAGATAATTGTGTCTATCTATATATCTATTGTAGAGATGATTAAACCTTTCAAATTTCTGTTCATTTCAGGTTCACTGAACAAAAAACAAAAAAAACCTCTGCTCTGACATAAAACAATTCTAACTGAACCAATATGAGAGAGAGCCTAGCATACTGCTGTGTGTATCTTGGCAATATATATGTGTTGTCTGGGAAGGGGGGTACTCTTTCTCATTATGGAGAGAACTTAGTATGTGTAGTATGTGTGAGGAGTATTGTAGGACAGGCAATGCCCCTCTGAGTTTCTGGAAAAATATTCAAATTAGCTTTCTTAAGTCTATCTGATGCCAGCAGATGTAAAATGTGCTAATTTTCATACAAACAGGTCCATAAATATTGAGACATCGACACAATTCTAACATTTTTGGCTCTATACACCACCACAATGGATTTGAAATTAAACAAACTGCAGACTGTCAGCTTTCATTTGAGGGTATTTACATCCTAATCAGTTGAACGGTGTAGGAATTACAACAGTTTGCATATGCGCCTCCAACTTGTTAAGGCACCAAAAGTAATGGGACAATTGGCTTCTCAGCCGTTCCATGGCCAGGTATGTGTTATTCCCTCATTATCCCAATTACAATGAACAGATAAAAGGTCCAGAGTTAATTTCAAGTGTGCTATTTGCATTTGGAATCTGTTGCTGTCAACTCTCAAGATGAGATCCAAAGAGCTGTCACTATCAGTGAAGCAAGCCATCATTAGGCTATAACAACAAACAAACCCATCAGAGAGCTAGCAAAAACATTAGGCGTGTCAAAACAACTGTTTGGAACATTCTTAAAAAGAAGGAACGCACCGAAAACAACTGTGGTGGATGAGCGAAAAATTATTTCCCTGGTGAAGAAAACACCCTTCATAGCAGTTGGCCAGATCAGAAACACTCTCCAGGAGGTAGGTGTATGTGTGTCAAAGTCAAAAATCAAAAGACGAATTCACCAGAGTGAATACAGAGGGTTCACCACAAGATGAGAACCATTGGAGAGCCTCAAAAACAGGAAGGCCAGATAAGAGTTTGCCAAATGACATCTAAAAAAACCTTCACAGTTCTGGAAAAACATCCTATGGACAGATGAGACCAAGATCAACTTGTACCAGAGTGATAGGAAGAGAAGAGTATGGAGAAGGAAAGGAACTGCTCACGATTCTAAGCATACCACCTCATCAGTGAAGCATGGTGGTGGTAGTGTCATGGCTTGGGCATGTATGGCTGCTAATGGAACTGGTTCTCTTGTATTTATGGATGATGTGACTGCTGACAAAAGCAGCAGGACGAATTCTGAAGTGTTTTGGGCAATATTATCTGCTCATATTCAGCCAAATTCTTCAGAACTCATTGGACGGCGCTTCACAGTGCAGATGGACAATGAGCCAAAGCACACTGCAAAAGCAACCAAAGAGTTTTTTAAGGGAAAGAAGTTGAATGTTATACAATGGCCAAGTCAATCACCCGACCTGAATCCGATTGAGCATGCATTTCACTTGTTGAAGACAAAACTGAAGGGAAAATGCCCCAAGAACAAGCATGAACAGAAGACAGTTGCAGTAGAGGCCTTGCAGAGCATAACCATGGATGAAACCCATCGTCTGGTGATGTCTATGCGTTCCAGACTTCAGGCTGTAATTGACTGCAAAGGATTTGCAACCAAGTATTAAAAAGTGAAAGTTTGATTTATGATTATTATTATTTCCGATTACTTTTGGTCCCTTAACAAGTGGGAGGCACATATGCAAACTGTTGTAATTCCTACAGCGTTCACCTGATTTGGTTGTAAATACCCTCAAATTAAAGCTGACAGTCTGCAGTTAAAGCACATCTTGTTTGTTTCATTTCAAATCCATTGTGGTGGTGCATAGAGGCAAAAATGTTAGAATTGTGTCAATATCCCAATATTTATGGACCTGACTGTATATTGTTTCACAGGAACATTGACTGGCTTATGATACAACTCATGCATACTCAGCTCCCTCCATAAAAAGAAATAGTACCCAAACCAAGGTCTCTCAGGCAGCAAAGCAAAGTGTCTTTGTGCAGCTTTGTTTTAAGATAGTTGCCCAGAAAGAGTTGGGTTCCTCGTATGAGACAGGTTTCCTTTCCTTTTAAAAATGAGAATAGCTTGCATGTCTCTTTTGTGGATAAGCATTATTTGGAGATGCAAGCACAGCAATAGATAAATACAGGGGTGTAGCTAGAACTGACTAGGCCCCACAGCAAATTTTTGTATGCCCCCCCAACTTGATGTACACACTCATACACGTACTCACCACATACATGGACGCACTCATGCATACGCTCACCACATACATGGACGCACTCATACACGCGGTCACCACATACATGGACGCACTCATACACGCGCTCACCACATACAGTACAGACCAAAAGTTTGGACACACCTTCTTATTCAAAGAGTTTTATTTATTTTCATGACTATGAAAATTGTGGATTCACACTGAAGGCATCAAAACTATGAATTAACACATGTGGAATTATATACATAACAAAAATGTGTGAAACAACTGAAAATATGTCATATTCTAGGTTCTTCAAAGTAGCCACCTTTTGCTTTGATTACTGCTTTGCACACTCTTGGCATTCTCTTGATGAGCTTCAAGAGGTAGTCACCTGAAATGGTCTTCCAACAGTCTTGAAGGAGTTCCCAGAGATTCTTAGCACTTGTTGGCTCTTTTGCCTTCACTCTGCGGTCCAGCTCACCCCAAACCATCTCGATTGGGTTCAGGTCCAGTGACTGTGGAGGCCAGGTCATCTGGCGCAGCACTCCATCACTCTCCTTCATGGTCAAATAGCCCTTACACAGCCTGGAGGTGTGTTTGGGGTCATTGTCCTGTTGAAAAATAAATGATGGTCCAACTAAACGCAAACCGGATGGAATAGCATACCGCTGCACGATGCTGCGGTAGCCATGCTGGTTCAGTATGCCTTCAATTTTGAATAAATCCCCAACAGTGTCACCAGCAAAACACCCCCACACCATCACACCTCCTCCTCCATGCTTCACGGTGGGAACCAGGCATGTAGAGTCCATCCGTTCACCTTTTCTGCGTCGCACAAAGACACGGTGGTTGGAACCAAAGATCTCAAATTTGGACTCATCAGACCAAAGCACAGATTTCCACTGGTCTAATGTCCATTCCTTGTGTTCTTTAGCCCAAACAAGTCTCTTCTGCTTGTTACCTGTCCTTAGCAGTAGTTTCCTAGCAGATATTCTACCATGAAGGCCTGATTCACACAGTCTCCTCTTAAGGCCTCATGCACACGAACGTATTTTTTAACGTCCCGCAAAACGTGGTTCCGTTGTACCGTGATCCGTGCCCGTTTTCGAAGTCAAGTTTGCCATTGAAATGATAGGAAAAAACGGACACGGGACACGGATCACGGACACGGATGACAATCTTGTGTGCATCCGTGATTTTCACGGACCCATTGACTTGAATGGGCCCGTGAACCGTTGGCCGTGAAAAAAATAGGACAGGTTATATTTTTTTCACGGCCTCGAAACACGGGTCACGGGCGCGGTGTAAAAACGGTGCACAAGCCGAGTTTTCTACGGCCCTATTGAAAGTCAATGGAGCCGCAGAAAAAAACGGAAAACGGCACAACGGCCACGGGTGCACACAACGGTCGTGTGCATGAGGCCTAACAGTTGTTCTAGAGATGTGTCTGCTGCTAGAACTCTGTGTGGCATTGACCTGGTCTCTAATCTGAGCTGCTGTTAACCTGCGATTTCTGAGGCTGGTGACTCGGATGAACTTATCCTCCGCAGCAGAGGTGACTCTTGGTCTTCCTTTCCTTGGGTGGTCCGCATGTAAGCCAGTTTCTTTGTAGCGCTTGATGGTTTTTGTGACTGCACTTGGAGACACTTTCAAAGTTTTCCCAATTTTTCAGACTGACTGACCTTCATTTCTTAAAGTAATGATGGCCACTCATTTTTCTTTACTTAGCTGCTTTTTTCTTGCCATAATACAAATTCTAACAGTCTATTCAGTAGGACTATCAGCTGTGTATCCACCTGACTTCTCCACAACACAACTGATGGTCCCAACCCCATTTATAAGGCAAGAAATCCCACTTAATAAACCTGACAGGGCACACCTGTGAAGTGAAAACCATTTTACGTGACTACCTCTTGAAGCTCATCAAGAGAATGCCAAGAGTGTGCAAAGCAGTAATCAAAGCAAAAGGTGGCTACTTTGAAGAACCTAGAATATGACGTATTTTCAGTTGTTTCACACATTTTTGTTATGTATATAATTCCACATGTGTTAATTCATAGTTTGGATGCCTTCAGTGTGAATCTACAATTTTCGTAGTCATGAAAATAAAGAAAACTCTTTGAACGAGAAGGTGTGTCCAAACTTTTGGTCTGTACTGTACATGGACGCACTCATACATGCACACACCACATACATGGACGCACTCACCAAATACATAGATGCGCTCACCACTTACATGAACGCGCTCATTCACGCGCTCACCACATACATGGACACACTCACCACATAGATAGATGCACTCAGTCATTTAACAGGGCAAAGCAAAATCTGCATTTATAGCTCAAAAGCCTTGTGGGGACCTCTGGTAGGGTACTATTTCTATTATGGAGACCACTTAGTGATGACTATTGTAGGTTAGGCAATGCTCTTCTTGGTTTCTGAGAAAAATATATGCAAATTAATATGTCTGACATCAGCTGGTATCAGAAAGAATTACTTTTTTGTGTAGAAAGCAAATTAGCATAGCTTTGGGATTTTGGGGAAAATATTTAAATTAGCTTTTTGCACAAAAAGGATAAGGCTGAGTTCACATCACTGCTTCGCTTTTCACTGTTCTGATCCATTATAAGAAGAAAACAGGGGGAAAAATTGATCTGTTATTTTGAGCATCAGTTTGTGTCACTTCCATCAAAGATCAGTTATTTCTAATGAGACAAAAATTTCTGCATGCAGTTCATTTTCTCCCATCAAAAATAACTGATCTTTGATGGAAGTGATGCAAACTGATCATAACCGATGCTCAAAAAAGATGGATCAGTTATTTTTAGTGCTAACTCAGCAAAAAGGCTGTTTCACACGAGTGAGTCCATTGCGGGAATCTTACTCTGTGTGTGAGATACTACATTCTGGACTTGCAGGAGCGCATGGCATTATGATTTATAATGCTATTTGCCTTTGCTTGACCTTACTTCTACAGAATCATAGTGACATAAAGATGTCAGTATGGTCCTCTGGAGCAGGCATGCTCAACCTGCTGCCCTCCAGCTGCTGCAAAACTACAACTCTCAGCATGCCCAAACAGCCTACAGCTATCAGCGTACAGCAGGGCAATGTGGGAGTTGTAGTTTTACAACAGCTGGAGGGCCGCAGGTTGAGCATGCCTGCTCTAGAGGTAAGGTCAGACGCACATAGCATTATAAATCATGATAATGCTGTGCAGTCCTGTAAGTCCATAATAGAGAATCACGCTCACAAACAGAGAGAGATTCCCAGCCCTAGTGCTCTAAATAACTTTATTTTATTTTATTTTTTTCCTGTTCTTCTGATGGATCAGAATGGAAAGCTAAATGGTGATATGAACTCAGCCTGTATTTTGCGGTCCGCAAAAAACAGATCCGCAAAAAATACGGATGACATTCCGTATTTTGAGAAAAGGAACAGCTGGTCCTTCATAGAACAGTACTATCCTTGTCCGTAATGCAGACAATAATAGGACATGTTCTATTTTTTAGCGCAATGGAAATATGGACATACGGAAACGGAATGCACACGGAGTAACTTCATTTTTCTTTTTGCAAACCTATTTAAATGAATGGTTCCATACATGGTCCGCAAAAAAAATGGAACTGACACGGAAAGAATATACGTTTGTGTGCATTAGTCCTTATGGACTGTTCACATCTCCTTTTTACTTTCCGTTCCTCTAATCCATCAGAAGAACAGAAAAAAAGCCACGAAACAGGATACTGAACAAAACAGATCCTTTGCATCAGTTAGGGCTGATGCACATGCCTGTACCATGTTTTGCGGTCTGAAAATTGATAATCTTCAAAACATACATGTGCATTCGATAATTTGCAAATTCGATAACAGCTAGCCCTTAATAGAACAGTTCTATTCTTGTCCAACAATAATAGGACACGTTCTATTTTTTTGCAGAACGGCCATTTGGACATACGGAAGCGAAATACTCGTGGAGTAATTTCTGTTTTTTTCCACCCCATTGAAGTAAATGGTTCCACATAAGGGCAGCAAAAAAAGGGAACAGACATAGAAAAAACACAGGGTCCTGTAGAAAAAATGTAGAAAAAAAAAAAGATCCTGTTGCACAATTGGCATCTGTTTGAGCCATTTCTGTCTGAGATCTGTTGTTTTAGAAAGATAAAAAAGCCCTGCATGCAGTACTTTTTGGGGAAATTTCCCATCTCTGTTTCATTTTCCATTCTTCTGAACTGTCAGAAAAACAGACAAAAAAAAACAGGATCCTATAAAAAGGATGATGTTGCACTTGCACACTTGGCATCTGTTTTATTAGATTGAAAAACAATTTTCTGTATGCAGGAATAGCTAAATGTGCAACAGAAGCCACTTTTGTTTTTTTACCAGACACTATGCTTGTGACCTGCCACCCTAAAACAATTTTTTTTGACAGGATCCTGTTTTTTTTCTGTTCTTCTGATGTATCAGGAGAATGGAATGTGAAACAGAGATCTGAACTTTCCCAATCAATCAATCAATAAATAAATATTCTCACACAGATGCCAAATGGGGGGAGGGGAGGGGTTCTCTTCATCATTAGGGTGACAAAAAAATGTGCATAATGAATAATGTATGCCAGGCAACACTACTCTTGGTTTCTAGGAAGAATATTTGCAATTTCTGGCATGAGATAAGATAAGCATTCTTTTCTTTTTTGAAAGAAAAGCTAATTTGAATATCTTTCCCAGAAACCCATAGGTATGAAGATGAGCTTGCTTAACAAAAAAAGGGGATATCCTGTCTAATGCCAGTAGTGCTTCTATTCTTCCCAGAAAGCGAGAGCAGTGTTACCTGGCATACAATACCCATCATGAATATTTTTTTTGGTCTGTCTAATAATAAAGAGAGCCACAAATAGTACTCCCCAAGGCCAGTCAGAAAAACAAGATTGAATGTCTTATTGAGATTCTGGATGAGATGTTTTATTTTTTGGGGATGGTAGCAATGAAGTGTTGAAAAACAAGGAAAAAATAGAACATGTAAAAGACAAATAAAAGCAGCCAAACTAGAGACAGAGAGACACTCAATATCAAAGAAAGTAAAACGAACCCTAAAATGTTCTTCAATTATATAAATGGTAGTGTTGATCGAGCACCATAGTGGTCGGGGGCTCAGGCCGAACACATCTTGATATTCGAGTGCTCGACCGAGCACCGGAATATAATGGAAGTCAATGGGAGAACCTAAGCATTAAATCAGATACCGCCTGTTCTGAAGAGGGGAGGGTGCCATAAGACAATGTCAGAAATTGTTGGTAACACCACTGAAATGGTTCCGTAACAGAATGGGGAGGATGTATGGATGCATCTTGGACTCGCTGGTCGCTGCTGGGAACTATGTTGTCCGAATAGTACGCCACTTTTACATAATAACAATAATACGCGCAAAACAAAGGAAAAAAATTCAATTTTAGAGGAAAAATTGATAGAAAACATTCTTTCCTGAATATTTACTTGTATATAAAGTGCAAGTGCTGCCAAAAATTGCGAGGAAGAGGCACTTAGTTACACATAAAGGAGGCCATCATACACACCCTTTAAAAATTATGATTGATGGCTGCTGGTGACCCTCAAAAACATTTGGCGCAAGGGCCTGCTGATCTGACCATCTAAAAAATTATGGGTGGCCTGCTGCCGTTTTGATGACTCTAGTTAACCTGGGGCCAATGGCACGTCCCTTTGATGGCGATGATCCATTCGGATATCTGGCCTATCAACTTTCGATGTAATTGTCAGCTCAAAACCATTGTAAACTACGGGTAACAGGCAAGTGGGTGGCGAGCCAAATCACACACTCCTGACTCATGGAGGTAGTAACGATAAATAACAATACAGGACTCTTAAGATGGCCTGTTATTGGAATGAGTAATACAAAATTACAGGGAATGTCACTGTGGTATTTTGGATGAGGAAACATTTTACAGGAGAGGCCCTACTGACGCTTTGTTGACTCTAAACAACTTCTGCCAGATCACACATCCACGTGACATCCACAATCCATTTTGATATCTTTTCGATCAACTTTCGATGTTCTTATATGCACCTAACATGGTGACCACCGGTAACAGGGAATCATTGTTCGATTTCGTAGAGTGAGCCTGATAAACGGCTACGCCTACTTTAAAGCAAGGCAGCATGAGTTGCGGGCCCACAGGTGAGCTGACCCTGTAAAAGATTTGAGTTGCGGGCCTGCAGGTGAGCTGACCCTGTAAAAGATTTTTGGTGCGGGCCTGCTGGTGAGCTGACACTGTAAAACATTATATGCGAGGGCCTGCAGCTGAGCTGACCCTCTAAAAAATTCTATGCGAGGGCCTGCATGTGAGTAACCCTGTAAAATATGTGAATTGCGGGCCTGCATGTGAGCTGACCCTGTGAAAGATTTGAGTTGCGGGCCTGCTGGTGAGCTGAGGTGGAAACGACTAACCCAAGTTGATTTTGATGGCTGCATTAATCTGCAGGTTTACACCTGGATCTTTATCAACAATCTGTGGCCTCAGTCTTTTATCCAGACTCTGTCATTGTGCCACTATGTGGCCTCCTCATGCTGCCATCTCCACACTGTGTTACCATGCCACTCATTTTTATCACCATGCTGATGCTGCTTCAAAGGCCTTAAACTGATCACCAGGCCCACAATTTAATTAAGGTTTTGGAATCGATAAACCCAACTTGCTTTTGTGGGCTGCATCAGTGGCGTAGCCAGAAATGACTGGGCCCCACAGGAAATTTTTGAATGGGGCTCCATCCCACAGTAATTTTTTAGCGACCCCTTCCTTTGTCTATACTGTCACTGTATATAATTTTATTGTGTAATACTGTTGAGGGGGACATAACCAAATCCTTTAGTCCTCCTCCTCCTGGAAGGGCCCCTTATGGGTCAGGGCCCCAAAGCTGCATCCTCCCCTGCTTTCCCTATAGCTACACCCCTGTTCTGCATTAATCTGCATGTGACCGTGATACAGCTCCACAGATTTGTTTCCAACTGCATCTTTCTAAACAATCTGTGGCCTTAGTCTTTCATCCAAACTCAGTCATTGTGCCAATATGTGGCCTCCTCATGCTACCATCTCCACAGTATGTCACCTTGCCACTCATTTTTATCACCATGCTGCTGCTGCTTAAAAGGCCTTAAACTGATCACCAGGCCCACAATCTAATTAAGGCTTTACACACAAAACCAAAGTAAAAAATCGATTTTATAGGAAAAATTGATTGAAAACATTCTTTCCTGTATATTTATTGTATATAAAGCGCATGTGCTGCCAAAAAATACAAGGAAGAGGCACTCCGATACAACTTGTATATCACATAAAGGAGGGCCTTATTCACATTGAGTTTCGGGCCTGCAGGTGAGCTGAACCTGTAAAAGATTTGATTTGCGGGCCTGCAGGTGAGCTGACTCTGTAAAAGATTTGAGTTGCGGGCCTGTAGGCGAGCTGAACCTGTAAAAGATTTGAGTTGCGGGCCTGTAGGTGAGATGACCCTGTAAAATATTTGAATTGCCGGCCTGCAGGTGAGCGTACCCTGTAAAAAAATTTGATATGAGGGCCTGCTGGTGAGCGGACCCTGTAAAAAATTATATGTGAGGGCCTGCTCGTGGGCGGACCCTGTAAAAAATTAGATGTGAGGGCCTGCTGGTGAGTGGACCCTCAAAAAAATTTGATTTGAGGGCCTGTTAGTGAGCTGACCCTCTAAAAAATTATATTCAAATGCCATATATGCGAGGATATTATATGTGACGAATAAGCAATGCATGTTGATATGATGGAAGAGGAGGAGGAGTCAACCTGTCAGCATTTTCAGTTGACAGACGGATACGCTTATCTGTTATAATGCCCCCAGCAGCACTAAATACACGCTCAGACAAAATTATTGGACACTGAGGCACTAAGGCACTGAGGGATCATTGAGGATGCTGACACAATCTGCTATGTACTTTACTCCTTCACTATCTTCCCAAATTTTTCTTGCAGTAGGCCGCACATCAGGGTGAGGGTGCGGGTGGGGTGTCATGAAACTGTCCCAGGCTTTGGAGAGTGTTGCCCTGCCTCTGTTGGAACTGCTGTGTGTTCCCCTTGTCTCACCTCCTCGGTTGGCCAAGGAAGTGCAGACTCTGCCGCCAACGCTGTCAGATGGAAAATTTTGGAGCAATTTTTCAACAAGGATCTTTTGGTATTGCACCATTTTGATCGTCCTCTCCACCAGAGGAATGCAAGATGAGAAGTTATCTTTGTAGCGGGGGTCAAGAAGGGTGAACAACCAGTAATCTGTATTGTTTAAAATGTGTATAACGTGCGGCTCGTGGGAAAGGCAGCCTAACATAAAGTCAACCATGTGTGCCAGAGTACCAACAGGCGAGACTTCGCTGTCGTCATCAGGAGGATTACTCCCAATCTCCTCATACTCTTCCTCCTCTTCTGCCCACCCACACTGAAAAGATGGAATTAAACTTCCTTGGGTACTACCCTCTGTAGTGGAGGCAACCATCTCCTGTTCCTCCTCCTCTTCAGCCTCCAATTTGCGCTGAGAAGACAAACTGAGAGTATTCCACAACTGCCCTCTGCTGCTCACAAAGCCTGGCCAACATGTGGAACGTGGAGTTCCAGTGCGTGCTCACGTCACGCAACAGCCGGTGAGCTGGCAATTTCAAGCGCTGCTGCAGTGTTGACAGACCGGCTGAACCTGTCAGTGACTTGCGGAAATGTGCACACACGTAGTGCACCTTCACCAGTAGCTCAGGCAAATTGGGGTATGTTTTTAGAAACCACTGAACCACAAGGTTGAATACGTTGGCAAGGCATGGGATGTGTCTAAGGGTTGCCCAGCTCCAAAGCTGCCACCAAGTTACGGCGATTATCAGACACAACCATGCCTGGTTCTAGGTTGAGTGGCGAGAGCCACATCTCAGTCTGGTCTCTTATCCCCTGCCACAGCTCTGCGGTGGTGTGCTGTTTGTCACCTAGGCAGATCAGCTTCGGCACGGTTCGGTGGTGCCCGCCTTCTACCTTTTACCACCCCACTCTTCTCATCGCTCGGCTTGTTGCCATCTTCCCAGGTTGGGTCAGTGACCTTGTTGTCCAGCACCTCCTCTTACACTTCCTCACTCTGATCATCCTCCTGATTTGTTGACCTAACGACAACCTCAATGATTGACAACTGTGTGTCACCCCGTTCCTAAACCTATTGAGACAGTAATTGCGGTTGAGTCATTGGCAACTGTGTCCCATCATCATCCACCTCATTAGACAATAATTGCCATTCCCCAGCGTCATGTTCTTGTGACTCTGGATGCTCAAGAGGTTGGGAATTGGGGCACAATATCTCAGGTCCCTCTTTCAAGCGTACTTGGCAAGAGGGCCAAATCAATTAATGGCGATGCAAAGAGGTCCTCGGAATATCCGAGTGTGGAATCACTTGATTTGCCAGACTGTAAATGGTGGGAGGAAGGAGGATCAGGGTGAGGATTGTGTGAACCAGACTCCTGGCTACTGAGACTGGACTTGGAGGAAGACAGGAGGGTGTTTAACTGACTGGAAGCACTATCTGCTGCAATCCAACAGACCACCAGCTCGCACTGGGCTGACTTCAAGAGTGGTCTCCTGTGCCACCCTGCAAACTGTGACATAAAGCTAGGTATCTTGGATGATTGTTTTTCTTGTGCTCTGGCAGCAGGCACGGTTTCAACACGCCCAGGGCCACGGCCTCTGCATGCACCATCAGCATCATTCCCCGTCCCTTAATGCTCGCCTTCTTCATATTAAATGTTATATGTTATGAGGGACCGTTTATAGAGAAAAGGTGGATAAATTATGGAAAAAATATATTTGTTGTCAGTAATATTTTTCCCAATATCTGGCCCTGACACACGAACGCTATTGCAGCACAGATGTGACAATTCACTGCAGGGAACGTTTATAGGAAAAATGTGGATAAATTATGGAAAAAATATAATTGTTTTCAATAATATTCTTCCTATCGCCATATGCCGAGCATAGCAATGCTCGAGCCGAACAGGTATTCAGCTGAGAATGCTTGCTCAACACTAATAAATGGTAAAAAGTATAAATCTGAAGGTGTTGGCCCTTTACAGAGTGATGAAGAGGGAGTTGCAGACAGCAATGAGAAGAAAGCACATCTATTCAATATTTTTTTCGTTGTATGTGGGTAAAGCCCCTTTCACACGAGCAAATGTTCCACTCGGGTGCAATGCGTGACATGAATGCATTGCACCCGCACTGAATCCTGACCCATTCATTTCAATGGGTCTGTGTACATGAGCGTTTTTTTTCACGCATAACTTGTGCGTTGTGTGAAAATCGGTGAATGTTCTATATTCTGCTGCGTGAAAAACGCATTGCACCCGCGTGGAAAAAACTGGACAACTGAATGCAATCGCAGACAAAACTGACTGAACTTGCTTGCAAAATGGTGCAAGTTTCACTGAACACACCCTGAATGCATCCCTTAATGTTCGCCTTCTTCATATTAAATGTTATACAGTTGCAAGAAAAAGTATGTGAACCCTTTGGAATGATATGAATTTCTGCACAAAGGGTCATAAAATGTGATCTGATCTTTATCTAAGTCACAACAATAGACAATCACAGTCTGCTTAAACTAATAGCACACAAAGAATTAAATGTTACCATGTTTTTATTGAACACACCATGTAAACATTCACAGTGCAGGTGGAAAAAGTATGTGAACCCTTGGATTTAATAACTGGTTGGACCTCCTTTGGCAGCAATAACTTCAACCAAATGTTTCCTGTAGTTGCAGATCAGGCGTGCACAACGGTCAGGGGTAATTATTGACCATTCTTCTTTACAGAACTGTTTCAGTTCAGCAATATTCTTGGGATGTCTGGTGTGAATCGCTTTCTTAAGGTCATGCCACAGTTGATATCAGGACTCTGACCAGGTGTATTTTCTTCTGTTTAAGCCATTCTGTTGTTGATTTACTTCTATGCTTTGGGTTGTTGTCCTGTTGCAACATCCATCTACTGAGCTTCAGCTGGTGGACAGATGGCCTTAAGTTCTCCTGCAAAATGTCTTCATAAACTTGAGAATTCATTTTTCCTTTGATGATAGCAATCCCTCCAGGCCCTGATGCAGCAAAGCAGCCACAAACCACGATGCCCCCACCACCTTACTTCACAGTTGGGATGAGGTTTTGAGGTTAGTGTGCTGTGCCTTTTTTTCTCCACACATAGGGCCAGATTTATCATGACTCTGACAGCTCACTCCACTTTAACATATGGCTAAAGTCAGTTTTAGCCAAGTCAGATTTATGATCGGCCCTTTAAGACTGTAATAAATGTGGTTTGACGGTAGCAGTTTTTCCATCAGTAAGCAGCTTTACAAAAGTCGCACATCTTTACGAAAAAATCGCACATTTTTATGAAAAAGTCACATGTTCTATTAAAAAGTCTCATAAGATAAGCATGGTCCTCACTGGAGTGAAATTGCGACTTTTTTGCGACTTTTTAAATAGTCCCAATAGTAAATCTGTCTAGAGATTAATTTACATAAGGAAACACGCCCACTTTCAGAAAACTGGCGAGCATAGTGCAGAGCAGAAAAAAGTCGCAAATTTGTGCGCAGTTTTAGCGTTTGGGACTTTTTTGGGGACTTTTTCACTCCATTATTCTGACCTGAGCTAATGATAAATCTGGCCCATAGTGTTGTGTGTTTCTTCCAAACAACTCAACTTTGGTTTCATCTGTTTACAGAATATTTTGCCAGTACTGCTGTGGAACATCCAGGTGCTCTTGTGCAAACTGTAAACGTGCAGCAATGTATTTTTTGGGGGGGACAGCAGTGGCTTCCTCTGTGGTGTCCTACCATGAAATCCATTCTTGTTTAGTGTTTTAAGTATCGTAGATTTGCTAACAGGGATGTTAGCATATGCCAGAGACTTTTGTAAGTCTTTAGCTGACACTCTAGGATTCCTTTTCACCTCATTGAGCAGTCTGCACTGTGCTCTTACAGTCATCTTTACAGGACAGCCACTCCTAGGGAGAGTAGCAGCAATGCTGAGCTTTCTCCATTTATATACAATTTGTCTTACCGTGGACTGATGAACAGCAAGGCTTTTGGAGATACTTTTATAACCCTTTCCAGCTTTATGCAAGTCAACAATTCTTAATCGTAGGTCTTCTGCGAGAGCTCTTTTTTGCGAGGCATCATTCACGTCAGGGAATGCTTCTTGTGAAAAGCAAACATAGAACTGGTGTGTGTTTTTTATAGGACAGGGCAACTGTAACCAACACCTCCAATCTCAACTCATTGATTGGACTTGGCTGACACCTCACTCCAATTAGCTATGGAGATGTCATTAGTCTAGGGGTTCACATACTTTTTCCACATGCACTGTGAATGTTTACATGGTGTGTTCAACAAAAACATGGTAACATTTAATTATTTGTGTGTTATTAGTTTAAGCAGACTGTGATTGTCTATTGTTGCGACTTAGATAAAGATCAGATCACATTTTATGACCAATTTGTGCAGAAATCCATATCATTCCAAAGGGTTCACATACTTTTTCTTGCAACTGTATGTTATAAGGGACTGTTTATAAAATGTGGACAAATTATGGAGAAAATATAATTGTTGTCAGTAATATTTTTCGCAATATCTGTCTCTGACACACATACGCTATTGCAGCACAGATGTGACAATTTACTGCAGGGACCGTTTCTAGGAAAAATGTGGATAAATTATGGAAAAAATATAATTGTTTTCAATAATATTCTTCCTATCTCTGCCCCTGACACACAGAGGGTATTGTTGAACAGATGTCACAAGTCACTGCAGACACCCTCTATAGAAAAAGAATCGCAAAGTATGAAAAAAAAATCGGACTACTTTGCAAGATTAAATTGCTGCCACCACACACAATAGTCCTTAAAAGGACTTTTGGGACTTTGAAATGTTTTAAAATTGAATAAATTGCGATCACAAACTCCCTACACTATCTGTCCCTTCCTAACCGCAGATCTCCATGCAATGAGCCAAACCTGCGTCATCGGGTGCTATATAGCACCTGATGACGCTTTCCGGCCAGCCAATCACTGTAATGCCAGTAGCCAACATGACTACTGGAATTACAGTGATGGCAGTACTTACCTGCATGTTTATTGGCTGATTAGCAGGTATTCGGCTGAGCATGCTCGCTCAACACTAATAAATGGTAAAAAGTATAAATATGAAGGTGTTGTCCCTTTACAGAGTGATGAGGAGGGAGTTGCAGACAACAATTAGGAGAAAGCACAGCTATTAAATATTTTTTTCGTTGTATGTAGGTTTTCCGTGACGTGAATGCATTGCACCCACACTGAATCCTGACCCATTCATTTCAATGGGTCTGTGTACATAAGCGTTGTATTTCACGCATCAATTGTGCGTTGTGTGAAAATCGCGGCATGTTCTATATTCTGCGTTTTTCATAGAATTGAATGGGGCTGCGTGAAACCTGCACGGAAAAAACTGAACACAATCGACAAAACTGACTGAACTTGCTTGCAAAATGGTGCGAGTTTCACTGAAAGCACCCTGAACGCATCCGGACTTAATCCGTCAAGCTCGTGTGAAAGAGGTCTCAGTGAGAGTAAGAAGGTGGTTATTAATGGTACCCCTTACCTCAGGGGTCAGTATTGGGCCCTATTGTTTTCATTATATTTATTAATGATCTTGTATATACATTTTTGCAGATGACACTAAACTGTGTAAAGTAATTGACATGGAAGAGGGCAGTATATTGCTACAGATGAATCTGGCTATGCTGAAGGCTTGGGCAGATGAGATTTAACACTGACAAACTTAAGGTCGTGAGAAGGAATAATGCAAATTACCCATACATACTAAATGGTAAAACACTGGGTAACACTGACATGGAAAAAGAATTAGGAATTTTAGTGGACAGCAAAACTCAGGGTACTTTTGCAACAAAACTGCCTGCCGGAGCCACAAATCTGTATGCAAACGGATATCATTTGTAGACTTATCCGGATGATCCATCTGACAAATGCATTGAAATTCCAGATCCGTCTCTCTGGATCAGCCACTGAAAAAGGGGTATCCGTACCCCCAAAACGCGTCTGGTATTGAACAGTGAGGGATTAAACAAGAACTGTGCAATATTAATGTTATCGATGAGGGAGAGCCTGGCAGCACCAGCCCTCTAATAATGAATGGTTGATCTTACACATTCTGAAATACGGAACCTAGCTCCTCCCCATTCCAGGAGTCACGTGAGACATCACGGGGAGACCTGCAGACCACGTGGGATGCCACACAGGTCCTTGCAAGACAAAGTAAAATTTGGATCCCTTTGGATCCCTCGCTCCTCAGCCAGCCTCTGACCACGGAGCCTTGAATAAACTATGGAGTGGTACATTACCATTACCCCATATACTAATGTATAAGTTTGAACCGGGATACAATTGAAATTCAGGGACTGGCAGAAACTGCATTATTTTCCCCGGTGCACAGGTTATATATGCCAGGTACCCTGCATATATTTATATTGTGAGGATCAGTACTTATCTCAGCATGCTTGATACAAATTTCGCCATAATCAACTATCTCATTGAAAATCAGGGGATTTAGGCTAGGTCTACACGAGGACATTTGTTGCGCGACATCCATTCAAGATGGATTTTTCTGCGACTGTCGCGTCGCAGTCGCAACATGTCGCATGTTGCAGTGCGACACCATAGACTGCCATTATAAAAATTGTCGCGCGACATTAGTGCAACAAAATGTCGCACGACAACTGTTGCGCCCTATCTGTCGTCGTGTAGACCTAGCCTTAGATACAGAAGATCAACATCTTATCTATATTGTTCCAGAAGGAACTTTTTATTTCTCAATACATGTGAGATCAAGAATTCAGTTATTGAGACTAGGTGTATGTTCAGACAAGCTGTGTCTACATCTACCGCTGATCATTTTCACACAGGTATATACAAAAATATTAAAATATATAGAGTTGTATGCAGTCATTCCTGTCGCAATCTATTTATATGCCACGTATGATTTTAAATGTTTTTTTTTATATGTATAAATATATCAGGGGTCAGTACAGAGATCTCTCCCATCATCTATTTATCCCCAGGAATGTGACTGTGACAAGGGGATATTTACTGCATCTGGAGGGAGGAAAGGTTTGTACACAAATATAGAAGAGGATTATTTACAGTAAGAGCAGTGAGACTATGGAACTCCTTCCCTGAGAAGGTATTGATGGTGAATTCACTAAAATAGTTCAAGAGGGGACTGGATATATTTCTGGAGTGCAATAATATTACATGTTATAGTTACTAAAGATGGGTTGTTGATCCAGGGAGTAATTCTGACTGCCTGATTGGAGTCGGGAAGGATTTTTTCCTCCCTAAAGTGAGGAAAAAGAGTTGGGAACTATTTTTTCCCCCTACAGTGAGGAACATAGTTTTCTACCTCACAGTTTTTTTTTTTTGCCTACCTCTGGATCAACTCGCAGGATAACAGACTGAACTGGATGGACAGATATATTTTTTCAGCCTTATAAACTATGTTACTATGTATGTTATTAGATGAAAAGTTTGGTTACATACTTTACTTTTATGTAGTATATCGGGTGATAGATCATGTGAGGGATCATGTGATGGACCATGTGATGGGCACAGTGACATCACCACAGGTCCTTTTCCTGTGCACAGCAAAGATGAAGACAGAAGAGAAGCCGGGCTGCGCGAACAAGTGGATTAAGGTGAGTTAAATTTTTTCTTTTTTTTTTTAACCCCTCCAGCCCTATTGTACTATGCATTCTGTATTAAGAATGCTATTATTTTCCCTTATAACCATGTTATAAGGGAAAATAAGACAATCTACACAACCCCGATCTCAAACCCAAACCCGAAGTTCTGTGAAGAAGTTCGGGTTTGGGTACTAAACATGTCGATTTTTCTTACGCGCATGCAAAACGCATTACAATGTTTTGTACTCGCGTGGAAAAATCGTGCATTTTTCCGCAACGCACCAGCATCTTATCCGGGCCAAAAACATGACGCCCGTGTGAAAGAGTCCTAACAGATCAGGAGAAGGGAAAACTAAACAATGATGTGAATGCAGCCTAATGGGAGAATATTTGATTAGTCCAGAATTGATTCAGGTCTGAAGTGAACTTTTAGAAAAGTTTGATGAATCCAAACCAAAACATATTTGAATGTTCAATATCCAGTTAAAATCCACATTTTTGGAAAACTCAGGATGAACTCCAAATTGATAGAATTGATTTGTTTATCTCATGTTTATTTGTACACATGTCCTTGTACTTCATAGATCCAAATTCAACCTATTTTTTCCACCAAGCTTTTAGTGGTAGTTTCAGTTTCTGTAAAAGAGATGCAAGCTAACCTCTTTTCTAAAAAGAAAGATGTCTTATACCAAAATTACAGCTCTTTCTGTGTAACTATCCTTTAACAGAGTTGAGGAAAGAAACTTTGCATGGCTGCATGAGATGCCTTGGTTGGGGTACTATTTCTTCTTTAAGAGGGCACTGAGTGTGCATGAGGAGTATCGTAAACCAATGTTCCTGTTTTGTGAAAAAAAAAAATGAAAATTAGCAAGTTTTACATCCGCTGGTGTTAGATAGTCTTAGTAAAGCTAATGTGAATATTTTCCCCAGAAACCCGAAGTGGCACTGACTGACCTACAAGACTCCACACTACTAGGCATATTAGGTGCTCTCCATAATAAGAAAGAGTACCCGCCCAGACAATGCATTTGTATTGCTGTGAAACCCACAGCGTGCTAGGTTTTCCCTTGCTCTCAGTCCAAATTCACCAAAAACGAATCACAATAAATTTGTCTGTTAGAATCCAAACCTTTTGGGAAATTCTGGATGAATTCCGAACCAGTAGAATTTTACTATGAAATTATGGTGTAAAATGTTGCATATTAAAGAGACTCTGTCACCAGGACCAACTCTATTAAACCAAGCATACTAGGGCTTATCATGCTGATTGAAACAATATCTTTCCTTTGTCTGTATGATAAACAGGTGCAGAAAAATGTGAGTTTTTATTCATATGCAAATAAGTAAGCACCAGAAGGCTAGGATGAATCGTTTGAGTACTGCTCTGTAACACCCCCTCTGCACACTCCCACCTCCCTTTGATTGACAGGGCTAGGCACCATTTAGTTTGTCGGCATTGCCTACTGTAGCGCGCCTGCAATGTCTACATGCCATTTAGTGCGCTGCATCAGTGTGTACCCAGTTTTACACTGGGCATGCACAGACACAGCGCTCCAAACACAAAAATGCGCTGGCAAGTAGGATACGGTGCTGAATAAGCAGCCTCACACCATTCAGTTTGTCGGCGCTGCCCATAGCAGCGCCTCCACCAATTAGGATACGGCACTGCAGACGGCACCTGCACTGCCCACACCTGCGCGCTGGCAAGCAGGTTGTACCGCCATTTTCATTATTCACAGCGCCATTTCTGTTTGTCAGTATTCAGTCACAGCGCTATAACCCAGAGAGGAGCTCTTATCAGCAGTCTGACCTACCAGTCGCTACCAGCAGTCTCAGCACCAACCACAGTGCCAGCTGTGTTAGCCAGCACTCTCAGCCACAGCCAGTGCCAACAGTCTTAGCCACAGCCAACAGTCTCAGCCACCAGACACAGCCAGCAGTCTCAACCACCAGACACAGCCAGCAGTCAGTTCCAGCAGTCTCAGCCATCAGCCGCAGTCAGTAGTCTCAGCCAGCAGTCAGTGCCAGCAGTCTCAGCTACAAGCCACAGCCAGCAGTCACAGTCACAAGCCGCAGCCAGCAGTGTCAGCCACAGCCACCAGTCTCGGCCACTAACCACAGCCACCAGTCTCAGCTATCAGTCAGTGCCAGCAGTCTTAGCCACAGCCTCCGGTCAGTTCAAGCAGTCTCAGCCACCAGTCAGTAACAGCAAAAACTACAGTCAGCAGAAGTTCCAGCAGTCTCAGCCACAGCCAGCACTCAGTGCCAGCAGTCTCAGCCACCAGTCAGTGCCAGCATTCTCAGCCACAGCAAGCTGTCAGTGCCAGTGACGCATATTGAAACCACATATAAGCCAGTATTACGGTAAGAGAAAATATTAGAAAAGTACAAGCCTATATTATTGGGACTATCTACTAACAACATGCCACCCAAAAAAAAGGACACGTCAAGTAGGCCAAAAGAAACAGATATAGACTGTCCCTACTAATGCTTATGCGCTACTTTTCCTAGCGCCCATTATTGTAATGGGATTACTGTCTAGTATGATTATAAAACACTAGTATTGTGTGTTAGTTTATAAGCATGGGAAAAACAAACATCTCTGTATGGTAATGGTATAGCTTGGTGTTTTTTTTGTTTTTTTTATAGAAAAGTTTTTATTTCAGTTATATAAAGAACATATACAAAATCTGAAAAACTCTGAAAATCCACATTACATAAATCAAGAATGCAGCAACAATTTACCCCACCCCCCACCCATTGGAGAAAGAGAGAGAGAGAGAGAGAGAGAGAGAAAAAAAAGAAGCAGATGATTAAGATTTGTTCGTTAAATGTGAGAGGTTTGCAAGAGAGAGTAAAGAGATATGCTATCCTTGAGTGGATGAAGAGGTTTTTGCCAGCCATCGTTTGCCTCCAAGAGACACACTTAGTTAAAGATTTGTTACGGTGGTTGGAGAAGAGATGGGTAGTGGAAGGGTACCATTCGGTATATACTACTTATTCTAGAGGGGTCTCAGTTTTTATACACAATAAGATTGAATTTGAGTGTGTTGCATATGAGGCGGACGACTGTGGTAGGTACCTCTTCTTACAATGTAACATAGAAGGGGTTAAAATGGTAATCGCGAATATATATATTCCACCACCATATAAGCCAGATGTGTTGCATGAGTTGCATAGATTTATGTTGAATAGACAAGAATGTATAATGATTGCGATAGGAGATTACAATGCTGTAATGGATCCACTCAGGGATAGAATGTCTAGCAGAGGGGGAAGAATAAAAAATGTAGATTTGTTTAAACTGGCCTTGGAGTTTAACTGGACTGATGTTTGGCGCTATCTGAACCCGGAAGAAACCATGTATTCTTGTTATTCTAAATCACATCAAACATGGTCAAGAATAGACATGGTTTGGGGAAATAAACACTTAATGTCCCAAAATAGGATTAAGATAAAGTATTTGCCTATGGCCTTATCCGATCATAGTGCTGTGGTAATGGAACTGGACTTGAACAGAAAACCAAATTTGTCAATGTTTAAGTTCAATCCTCACTGGTTATCGTTAATCCCAGATAAAGAAAGTATATTGGTGGAGTAAAAAAAATAATTCCAGGAGAATAATAACTCTGCTAATAAATTGATAGTCTGGGATACTGCTGGGAGTCTGTTTAAAAAGGTGAATTATGGGCAAAAATTACTAAAGAAAAATGGAATTTTGTGGATTTTTTTTTATAAGAAGCAAGATTAGCATGTATAATGAATCCTACTGGAAAAACCAAGAAAAAAATGGGAGGAGGCATATGAAAAGCTAAATACTTATCAGATAGAGAGAACTAGAAAATAATTGTTCTTCCAAAGGTTTCAGTTAGCCTCAGAGGGAGAAAAGGTTGGGAAAATTTTAGCAGGTATAGCAACAAAAAAAAAATATTAGAAATCATGGTGTCGGAAATGGATTCACATAAAATATCTCCGTTTTTATAGTTCATAGGCTACATCGATCTCCTTGGGCGTTAAAAAGAATGGGTGTGAGAACCTTTGATAAGTGCCCAAAATGTAGGGGAGAGAAGGCGGATCTTATACATTGTTTTTGGAGATGCCCCAAACTCTTTAGGTATTAGAAAGAAATTGCTGAGATTGTAACGGTATTTCTGGGTGTTCACGTTTTTGAAGACCCAGTAGTCTGTATACTAGGGGCTACAGAACATCTTAAACGAAATAAAGAGATACGATTGGTTTTAGGTAAAGTATTATTTCAAGCCAGACTGCTCATACTCCGGAAATGGGTTAATCGAAATCCTCCTACAGTAGGACAGTGGCAAAAATCAGTCGCTAAATTGGAACGGGTCTCTGAGAGATATAGTGAGAGAGCAGAAAAAAATCATAAAATATGGAAAAAATGCTTGAACTAGGGCCGGATATGTGAGCTTGGTGGTTAAGTGGATGGTTTTGCATGTAGAGATCCCAGTTTTGAATCTTGGGAAACACTTAAAAAAAAAAAATCTTCAGATTTTTCTTCTTTCACATATATCCCATAAGAAAAATCTATGTTCTTATCATTTTGAGAATAATGTTTTTTGTTGTTATTTTTTAGAAAGCTAATAAATATTACTAGTTTCTTTATAATCATATTTTGTGTCTGTGAATAAACCAGTAATAGGTTTTAGCAAAAAAAAATATAAATACAGAAAAGCAAACAAAAAAACCCTCACTATTTTCAATATAGTAAGTTTTATGTCTTATTATTATTATCATCATATGATTATATATTATTTATTATAGTATAGCCTTTTAATATTATTTCAAATAAGGGAGAGAGAAAAAATAACAGAAAGAAAACTTCTCCTGGGATTTGAAACATGAATGGTAGACCACTATACCACTAAGCTATAGCATCACATCATAGATATATATGTATTTTCTATGCTTATAAGCTATCACATATTACTGGTGTCTTTCTAATCATATATTGTGCCTGTGAATAAAGCAGCAATATATATATTAGCTTTCTGAGCAAATCTCAGTTTGGTGAGCCTATCGGACATGGTGTATATGATATTTACATGCTAGCACACAGCCAGGGGCTTAACAGTCGCAGTCGCAGAGGGTGCGACCGTAACAGGGCTGGCGGGGGGAGGGGACCCGCTGTGCTCACATGTAATGGACCCTGGCACTGTACTTTATGCCGATCCCCATCAGAGTGCTTAACTAACCTGCATCATGTGCGCTCCAGGCCAACAGCATCAGGCCCCGGTGCTCCCCTGCTAGAATTAGTTACAAATTAAATGGGTGAGTGGAGCTTGACTAACATCAGTTAAACTCAGCCCACCTGCTTAATTTGTGACTAATTCTAGTAGGGCAGCACCAGGGCCTGATGCTGAAGGCCTGGAAGGCATATGATGCAGGTGAGTTGAGCACTCTGACGGGGCCCAGCATGAAGCACCATGGTAATGCTGGGCCCCGTTATATGTGAGTGAAGACTTGCGGCTGTGGGGGACACTACTTGGCGAAGTGGGGGAGATTACTGGGGGCAATGGGGGACATTACTTGGGGCAGTGGAGGGCATTACTAGGGGAAGTGGAGGGCACTATTGGGGGAAGTGGTGGAGATTACTGGGGGCAGTGGGGGACATTACTGGAGACAGTGGGGGGCATTACTAGGGACACTGGGGGACACTACTGGGGGAAGTGGTGGAGATTACTGGGGCAGTGGATCACATTACTGGGGGCAGTGGGGAACATTACTAGGGGCAGTGGGAGGCACTACTGTAGGCAGTGGGGGACACTACTAGTGGCAGTGGGGGACATTACTGGGGCAAACAATTGCAGTCACAAAGGGTGAGACCAGCAACAGTGTTTGTGCGGGGGAGGGGTTTAATCCAAAGTTTGCCCTGGGGCCCATAGCCCTCTAGTTATGCCACTGCACAGAGCTCTTGGACAGGACCCTGTTCCCAGCCTGCTGTCTTGTCCTGTTAATCAAGGGGATGGGGGAGTGTGCAGAGAACAGGGGGTGTTACAAAGCAGTGCTCAAATGATTCAGTTACCCTCCCGGTGCTCCAAATGCTCATTTGCATATAAATAAAAATGCAGATTTCTCTGTAGCTGTTTATTGTACAAACAAAACAAAGGTATCATTTTAATCAGCATGATGAGCACTACCAGGCACTATGTAGGTTTAATAGGGTTGATCCAGGGGACAGAGCCTCTTTAAGCCATATGCTCTTTCCCTGCGTTCTGCTCCATTTTTTTACTGAAAAAAAGTCATAAAAAGTTGCATGAACTCTAGTAAAACCACCTCGTGCCACACTTTAGACAGATTCTAGGCCCAGACACATTATAAATCAGGGCCAGTATCCTTAGTTATTTGTCCAATGGCATACATATATGCCTAGATATTGGGATTTGATTCTGCTACCAGAAAAAATATTAATGATAATGATTAATAAAACTGTTTGTAATATGTAGAACATGTATATTTTATGTTACAGATTATGGGGGAGATTTATCATGACCAGTTTTTTCTATGTTGGTCTTGATATTCCCTGTGCCACTGGGGGATGCACTTAATTTATGATAAGGGGCATTTCTTGTCATAAGTTAAGCACATCTTTTGGCAGTCCATGCTCCTAAATTGAAATCTACGTCAGCTTGGAACTTCCGTACATTTCAGTTATCATTCATGCCACAAAACTAGAGTAAATGATGGCAAATGTGATGACCCAGTTTACTCCCCCACTTTCAACATCCCCTTTTTTGAAAATGGGGAGGTTGATGAAACTTTTTTATGCCATAAAAAAGGCAAATGGGGGAGAGAAATTTCCCCTATGTCTCATTAATGAAGATCAAATGACCAAGTACGACTGTCCTGTAATAGTATCAGTTCAGTATTTGCTGTTACTTAACTACTCCTATTGCTTAATCTAACGTTTCTAATTCCATTTTATCAGAATAGTGAAACACATAAATATAATGATTGCCAGGAACAGGGTGATGAATAATTAATATGATACAACTTGAATCAAATTCTATTTGAATTCCAGAGAATTTCTGCAGGAGAAAGAACGTATCGACAAGGTTAAAATATCTGTTAATTGCATGTAGTTTCCATTATTCTTTTATAGCCATGATATAATATGAGCTACGGCACTATACTATATGGGGAAACATTTTTTTTTTCTGTATATCAAGTACAGAAATAGCAGTGCAAATTGAGCAAATTGAGCAGTGAAGTCTATGTAAGACCCATAGAAAGGATCAAGTAGTGGAACGTGCTCAATTCAGAAAGAGATTCAGGGACTTCTCATTATCAGGATCACAAGGGGTTCCAGTGGCCAGACCCCTAGCAATAAGATTTTTATCTGCTATCAACAGGTTAGGAGATAATTATTTTTCTCAGGATAATCCCTTTAATCCATTCCCGAGCGCAGCAGCAGTTTTAAACAGCAGGCACCCGAGGATAATGTATTTGATCAATGATAACGTCGATCGCTGCACATTTAACCCTCCCATGGTCAAATGGGCACACACTCATGGCCGTGCATCGGCTCCCTCTAGCGAGGATAGGGGGAGTCGGATGGTATGGGTGGCAGCCTCGGTAATGAATGATCTGAGGCTGCTGCACATAAGTTCCTATGGAAAGCCTGCCTGTGTTGCCGGCTCCATAGGAACACAGTGAAATTCTTATAGACTCCAATGCTAATGCATTGGAGTCTATAAGAGAAGCAATCTGATGATTGCTTGTTCAGATCACCCCCCATTCCCCAAAATGAAAATAAAAATACATAAACAATAAAAAAATAGCCCTCAAGCACATCGCTGCATATTAAAATGCCCATACTATTAAAATATAAAAATATTTATCCACTATGGCAAAAGTTGAATAGGAAAAATAAGTCAAAATGAAAAGTACAAATCACCCTGCAAAGAATAAGCCTTAACACAGCTCTGTACACATAAAAATAAAAAAGATATTGGGGTCAGAATATGGCAATGCAAAGAAAAAAAATATTTTTTTTCCAAAGTTCTTAAACTATATATATGTAGTATTGTAGTGGAATTAGATCTGAATTCCAGGATAAATTTGATTTACACCGAATCCGAATTTCTTCATGCTTCGTGGTAATGAATCACATTTTTTCCTAAAATGGCTGCTGCATGTGTTAGGACATGGAGCAAGGAACTCTGGAAACGAGGGATAACCCACAATGGCATGCATACAGCGAATCAGCAGCCAGCCAGCCGGGTGATGTCACAGCCCTATAAATAGCCTCAGCCATCTTGGATTCAGCCATTTTCCAGTGTACTTAGTGCAGGGACAGATGTCAGCAGGCGCTAGGGACAGTGGTAGAGAAAGGATATGGAAGAATCATTCCACAGTATTGAAGCAGAACAGGATTCAGTGGGGGATTTTACAGTCTGGGTAATAGGAACAATCCTATTACACCTTGCTGCACTGACTGTGGATCCAAATTGCCATTATACAGCTCTGTAATTTCAGAAAACCATTTTGTTATTGGGGTGCAAGTGCTGTTTGATAGAGCCATTAACAGGGTATATTACGAGGAAATATTTCTACGTCTTATTTGCCCTGTATGTTCTAAAGCATTTTTTGGCTTATATTAGTGGGAAAAAAGGCTTATTAGCCATTGTGTCGTGAAGTGCAAAAATTATAGCCTTTTTGGCTTGTATTAGTGGCGCAATTCTTTTTTTATTTGCCGTTCAGCTGTGCAGTTATATGTTCTAAAGCCCTTTTTGTCGTGTATTAGTGGCAAAAGAAAAATATATTTGTCGTTCAGCAGTGCAGTTATATGTTCTAAAGCCCTTTTTGTCATGTATTAGTGGCAAAAGAAAAATATATTTGCTATTCAGTGGTGCAGTTATATGTTCTAAAGCCTTTTGAGGAGAGTATATGTGGAAAAAAATAAAGGCCTATTTGCGGTTCAGAGGTGCAGTTATATGTTCTAAAGCCCTTTTTGTTGTGTATTAGTGTAAAAGAAAAATATATTTGTCGTTCAGCGGTGCAGTTATATGTTCTAAAGCCTTTTATGTCATGTATAAGTGGAAAGAAATAAGGGCCTATTTGCCTTTCAGCGGTGCAGTTATATGTCCTAAAGCCTTTTGTGCCATGTATAAGTGGAAAAAAACAAGGGCCTATTTGCTATTCGGCGGTGCAGTTATATGTTCTAAAGCCTTTTGTGTCGTGTACAAGTGGAAAAAAATAAGGGCCTATTTGCCTTTCAGCGGTGCAGTTATATGTTCTAAAGCCTTTTGTGCCATGTATAAGTGGAAAAAAACAAGGGCCTATTTGCTGTTCAGCAGTGCAGTTATATGTTCTAAAGCCCTTTTGTGGAGTGTATAAGTGAAAAAAAAAAATATATATATATATATATATTTGTCGTTCAGCTGTACAGTTAAATGTTTTAAAGCCTTTTGTGGCGTGTATAAGTGAAAAAAATGTAAATATATTATCGTGTATAAGTGCACCCAGTGGGGAGTGCGTCACCCAGTGGCATGAACCCGGTTTCAGGCAGTCAAGGTTCCACCACCTCAGCCGAAGGGAGCTGTCTGTCCTTCCCATCATCTGCGTGCACTCATCCAATGGCACAGAAGCTGAATATGCTCCTGTACAAGTTGCTGGTGCTGCAGTCCCTTCCTTTCCAAGTGGTGGTCTCTGCACCTTTCAGAGAACTGATGGCTTGTGCTGATCCGAGGTGAAGAGTTCCAAGACATAATTTATTTGCCAAAAAAGCAGTATTAGCCCTGCATACAGATTTAGAACAGACGGTGGGCCAGTCCTTAACAAGGCAGTGCCGACGTGTGGAGCTGTAACTATGGTCAGCGACAATACATGTCCTTTACGGCCCACTGGGCGTCACGCCCTGGCCTGGGAGTGATCTGAGAAGATCTGTTAGACTTGCTGCACATGAATCTATCTGACAGATTACTTTGTTGTGGCTTTGGGCAGGATCCCACCCCCTCACAGGTTCTGCTCATTAGTTAGTTAGTGATGCTATTAATACCTGCCTCTCACTATAGCCCTTGCGGTTTATAGTTTCTCCTGGAGTTCTCTGCTGGTGTTTGGTGGATCTCCTGCTCCCAGTTCCTCTTCAGTTAAGTCCTCCTTCCTTCCCTTCTGTTGTTTGTACTGGCTAGGCCTTAGGTAGATGCTGGTTCCTTCATCTTGTGCAAGGAACCGATTGTCTATTCGCCTGCTCCCTAGCTGAGGGTTTGTGTCAGTTGCAGCAGGGCTTAGGTTGGAGTGCATGAACACTTCTACCATCAAGATTTGTTCATGTTGGTAGCAGTCAGGAAAGCCTCAGGGATTGTCAGGAGGTGACCTTTCCCTGTTCTGTTCCCTAGCTGTGGGGCCTAGCCTACTGTCTTAATTTTGTTGTGTTTGGTTTGCTTCCATTATAAACTGCCCATACCGTCCTTTTTTTACCCCTTGCTCCGTGCAAAATGGAAGCTGTTGATACTCTAGTTGATCGCATGCAAGAATTATCTTGGGAGGTAGCAGACCTCTGTAATTCAGTTGCACTGTGTCAGAGATCTCTGGCTTCTGGCACTGCTGGTGGGAACCAGGTCACCCTTGAACCAAAGGTCGCTCTCCCAGATAGGTTTTCCGGGGCAAGTGATAACTTTGTTCTGTTCAGGGAGTCTTGTAAATTATATTTTCGTCTGCGTCCGATTTCATCTGGAGATGAAAATCAAAGAGTGGGGATTATCATTTCTCTGCTAAAAAGTAATGCTCAGTCCTGGGCTTTTTTTCTGCCGATCAGTTCACAGTCCCTCCGATCGGTGGACACATTTTTCAGAGGCCTGGGCCTGATTTATGATGACTCAGACCGGGTCTTTCTGGCCAAATCTAAGCTGTGTAGCTTGTGTCAGAGAGAACATACGGCTGAGTCATATTGTGCTGAATTTAGATGGGCGACTGACTCGGAGTGGAATGACCCTGCACTCTGTAGTCAGTTCTGTCAAGGGCTGTCTGAGAAACTAAAAGACTCCCTTGCGTTTCATGAAAATCCTGATTCTTTGGAGGCGGCCATGGCCCAAGCTGTAAGGATTTATAGACATCTGAGGGAGAGGTGCAAGGTTCCCCTCAAGCTCGAGGCACTGTCATTTGGGGAATCTGTCACTCCTGTCGTTTGGGGTACAGTGAGACTTGAACCAGGGACTGGAGAGGAACCTATGCAGTTAGGTCAGGTCTCTTCTTGCCTTGGTAATAGGAACTCTAGAGTGCTATTTCTGTGGTAAAGAAGGACATTTTGTTAATGTTTGTCCTTTTATTTAGCCTCAAAGTGGTAACGAAAAACATAAGGGGGTTCTTTCAAAAAAACAAAAACAAGTTCCCTTACTCTTTGTAGCATTAATACAGAGTCAAAACTGGTATATTTGTGTTATACCTGCAGTACCTGATTCCTCCTGCCTGCCATGGTGGCGCTAGACTCAGAATATATTGAATTAGAAGTATATGTTGACAGTGGTGCAGGGGTTAATTTGCTATTGATTCCACTCCTCTCTCGCAAAAATGTCTAACTCATATTGTGCAGGATATTCATTTGAGGGTGGTTGATTCTCATGTTGAATCCAATTCTTGTTTTGTTCTTAAAGGTTTGCCTGCTCCGCTGGTTCTGGGTTTACCATGGTTGACCAAACATAATCTTACCATTGATTGGCAAACTAGACAAATCAGTAATTGGAGTGATTTTTGTATGGACAACTTGAAGAGGGCATTGGCTATTTGCTCGGTCCTCCCCAATTGCCTAACCCCATACACCGAGCCCCTCCCCCCAACCCCAAGTAAATAAACACACCACACCACTGCTTGGATTTAATCGGCCACAGCAGCCGTTTATTTAAATACATACAAATTAAATAACATAAGTTAACCAATGACGAGGGAGGTCCTAGAAGCCCCAATAGCTTAATAACACTGGAACACCTACGTCACCATCTTACCCCCAGCCGTTGAACCCAGCTCGGAGGCAGCAACTGATGGCCACGTAATTAGTTCCTACCAGCTCCTCAATGAGAGTCCAGCCCCTCCCGCGGGGCCCTCCCATCCTCAGGTACCACCATATTCCTCCACTTCAAGGACCTCCCCCGCCTCAACGACTGCTACGACACAGAAAACAACAAACATCAACACTTCCCCTACCCCCCCCTCCAACAGGGCAGGGTGGGTGGGCGTTCCGCTCCCCTGGCCGCACTGACACTGCTCCGCCCACTTCCTCCTTCCCTGCTCATGCCGCGCCCCCCGCTGCCTCGGCAACTCGCGCCTCAGCTGGATGCCGCCCCCCGCATCACTTAACCCTTACCTCACCTCCCTCGCCGCCACGCCTCTTCATGCGCGTCCTCCCCCACCGCTGCGCTCCTGTCCGGCCTGACTTGAAGAGGGCATTGGCTATTTGCTCGGTCCTCCCCAATTGCCTAACCCCATACACCGAGCCCCTCCCCCCAACCCCAAGTAAATAAACACACCACACCACTGCTTGGATTTAATCGGCCACAGCAGCCGTTTATTTAAATACATACAAATTAAATAACATAAGTTAACCAATGACGAGGGAGGTCCTAGAAGCCCCAATAGCTTAATAACACTGGAACACCTACGTCACCATCTTACCCCCAGCCGTTGAACCCAGCTCGGAGGCAGCAACTGATGGCCACGTAATTAGTTCCTACCAGCTCCTCAATGAGAGTCCAGCCCCTCCCGCGGGGCCCTCCCATCCTCAGGTACCACCATATTCCTCCACTTCAAGGACCTACCCCGCCTCCAACAACGCGCAGCTTGACCACCTCAACCCTGCGCGTCCCCCCACATACGTAACGCAATTTCCACACCACTCTGGAGCCCCAGAGACCACAGATCCGTCCCCACCGCATTGAGGTGCACACCATCAGCCCTCCAAAATGCACCCTCCCCTTTCTCCAGCACCTCATGCCGCACCACCACCCCGCCATTGCGTGCCATAAACCGGCCCACCGCCCTATTCACCTTGATCCGCGCCTTATTAAGCCTCTCCACCGACCTCGCATCCCTCCAAACCTTCCGCGGAACAATGTCAGACCAGACCGTGATCACCCCCGGAAACAAAGCCCAAATCCTGAGCAAGTCGAACTTAATATCGCAAACCAACTCCCTAAAAGGCCGCTTACCCAAGTCGTTCCCCCCCACGTGCAAAACCAACACGTCCGGGGGGCGGTCCAACCGCACAAAATGATGCACCTCCCTCATCACCCCGCCCCACAACATACCTCTCACCCCCAACCACCGGACCGTAGCCAACTCCGGACTGAAACCCAACTGTCGCCCACTCGGCCGCACATCCGCTCTGATCGCACCCCAAAACACATAAGAGTGCCCCAAAATCCACACCAACGCCGCCGCCGTCCGACCTGCGAACACAAAAGAACAAAATTAACACCAAACCACCACCCCGATCCCATTACAACAAAGCAGGCCGCACATAGGATTTAAAACGCACCGACTCCCACCGCCCAATCCTCCTAATCACTTCCTCACTGGCGCCCAGCCTGGCGGCCTCAGTCGCCGCACCAATCCGGAACGAATGCCCAGAATAATCCTTGACCGGCACCCCCAACGCCCTCAAACACTTCCTAAAGACCGCCAAAAATTGAAACCTAGACAAAAAGGAACCATCCTCATGCCTAAGGAAAGGAACCCCGTCCCTCCCCAGGCCCGCCCCATAAGACCGCACACACCGAACTGGGCACATCATACACCCTGGAACCGAAAACAACATGAAACGACGCCCCCTGCCCTCCTGATCCGTTTTTGACCTGCGAATCCGAACAGACAACCTGTCCCCCATCAACTCGATATCCTCACTCCTCAGCCCCCCCGCTCGACGAACACTGTCACACACTAATTCCCCCAAGCGAAAGGCGCCAAAAAACGCCAACGCAAACGCAGCCCTAAACAGCCCCAACTCCCACCCGGAACTGCAAATCCCACCCAACTGTTCACCCATCCGCCCCAACAACTCAAAAGACACCGGCCTCCGACAATCCGGCACCCTGCACGCGCCCCTCCGCCAACCCTTCAAAACCTGCCGTACCAAAAACTCCTTTGTCAAATCCCGCAGCCCCCGCAGCCGGAAACCGAACGCAACCCCTGCAATAAAATGATTCACTTTTGACACCGACCACCCCTCGCCCTTCAGCTGTCCCAACAATACCAACAACCTCACATCCCCATCACCGCCCCCAGCCCCCCAAGCCCCGTTCCAAGACTCCCAGATCGCCCACGCCTTACCATACTCCCTCCACGTACCCGGACACAACGAATCCCTCAACATCCCCATCACTTCTCCTCCAAGATCCCCCACAGCCACGACGGACACTCCAGACCCACCGCCTCCGCTTCTGGCGCTAGAAGCCGGAACCGCTCCCACTGTGAACGAGAAAGAGAATCCGCCACTGAATTAGACACACCAGCCACATGCTCCGCCACCACCCACACATTAATAGACAAGCAGCGCAACACAAAAAACTGCAACAGCCGCACCACCGGCGGAGAAGATGCGGACAAACTGTTGATAGCCTGAACCACCCCCAGATTGTCGCAATGAAAGCGCACCTTCCTGTTCCCCAATCTCTCCCCCCACAACACCACCGCCATCACAATGGGAAAAAGCTCTAACAAAGCCACATTCCTCACCCACCCCCGACTGACCCACGAGTCCGGCCACACGCCTGCGCACCATTGACCCTGGCAATAAGCCCCAAAACCCACCCCCCCCCGACGCGTCAGTATATAACTCCAACTCCACACTATCACACAATCCCTCCATGACCAACGACCTACCATTGTACTGACCTAAAAACTCCGCCCACACCCTCAAATCCCCTTTCAACTCCTTACGCAACCTGATAAAATGATGCGGCGCTGACACCCCTGCCGTAGCCGCGGCCAACCGTCTACAAAAAATCCTACCCATTGGCATAATTTGACAAGCGAAGTTCAATTTTCCCAACAATGACTGCAACGCCCGCAACCTAATCTTCTCCCCTCCTATGGCCCTGCCAATCTCCTGCCGCAAATCCTCCAACTTATCCTGGGGAAGTCTGCACTCCATCCGCTCTGTGTCTATAACAATCCCCAAAAAACACAACTCCGTCACCGGACCAACTGTCTTCTCCCGCGCCAACGGTACCCCAAAACGCGCAAAAACTGACTGCACCGTGTGCAGCAACAAAGAACACACCCGCGAATTCGCCGCCCCCAAACACAAAAAATCATCCAAGTAATGGATAACAGATGAACAACCGGAAACCTCCACCACAACCCATTCCAGAAACGAGCTAAAAGTCTCAAAATATGCACATGAGAGAGAGCACCCCATCGGCAAGCACCTATCCACAAAATACTCCCCATCCCAAAAACAGCCCAACAAACCCATGCTCTCCACGTGCACCGGCAACAAACGAAATGCCGCCTCCACATCAACCTTAGCCATCAACGCCCCCCGCCCCAACCGCCTCACCCATCTCACAGCCGCATCAAAGGACGTATAGACCACCGAACAAAGTTCAGGAGCTATACCATCATTGACCGACGCCCCTTTCGGGTAAGACAAGTGATGAATGAGCCGAAACTTATTCGGCTCCTTCTTCGGCACCACGCCCAGCGGAGACACCCTCAACCCCGGGATCGGCGGTTCCTTGAATGGACCCGCCATCCGCCCCAACTCCACCTCCTTCCACAACTTCTCCGTCACCACATCCGCATGATCAAGCGCGGACCTAAGATTCTTATGAACCATAGGCCCCGCCGTAACAACCGACGGAATCCGAAAACCAAAACTAAAACCATCCCCCAACAAAACAGCCGCAACCCGATCCGGGTACCTATCTAGGAACACCTGCATCTCTTCCAACCGCACCGGCGTCCGTCCCCTTTCCAGCACCATCCCCGCCCCTATTCCTGCCCCCTTTGAAGCAACGATTGGCGCCATGGGCCCCCCCACACCCCGTGCACTCGTGCTTAAATTTGCACTTGGCCCCAAATCTGCAATTTCCTTCGTTAAATAGGAAACACAACCCCTTTGCCGACGCCGCTGCCAAGGCGCCCGGGGAAGACCCCCCGGACTCCCCCCGAAAGGACTGCCCAGTCCTGGGAGCCGCCGTCACCCTCAACCACAACCCAATGTCCTTATGATCCCATCGGATATCGGGCCTAACCGCCTTCCGCTGCCGGAACTGCTCATCATACCGGAGCCAACCCATACCCCCATAAACCCTATACGCCTCCCCAATCGCGTCCTGGTAGCAAAAAAGCGCCGAACAACAATCCGGCGACCGCTCCCCAATGACACTCGCTAATATGGCAAACGCCTGCAACCAATTAGCAAAAGTACGCGGGATCAAACGATGCCGCCGCTTATCCTCATCCTCCTTCTTCCCCTCATCCTTCTTACCCCTATCCAGGTTAAACCGTTCCAACGGAAGCAGCGAGAATATCTCCACATACTCCCCCTTCCAAATCCTCTCCCTCACCTCCTGTTTCAAATGAGCCCCCAACGGCCCCTCAAAGCATACGTACACCTCCCCGCGCGCCCTGTCATCCAACCTCTGCACTTCCTCCTCACCCCCCGCCTGCGTTTCCACTGACACCGACCCCCCCACAACCCCCGGCGACCCTGCCTCGGCCCCCGGTACCACCCCCCACCCCGGCAACGGAGACCCCGCACCCGCTCCCATACCCGATAACCATCCCGCCAGACCCCCCAACAACTGCCCCAAACCCCTACCAAACTCCCCCATGGACCCCCCCCCCCCAGCAACCGGGAAACCCTGCGCTAACATGGAGCCCCACGCAATCTCACCAGGCACCGCGGGCGCTGTGACTCCCGCTGCCGCAGATCCTGACTCCCGCCGACCGGACACTCCACCATCCTGGATCCTGGACGTGGACGGCTGTTCATCCCGGACCTCCTGCACGACCCTCTGCACAACACTGGACGGGCCCCGGGCGAAGACCTCGGCGCCCCCCACGGCAAGGGGATCCTCCTCCGCGCTGCTCCCCTCTTCTCTGGACCTGCGCCGGCATCCGTCACCACCCAGCGCAGCCCGAGGAATCACGACGTCGTCCAGAAGCCGAGCGGACCGCCCGCTTAAGGAGGGACAGGGCCGGTCCGCCGTTCCCGGTCCGGAATCCATCAGCACCGCCGCAGGGAGAGGGGGAAGGGGCGTCCCACTCCGCTCAGGGCCCCGCCGCGTGACGGGATTCCTTCCACGGCGTGAGCGACTCGCAGAAGGCCGAGCGGCCGCTCTCCGCCGTGAAGGGTCCACAGAGGGGCTCCCTACTCGGCGCCGGGCCCGTGGGGTGACTTCAGGGCTTAGGCGCGCCGGCGGAACCCCACGCCGCGGCCGGGCAGCCCGAACTGTAGGGGAAATCTCCGGAGCAGGGGACACCAAGCAGGCACCCACCTGGTCCTGCAGCCAGCCAGGCCCCCGCACCTCCGCCTCACGCCGCAACCGCTCCAGCATGGCCTCCACTGATAATACAGGCGCCGACATCTTGCGTCCGTTCCGCTCCCCTGGCCGCACTGACACTGCTCCGCCCACTTCCTCCTTCCCTGCTCATGCCGCGCCCCCCGCTGCCTCGGCAACTCGCGCCTCAGCTGGATGCCGCCCCCCGCATCACTTAACCCTTACCTCACCTCCCTCGCCGCCACGCCTCTTCATGCGCGTCCTCCCCCACCGCTGCGCTCCTGTCCGGCCTGACTTTCTCGGTGCATCTATTTCTGGGGTATCCACTAAGGTGTTACCTCCATTTCTTTTTGATTTTTTGGATGTATTCTCGGAGGGTGGAGATCAGGAGTTGCTCCCACACCGAGAGTATGATTGTCCGATCAATCTTATTCCCTGAGCAAAATT
This sequence comes from Bufo gargarizans, assembly GCF_014858855.1. Classification (NCBI taxonomy): domain Eukaryota; kingdom Metazoa; phylum Chordata; class Amphibia; order Anura; family Bufonidae; genus Bufo; species Bufo gargarizans. The sequence continues at coordinate 346,724,997 of NC_058083.1, forward strand.
GCCCAAATCTCGGTTATATAATCTTTCCCAACCTGAAAGAGTAGCTATGCAGGAGTATATTGTCGAGAGTTTGACCAAATAACATATTAGACCATCCAAATTACCTATTGCAGCGGGCTTCTTTTTTGTAAGAAAAAAAGACGAGTCCCTTAGACAGTGCCTAGATTTCAGGGAACTGAATCTTATTACCGTCCGTGACCCTTATACCCTGCCCTTGATTCCGGATCTATTTGATCAGATTGCCGGTGCCAAGGTGTTTTCTAAGTTGGATTTAAGAGGAGCTTATAATCTGATAAGAATCAGGGAAGGGGATGAACGGAAGACAGCCTTAAATACCCCTGAGGGTCACCTCGAGAACCTGGTTATGCCCTTTGGTTTAACTAATGCCCCGGCAGTCTTCCAGCACTTTATCAATGACATTTTTTATCATATGGTGGGGAGGTTTATCGTTATTTACATCAATGAGAAACTGATTTACTCATCAGATATGGAGACTCATCAGGATCATTTAAGACAAGTATTATTGATCCTTAAGGAGAATAAATTGTATGCTAAGTTGGAAAAATGTGTGTTTGCTGTTCATGAACTGCAGTTTCTGGGTTACTTACTTTCTGCCTCAGGTTTTCGTATGGATCCCGAAAAGGTCAATGCATTACTAGAATGGGACCGGCTGGAGAATCAGAAAGCTTTGATGCGGTTTTTAGGATTTACAAATTATTACAGGAATTCATCCTGAATTATTCCACTATTGTCAAACTTTTGACCGATATGACTTCTCTGTCTGGTTAGAAGAGGCATTACAGGCGTTTTCTGCAATAAGATATGTTTTGCTTCTGCTCCCATTCCGATGCAACCCGAAGTTTCTCTACCCTTCAGTGTGGAGGTTGATGTGTCAGAAGTGGGAGTAGGAGCAGTTTTGTCTCCTAGCAGATGGCATCCGTGTGCTTTTTTCTCTAAGAAACTCTCTGCTGCCGAAAGAAATTATGATGTTGGAAATAGAGAGTTGTTGGCCATCAAATTGGCCTTTGAGGAATGGCATCATTGGCTAGAAGAAGAGATTTATCCGATTACGGTAATTACTGGCTTACCTGCAATCAGCAAAGCATCTGAACCCTAGGCAGGTCAGATGATCATTGTTCTTTACCAGGTTTAATTTTGTGGTCACTTATCGTCCTGGGATCAAAAACGTCAAAGCGGATGCTTTGTCACGTAGCTTTCCTAGGGGGGGGGGGGGGAGATTTGGAAGATCCCGCTCCGATTTTGGCTGGTGGGGTGGTGGTATCTGCTCTTTATCCCGAGCTGGAGGTGGAAGTGTTGGGGGTTCAAGGTGAGGCACCTGATTCCTGTCCTCCAGGGAAGTTGTTCAAGGAACATCATGATACTGTCCTTGCGGGAAACCCAGGGAGTAGATCCACGGTGGATCCTATTTCCCGGAGATTCTGGTGGCCAAGTTTGTATAAATGTGTTGAGGGCTATGTAGCAGCTTGTGAGACCTGTGCATGCGCTAAGGTGGCTCACACTCAGCCATCAGGATCTCTTTTTCCTTTGTCCATTCCATCTCGTCCTTGGACGCATTTGTCCTTGGACTTCATCACTGATTTACCAAGTTCCTCTGGGAAAACTATGATTTTGGTGGTGGTGGACCGCTTCAGTAAGATGGCTTACTTTGTACCATTATCAGGTTTTCCCAATGCTAAAACTCTCACTCAGGTGTTTATTGATAACATTGTGAAATTACAAGGCATCCCCTCTGATGTGGTGTCTGATAGGGGGACGCAATTTGTCTCCAGGTTTTTTAAGGTGTTTTGTACTCGTCTGGGTATTCAGTTGTCTTTCTCTTCAGCTTTCCATCCTCAGTCAAATGGACAAACTGAGCGCACTAACCAGAACCTGGAGACTTATTTGAGGTGTTTTGTCGCTGAGAATCAGGAAGAATGGTCCTCGTTTTTGTCCTTGCCTGAGTTTGCCTTGAATAACCGTAGACAGGAGTCATTTTTTGGCGCATATGGTTTCCACCCTCAGTTTGGTACTTTTTCTGGGACTGAATCTTCTGGTATACCTGAAGAGGAGAGATTATCTTCTTTGTTGTATTCTATCTGGCAGAAGATTCGGGTTAATTTGAAAAAAGATGGGCGAAAGATATAAACGGATGGCTGACAAGAGACATATGACTGGTCCGGACCTTTGTGTAGGTGATTTGGTGTGGTTTTCCACTAAAAACATTAAGTTGAAAGCACCCTCTTGAAAGATGGGCCCAAGATTTATTGGTCCTTACAAAATCTCGCCCATTATTAATCCGGTGGCGTTCTCTGGAACTTCCGCAGGCCTGGAAGATCCATAATGTGTTTCACAGGTCCTTGTTGAACCTGCTGAACCATCTCCTTTGCCTCCTCCTCCTGTCTTGGTAGATGGTAATCTGGAGTTTCAGATCTTCATAATACTCAACTCGCGTGTGCTTCAGGGTTCCCTTCAGTACCCAGTGCATTGGAGGGGATACGGTCCTGAAGAAAGAATGTAGGTTCCGGCTACTGATGTCAATGATAGCAGCCTTGTGAACGCCTTTTACAGGCACACCCGAATAAAGTTGGTCCTGGGTGCCCAGAGGTCACTCATAGAGGTGGGGTACTGTCACGCCCTGCCCTGTTAATGATTTGAGAAGATCTGTCAGACTTGCTGCACGTGAATCTATCTGACAGGTTCTGCTCAATTGTTAGTTAGTGTTAGCCTCTCACTATAGCCCCTGCGGTTTATAGTTTCTGTTCAGTTTGGTGGATATCCTGCTCCCAGTTTGTCTTTGGTTAAGTCCTCCTTCCTTCCCTTCTGTTTGTACTGGCTAGGCTTTAGATAGATGCTGATTCCTTCATCTTGTGCAATGAACCGGTTGTTTTTTCACCTGCTCCCTAGCTGAGGGTTTGTGTCAGTTGCAGCAAGGCTTAGGTTGGAGTGCATGAACACTTCTACCATCGAGATTTGTTCATGTTGGTAGGAGTCAGGGAAAGGCTCAAGGATTCTCAGGAGGTGACCTTTCCTTGTTCCCTAGCTGTGGGGTCTAGCTTACTGTTTTGTTTAATTTTGTTGTGTTTGGTTTGCTTACCTTCCCTCACCTTCCGTGACACTGGATGAATGTAGTTCCTGCACAGCCACACCAGCAACTTGGCCAGGTGATGATGCTTCTGCCCCCACATTCTAACGGTGTCGGTCCAGCAACAATGTCCGCCTCTGCCTCCTCATCCTCCACTGCAGGGACAATTCACAGTGCCCCTCCATCATACCACATGTACGGGGCACGGCAATGTCACACTGTTCTGCACATAGTTTGCCTGGGCGAACAGAGTCACACAGGGGAGGAACTGCTCCGTGTCCTTCATCAAGAAATTGAATCCTGGCTTTCTACGCCACAACTTCAAATTGGAACCATGGTGACCGACAACGGGAAGAACAAGGTGTCGGCGCTATGTCAATAAGGGCTGAGCCATTCGCCCTGCATGGCACACATGTTCAATCTGGTTGTCAAGCGGTTCCTGAAGTCTTCCACCCATCTTCTAGACATCCTAAAAATGGCCAGGAAACTTTGCATGCACTTCAGCCACTCGTACACCACAAAGCACACCCTCCTTGAGCTGCAGCAGCAGAACGTCATCCCCCAACATAGGCCGATATGTTTCCACCCATTGTAATTCCACCCTCCATATGTTGGGTCAACTACACAAACAGAGAAAGGAATTAAATGATTTCCTGATGATCCAAGTGGACAGGAGTACTCCTCTGTGTAACTATGATGTCAGCCAGTGGCAGCTCATGCGTGACACCTGCTGTTTGCTCAGGCCCTTTGAGGAGGCCACTTTATTTGTCAGTCACCAGGACTATGGGATGAACAATTTCATTCCACTGCTTCATGTCCTGGAACAGATGCTGCTAAATCTGGCTGGTCAGTGGACTGGAGACGTGGCGTCTAGATCTCACAGCCACATGAGCCCTGTGGGGGTAGAACTAGAGGAAGAGGAGGACATTGGAGCACAAGCAATGTGTAGCGAAATGGGTGGTTTGTACACACAGGTGACAGGAGAAGAGGACCAAGAGCAGCCAGAGGAGCTACAAGGCGATAAGGAGGCAGAGTACCCAGACACACTGTGGTAGTATGCAGTGGAGATGGAGGCAGGGAGTCCCCCAAATCACTTGCGCAAATAGCCCGATGGATGCTTACATGCTTGCATAGTGACAGCTGAATTGTCACCATTCGGCTCTCCACCTTGTTGGACCCTTGCTACCGGTCCAAAATGGGGGCCTTTTTTACTTCCGCTGAGAGGAATGACAAACTTAAAGGGATTCTGTCACCTCCCCTAAGGCAAAAAACGATTTAAAACCAGCCATGCAGCACAGCTTACCTGGATTAGGCTGTGCTGTTCAATCTTGAAATCCGTCCAGCAGTTAGTTCAAAAAACGAGTTTGATCAATAAGGAAATGCGTCCTGAAGGTGCCCAGAGGGGCGTTTTTTTCTTCTGAGAGAGCCCAGTCCCGCCCCTTTTTCAGTGCCCAGCCCGCCTTCCTTTTACTTCCTAACCGCCGCCCCCAGCCTGCCACAGCCTCCCCTTCCTCTCCTCCCCCTCCCTCTTGCCGAACGAAGTCTCGCACAGGCGCAGTACCCACTGAGGGCTGCGCCTGTGCGATCATCAGGAGACTGAGGGCGGCAGCTTCATCTTCGTCACTGGGCATGCGCCGAGCCCAGTGACGTCCGATGCTCTCTATTCCCTGCTGACTGAGGGAAGAGCGAGCATCGGACGTCACTGGGCTCGGCGCATGCCCAGTGACGAAGATGAAGCTGCCGCCCTCAGTCTCCTGATGATCGCACAGGCGCAGCCCTCAGTGGGTACTGCGCCTGTGCGAGACTTCGTTCGGCAAGAGGGAGGGGGAGGAGAGGAAGGGGAGGCTGTGGCAGGCTGGGGGCGGCGGTTAGGAAGTAAAAGGAAGGCGGACTGGGCACTGAAAAAGGGGCGGGACTGGGCTCTCTCAGAAGAAAAAAACGCCCCTCTGGGCACCTTCAGGACGCATTTCCTTATTGATCAAACTCGTTTTTTGAACTAACTGCTGGACGGATTTCAAGATTGAACAGCACAGCCTAATCCAGGTAAGCTGTGCTGCATGGCTGGTTTTAAATCGTTTTTTGCCTTAGGGGAGGTGACAGAATCCCTTTAATTACTATAGAGACATCCTATGTAGTGAGTTGGCCACTGCCTAGCTGCACCATTATGCAAAAATAGAAAAAAAGGAGTGTAAATGGGAGAATAGAGTGGGTATTTATGATAGGGGAAATGGTGAGGGTGAAAATGGAAATGAGGGTGAAGAATAGGTAATCAAGAATGGGGTCACTGGGCGGACTGGAAGGAGGAGGAGGAAGTTTAAGGTGGGCGAGGTAGAGGAGATTGAAGTGGAAGAGGAGGCACAAGGGAATTCCAAAGACTAGGACCATGAAAACAGACAAAGTAGTAAGGCTGCTCACACTAAATTAGAACTCATGTTAAAGCGGCAACACCAATTAGGCGTTTTGGCGTTTTTTAGGACTAGGATAGGAGTAGCAATTTTTCTTAAAAACATACATAAATAAAGTGCCGAAATGAAAATATAATAAGTGCAATATACTTGGATGGAGAGCATACATGCATATGTACAGTCATATGCTTTTACTTTTACTCACTTCACCGGGGGAGGGAAGCAAGATAAAGCTTATTGACGCCAGAAACCCCCCCTTTGCCGAGATCGCCTGTAGAATGTTAGATCCCCTTGTGGTCCTGTAAATAGATGACCCAGTGGACTCCAAACGTTATCCAAGGTACCCTTTATTGAATAAGCTCGATGCGTTTCGGGGTGTAGAAAGACCCCTTCCTTAGGAGCATATACAGTCAAACACATAATGGCCTCATTTTATAGATGAATATACACAGGGCTCCAAGTCACGTGACCTGGAACTGGAAGTGCGTTCCACCCATGGAATGCAAATCCACCGGTCCGGGTCTATTCTTACTATAATTGTTATTGGGTAGATAGTAAGCAAAAATGTATAAATACATACATACATATTTATGCAAGCAAGGGTATTCATATATACATACATGCATACAGACAGGCTGTATGGCTTGTAGCTCCGTAACGGGAATGTGCTTCCAGTCACATGGCCATGAAAACCGGATATGCGCTCTACTAGTGGAACGCATAATGTCCGCGGTACGACATTAATTTCCATTAGGGAAAACTTTAAAATCAGCATAAATATTGGTGGGTATACAGAGGATTAGCTCTATATCCATGGAGGCACAAGGGGGATCATAAAAATCTAAATATGAAAAATAAATTGGAATAAAAATATGTCATTATAAGCGGGTCTGGGACTTCCTCGCCACGCCATGAAGCGCAAGTGTGGCTAATTGCATTGAATAAAAGGATTATAAAAAACTAAATAAAAATAAAGATAACATCAGAGAAAGAGGGGAGGGGGCCATAATAAGATCCCCTATATCACAATGGGGCTTAGGACAGGCGTGGGCATCATGGGGTATGGTATATGGGCACATTAGAGGCATATTGCTCATAGGGGCACTAAAAGTCCAATCACAGAAAAATACAGTCAAAAAAATGAAAGAACGATCATATGTAAAATCTAAAACATGGTACTGCGCCTGCGCGAGTTTTCTGGCCGCCGACAGGAAGGACGGGGCATTTCTAGAAGGTACAAATCGAATTCCAAAAAAGTTGGGACACTATACAAATCGGGAATAAATACTGAATGCAATGATGTGGAGGTGCCAACTTCTAATATTTTATTCAGAATAGAACATAAATCACGGAACAAAAGTTTAAACGGAGAAAATGAGCCTGAGCTTGTGGATCTTGCTTAGAAATGGCTTCTTCTTTGCACTGTAGAGTTTCAGCTGGCAACGGCGGATGGCATGGTGGATTGTGTTCACTGACAATGGTTTCTGGAAGTATTCCTGAGCCCATTCTGTGATTTCCTTTACAGTAGCATTCCTGTTTGTGGTGCAGTGTCGTTTAAGGGCCCGGAGATCACGGGCATCCAGTATGGTTTTACGGCCTTGACCCTTACGCACAGAGATTGTTCCAGATTCTCTGAATCTTCGGATGATGTTATGCACAGTTGATGATGATAGATGCAAAGTCTTTGCAATTTTTTGCTGGGTAACACCTTTCTGATATTGCTCCACTATCTTTCTGCGCAACATTGTGGGAATTGGTGATCCTCTACCCATCTTGGCTTCTGAGAGACACTGCCACTCTAAGAAGCTCTTTTTATACCCAATCATGTGTTGCTAATTGACCTAATTAGTGTTAATTTGTCTTCCAGCTCTTTGTTATGCTCAAATTGACTTTTTCCAGCCTCTTATTGCTACTTGTCCCAACTTTTTTGGGATTTGTTGACACCGTGAAATTTTGAATCAAAGTATTTTTCCTTTAAAATGATACATTTACTCGGATTAAACGTTTGATCTGTCGTCTACGTTCTATTACAAATAAAATATTGACATTTGCCATTTCCACATCATTGCATTCAGTTTTTATTCACGATTTGTATAGTGTCCCAACTTTTTTGGAATCCGGTTTGTAGACTATGACGTGGGGAGGGGGCAGAACTATTTGCCGGGGCTGTGGGAGGGTATTTGAGGATCAGGAGGCGTTCTTGGGCACTGCAAGGGGGCGTCACTGGGCACTGGAGAAGGAAAAAAACGCCCCTCTGGGCACCTTGGAGCCTCATTAGCATATCATAAAAGCGCTTTTATATCAAAAGGACAAAACTAAATAAAGTAAAAAGAAGACTGCTGGAAATAAGGTACTTTAGTGAACATAGCGATGGTGACAGCTTAAAATGGTAAAAGCAGGTGACAGATTCCCTTTAAGTCAAAGAATATAAAATGTAAATTATAGAATTCGAAATGTAAAACATAGAGTAATCCATTGAGTCCGAATCTGTATCTATGTCCCATTAATAGTGTTGAGCGCGAATATTCGAAAAGCAAATTTTTATCGCGAATATCGGCACTTTTTTCTATATAGTGATGTATATTCGTAAAATATGTGAATATTCAGTGTTTTTTTACACAAATTCACAGTACACATATAATTGTTTGTGTCTAAAAAGTCCAAAGGCATTATTGAAGTGAATCTGATAGTGTTAGGTTAGTGTAGCTGATAGGTTAAAGTTTAGGGTATAGTGTTAGTTAGCTGAAATATATTCATTTATTTAGTCTAGGTTAGGTTATAGTGTAGCTGATAGGTTCTAGTGCAGGGTGTAGTGTAGGATATAGTTAGGTGAAATATATTCATTTATTTAGTGTGAAATAGTATAAGTTAGGGAATAGTGTAGCTGATAGTTTCTAGTGCAGGGTGTAGTGTAGGGTATAGTGTAGGCTTTTGGTGAGTTAGAGTTTTCTAGTTTAGTGTCTATGTAATTTACAAAAAAAAAAAAGTTTATTAGTTTTCATTTATTACTATTTAGTTGGTGTTGTGTCTGCGTTTATGTCTACGTCTTCTGTTATTTAAAAAAAAATGTATATATTGTTTTTATTAGTGTTAGTCTTTTACTGTTTAGTTGTTATAGTATCTGCGTTATTGTCTGCGTCCTCTGTTTGTTAAATAAAAAAATAAAAAATAAAAAAAAGTTTATTAGCTTTAGTGTTTGTTTTTTACTGGTTATTAGGTGTATTGTCTGCATCAGTGTCTGCGTCATTTGTTAGTTAAAAAACAAAACAAAACAAAAAGTTTAAATTTGCGTTCGTTTTTTAATGGTTATTTGGTGTATTGTCTGCGTCAGTGTCTGCATATTTTGTTAGTTAACAAAAAAACACCAAAAAAAGGTTTTAGTGTTCATTTTTTCCAGTTTAGTTGGTGTATTGTCCACAACAGTGTCTGCATCATTTGTCAGTTAAATAAAAAATTTAAAAAGTTTATTTGAGTGTTAGTTTTTTACTGTTCAGTTAGTGTAGTGTCTCCGTCTTTTGTTAGTTAAATCTAAAAACAAAAAAAATAAGTTTTATTGTTATTTTTTTACTGTCTAGTTGGTGTAGTGTCTGCGTTAGTATTTGCATCTTTTGTTTGTTAAATAAGAAGAAAAAAAATGTTTTACTTTAAATAATTCTAGATAATTTTTGTTTTATTTATTGCACCACAGTCCCCATCCCAATAACGTTTTTCCCTATATTTAATATTTTTTTTATATAACAAATTAAATATGAGGTCTTCACGTTCGAGCAGCAGGGGTAAGAGAGTAGTTGGTTTCAGTGCTGGACCGCTGCCAGCACGGGGCTGCTCCTCTACCCACGAGGTGATTTTTTTGCCACTGTCAGCTTTCCTCTCAGGATGCCGAGGAAGTAGTGTCTCTCGTGGCGCAAGCCAGTGCCACGGAGTCCTCTGCCCCAGCTCAGAGCAGCAGCAGCAGCAGCAGTTCGTCTCCTGTAGGACGAAACCCCAGCCCCGAAGAATTGTCCCTGCTCCTGTTTGACAGTGACAGTGAGAGGGACATCTTGGGGGAGGTAATGCAGGAGGCTGACTTGCAGTTCAGTCCTCAGGGTCAGGACCTTTTGGAAGGGATGGAGGAGGAGATGGAGGGGGTACCACCTGCATGTACCCCAGTGACATCCCTTCCAACAGGTGTGGTCGGTTTCAGCCAGCAAAACACCGCACCTAGTCAGACCCAGGCATTAGCGATGGGACAGAGGAGCCAGGTCAAGGGCTCCATGTCTGCTGTTCCCCTCAGTCCACCAATGGTTGGCCCTGGGTCTGACATATCTGGCGACGAAGAGGAGGGTGACAGAGAATGGGTGCCACATCCCTTGTCAGGCATCAGCAGCACTGATGAGGAGGAAGGTAGGCACCAGAGGCAAACGGTTCAACAGCATCAGGGGCTCCACTGGTAATGGCAGTAGTTAGGAGGCAGCAGCAGCCAGCTCCACCTGTACGCACCAAGCCCGAACAGGCACAAGTCAGCACCACCCATCTGACAGGAGATCGGTGCGTAAGTCGCCTGTTTGGGCTTCCTTCACCCTGGCAGCAGATGATGCCACAATTAGCATTTGTAGCATGGCTGCGCCATGCCAGGGTGAGGAGAGGGAGGTCTGCGGCTCGGCTGGGTACCACTGCCCTCACCCAGCACATGCGAGTCAACCACTGGTGGGCGGTGGAACAGATGCAGTGTGGTCGTAGCAGCAGTGCCACCAGCAGTGTGCAGGGGACAGCAGCTCCTGCCACTGTCCTGCAGCCACCCCAACCACTTCCAACAAGGCATTCCCACTCCCCCGCTCCCTCTCCTAGAGGTACTGGTACCAGCAGCCTCTGCCTCCACCGCACTCTCCTCTATGTCTTCCAGTGCCGTCCGGCTCCAGCCCTCAGTTGCTGACCTTTTTGAACGTACCGCGCCCTACGCCCCCGGGGACCGGCGCGTGCGTTCACTCAATGGGCTCCTGGCAAGGGTTTTCGCCCCCCAAAATCTGCTGCCTTTCAATCTTGTGGACAGCAATCCATTCCGGCAGATGTTTGAGCAGGCACAACCCAGATGGCGTGTCCCCAGCCGCCATTTCTTTGCCAGGACCGGCATCCCTGTCCTACACCAGCACATTGTGCAGAATGTATCCCTGTAGCTGGATCACTCTGTCAGCGACAGGGTGCATCTGACAATGGATGCTTGGACCAGCAGACATGGGCAGAGACACTATATCAGCTTTACTGCCTTTCGGTGTCCCTCCGAGGCGCCGGGGGAGAGATCAGCGGCATCTGACTTTGTGGTGCCACCCCGGGGCGTCCAGGGGAGAACTGCTGCTCTCCCCCCACAAGCCACTGTCTCCTCGGCAGCTGAGCCCCCCAGCAAGCGTCCCCGCAGCTACGCAAGTGTAGGGCACGTCCGCTGCCAGGCCGTGCTCCAGTTTGTGAGCTTAGGGGAACGGAGACACACTGGACCTGATGTTCTGGCTGCCCTCCATGCTCAGGTCCAGAAGTGGCTGACACCCCGCAGGCTAGAGGCAGGTACGGTTGTCTATGACAATGGCAGCAATCTACTCGCCGCCCTCCATGCTGGCAGTCTAACACATGTCCTCAACCTTGTTGTACAGAAAGGGTACAGAGGCTTGCCAGCCACTTCCGACGCTCACGAACTGTTGCCGCGTCCCTGTCCAAACTGCAGCAGGACAACAGCCTGCCACCACACAGGCTAATTGTGGACAGTGTGACGCGGTGGAACTCCACCCTCCACATGCTGGAGAGGTTGTGGGAGCAGCGAAGGGCGGTAAGGGAATACCTGCTGGACCAAGGCACTCTAGGGCCAGCACACCCACTCCCCTACATCACTAATGTGAAGTGGGGGCAGATACAGCAGATCTGCCACCTGTTGGCCCCATTTGAGCAAGCAACCAAGATGGTCAGCAGGGAGCATGTCGGTCTCAATGACATGCTCCCCATAGTGTTCCTGCTGGACAGGACACTAGATCGCCTGCTCGAGGCTGGGGAGAGTGCCTTGTTGGAGCAAGAGGAGGCAGCAATGCTCCAACAGGACCTGGCTCAGGACAAGGAGGAGGAGGAAGAATTTGTAGACGTCCAGGAGTTTGGGCCTGGTCAGGAGGGAGAGCCGGTGCTGGGGGCACCGTTAGTCCGGGGGTGGGGCAGCTACCACCGGGAGCAGCAGCAACAGCAGCAGGAGGACCAAGAGGTCATGATCCTGGGCAGCCATGAACAGTCACAGTGGGCTGTCTTCTTCCCTATGGCTGCCCACATGCTGTGATGCCTCAAGAGGGACCCCTGGATCAAGAAAATAAAGGAGAGGGAAGATTATCAGTTGGCCACCCTTTTAGACCCTCGCTGCAAGGGGAAACTGGAGCAGTTCATCCTAGCCTGCCATAGACAGGCCCAGATGGATCAACTGCGGGCCTGTCTGATCAAGTGGCTGGAGCAGGCCAACCCTCGGCCTTACGCTCCAGTTCTCCCCGCCCATCTCACCCAGCAGGTGGCTGGCCCCGGCAGCATCAGCCAAGCAGGTGACCTTATGGGTGAGATGAGGTCGTTCTACCAGTCTGCGCGACCCAGTAGTAGCAGCAGCAGCAGCAGTCACCACCAGCGGCTGGCCCGCATGGTGGCAGACTACATGGGGTCCGTTGGTGCTTCCAACGAGATGAGCACTGACGACCCCATGGAGTACTGGGTTGCCAGGCTGGAAACCTGCCGTGAGCTTGCTCAGTATGCGCTGGAGTTACTATCTTGCCCCCCCTCCAGCGTACTGTCTGAGCGGACATTTAGCGCGGCAGGCGGGGTGGTCACAGACAAGCAGACCCGTCTGTCCACTGTGAACGAGTCCTGGATCAGCAGTGACTTCTTGGCCCCCGCTGTCGGTTCAGGCAGTTGATGGGTCCCTTGTCCATCCCTCTCCTTGTCTCTCCCTCCTAAACTCCATTGTTTTTTTCTTTTTTTTTATTATTTATTGATCTATTTAATTATGTATATATTTGACATTTTTAATTCAGAAATTAGTTTTCTTTTTATTAATTGTTGTCTATGAATAATGAATTATTTATTTACTTATGAATTCTTAAATGCATTTATTCATGTATATATTTGCTTTTAATTAAAGCTGTTATTTTAAATGTATTTGTTTTAATGTTTATATATATATATATATATATATATAGATTTATATTTATTTAATTCATGTAATTCGACATTACTTGATTGCTACCACACCAAAAATTATTGATAAATTAAGTAGACACGCCGCATGCATCGGTAGTCTATAATTTTTTCTTTCAAGCATATTGAGTCAGTAGCAGAACACTGCGGCTACACAGCCAGCCTAACCGTGTGATGATTCCTACAAGCCAGAGGGCACTAGTAGTGGTGGTGTTTTTCAGCGGCTATCTCATCCTCCTTTTGTCTGTGAGGAGTAATGGGTACCGCCGCTCTCCCCACCCATTCACTATCTTCACCTATCCATCCTGTGCCTGTCTGAGCACAGAAGGCACTGATGAGCCAGCTGTCCTCGGCCAGGGTCTTGAAGTGTCCCCTGCTCATGTGCCGGGATTAGTTCACCTTCCCATCATCGAAGATAATGAAAAGCAAAAAAAAAGGGAAAAAAGAGGAAGTTAATTCAACCACTCAAGGATCTGAAGGAATCCCCAGAGTGTGTGAAAGTTGGCGCCGACAGTGGTGGTAGAGTAGTAAGCTAAAGTCTGAATAACGCAAGGAAGGCAGCTGAAAAAGTGTCCAATCAAGGCACTCAATACAATAATGAGATACACAATGAAGAAGGTGAGTTGAAAGGGGTTCAACTGACCAGGGGGTGGGGGAAGGGGAGAAAATTGAGAAAGCGCCAATCCAAGCTAAAGGTAGGTAGAAAGAGTACTGTCCCAGTGGTGTAGTGGTATAAACACGGAGAGGGGTAGGACAGACAAAGTAGCAAAAAAGGTACTGGAGACCAATCAGTGTGTAACAGGAAGTCTCAGATAGTACATAAGTCAAACCTGTAAATAGGTCAAAACTGTATATAAATGAATATGCGTATATCAAAAATAAAATAAAATGAAATAAAAAGAAATAAAAAGTGGTATTGATTATTCACTCTACAGGATTATGATATTGTTAGTATATTAGATAAAAAGTGGTGATACTTTTTATCTAATATACGTAGAAAAGTCTTTGATGATGGGAAAGTGAACTAATCTCGACGCATGAGCAGGAGACACTTCAAGACCCTGGCTGAGGACAGCTGGCTCATCAGTGCCTTCTATGCTCAGACGGGCACAGGACGGATAGGTCCTGTCGTGGGCCTGGAGCCCAGCGTGTGTGCGTTGAAGATAGTGTATGGGTGTGGAGAGCGGCGGTACCCATTACTTCTCACAGACAAAAGGAGGATGAGATAGCCGCAGATAAACACAGCCACTACTAGTTCCCTCTGGCTTGTAGGAATCATCACACGGTTAGGCTGGCTGTGAAGCCACAGTGTTTTGCTACTGACTCAATATGCTTGAAAGAAAAAATTGTAGACTACCGATGCATGCGGCGTGTCTACTTAATTTATCAATAATTTTGGTGTGGTAGCAAAATGTAAAAATAATATAAATAAGCATTTTAAAATGCTAAAGATTGCAATTATTATGCATGTCGTTACATTCCTTCAGCACACTGAATACCTGCTACAGTCAGGGGTGTATTTTTTTAAGTTATGTTGTTGCCCTGGTCTGGTGGAGGTCCGTTCATGGGAACACATTACTGCTGTCCAATATGAAGCTTTTCAGAGGTCTCACAGTTTAGATATGGTGTTGCCCGGATCTGCTGGGGGCCCATTCCTGGGTACACATTCCTGCTGCCCACTTAGAACCTGCCCCTGTCTGACATGTCTAATTTTATTTATGGTGTTACCATGGTCTGGTGGGGGCCCATTCCTGGGTACACATTCCTGCTGCCCACTTAGAACCTGCTGCTGTCTGACATGCCTTATCTTATTTATGGTGTTGCCCTGTTCTGGTGCGTGCCCATTCCTGGGTACACATTCCTGCAGCCCACTTAGAACCTGCTGCTGTCTGACATGTCTTATTTTATTACAAAAAACAAAATGGCTGCACACCATTATATATACAAACAATAGAGCTAAGAAATGGGAGTCATTCTAGATAAAAGTGGTACAATACCGACTATAAATGAGTAATGAAAGCTCTTAGCGCACATACGTGTCGGGCCCATCTACCAGGCGTCAAGGTGGCTTCCGCAGATGGATCCCTAACACTAAATATACTGCCTTACTTTGGACTTACTTAAGCCTACAATATTCAGGGCAGTGTAGGAACCAGCTACAAACGTACTCTGCTCAGAAGTCCGAGGTAGATGTTGTTCAATTATTTTTATTACGGAGGTTGTAAATAAAGCATCAGACATACAATATTACTAACACATTGATAGCAGAATACAGTATAATCAACTGAGTATGACATAGCAATTGTACAACATGACCCCGTATTGACTACAAATGAAGAAGGAAATAAAAGGATAACTATCCCAACAAAATTAAAAAATAAAAAAGGAAGGAAAACAGTAACACAGAAGACAGTGAGCGAAACAAGACGACAAGGGAAGGAAGACACAAGAGGAAAGGAAACACTAAGTCAAGGTGAAAATCTGGTAAAATTACCCGCTACTGTTTGCCTGATCTAGCCAACTAAAGAACGCTGGAGTGTCCCTGAACATAAGCCAGGGGGTCCAAGTTTTAAGATACTTCTTATCGGAATCTTCATCTTTAGGCCTCATGCACACGGACGTTTTTTTTCACGGTCCGCAAAACGGGGTTCCGTTGGTCCGTGATCCGTGACCGTTTTTCCGTCCGTGGGTCTTCCTTGATTTTTGGAGGATCCACGGACATGAAAAAAAAGTCATTTTGGTGTCCGCCTGGCCGTGCGGAGCCAAACGGATCCAAACGGATCCGTCCTGAATTACAATGCAAGTCAATGGGGACGGATCCGTTTGATGTTGACACAATATGGTGCCATTTCAAACGGATCCGTCCCCATTGACTTTCAATGTAAAGTCTGGAGTTCTGTTATACCATCGGATTTTAATACATTGGCGCACACTGGCCCCAATGTATTAAAACAATAGAGGGAGGGAGGGGGGTGCGCACACTGGCCACCAACGAGTTAACAACAGGGGAGGGGGGGGCCGCACAATGATATTCAAACTGGGGAGGGGGGGGTCTGCCCCCTGCTGCCTGGCAGCCCTGATCTCTTACAGGGGGATATGATAGTACAATTAACCCCTTCAGGTGCCGCACCTGATGGGGTTAATTGTACTATCATATCCCCCTGTAAGAGATCGGGTGCTGCCAGGCAGCAGGGGGCAGTCTTGTACACAGTTTGTAGTGTATTCTAACTAGAAGCGTCCCATCACCATGGGAACGCCTCTGTGTTAGAATATACTGTCGGATCTGAGTTTTCACGAAGCTCTGAAAAAGCTTTTATGCAGACGGATCTTCGGATCCGTCTGTATGAAACTAAAACCTACGGCCACGGATCACGGACACGGATGCCAATCTTGTGTGCATCCGTGTTCTTTCACGGACCCATTGACTTGAATGGGCCCGTGAACCGTTGGCCGTGAAAAAAATAGGACAGGTCATATTTTTTTCACGGCCAGGAAACACGGCTCACGGATGCGGCTGCCAAACGGTGCATTTTCCGATTTTTCCACGGACCCATTGAAAGTCAATGGGTCCTTGAAAAAAAACGGAAAACGGCACAACGGCCACGGATGCACACAACGGTCGTGTGCATGAGGCCTTAGACATTAATTCCTCCATCCTACGTATGCTTTCAAAAGTGTCTAACCACTCCTTTATGCTTGGCGCATCCTGAGACTTCCAATGTCTAGGTACAATCAGACGCACGGCCTGCACAAAAAACCTCAAAAGGCCTTTCTTTAGAGATTGAATGGAACCAGGAAGCATAGAAAGCAAACTCCCCTCCAGGGACCACTGTTCTGAGGTACCCGTGACCTTATTATATAGACCATTCAAAGCCTCCCATAACGAGGATACTTTAGGGCAATGCCACTAAATGTGGGACATGGTACCTGTCTCCAAACCACATCTCCAGCATAAGTCCTAGCAGGTAGGGTAGAAGGAATACAAGACGGCTGGCATCCTGTACCATCTGGATAAGATCTTAAAATTTTTCTCTTGCAGACCACAACAAACAGCGGACTTATGGGAGAGGGTGAATGCTTTTATCCATTGCTCCTCAGAGAAATTTTTCCCCAATTCCTTCTCCCAAGCCTTAACATAACGCAGGGAGGATATAGCCCCCCCCCCCCCCCCCATCCCCACTCTCCTGCAGCAGCCCGTAGACCAAGGACACCAGATGGGTAGGGGGAGATTTCTGAAGAGACAAAGATTCAAAGGCTGTAAGGTCCCTAGATAGATTGGAGATGGGCCCTAGAGAAGATATGAATTCCTTAACGCCCATATAATGGAACCAGGTCCCCCTGTCATTTTGCCCAGGGAAAGAATTAAGGGGACGAATTGTTGTCTTAAGCACCAAGTCATGGACTCTCACTTTCTGCTCCCTGCTCAGGCCCAACAGCGTCTGATGACCCACTCCCAGCGGAAAGCTCGGATTGTTGAATATGGGAGTCAAGGGACCCGGAAAAGTAGAGCAACCTAGGGATACGGCATGTTTGTCCCAGACGCGCAGCACCCCATCTGTGAGAAATGGGATATGTTTAGGCCTATGAGACTTGGAAATCCACAATAGGTCCTGAACTGGGAAACCCAATTCCTGCCTCTCAAACTGAACCCACCTCTTGGAGGAGATGTTATGAAACCAATCCAGTACATAGGAGAGGATCGATGCTCTATGGTACAACTGCATATCTGGGACTTCAATTCCCCCCCCCCCCCCCCCCCCACACACAATTTGGATCTAGTTAGAAAACGCATCCCTAATCTAGGAGATGAACCAGCCCAAATGAATTCCAAAAACCGAGTTCTAAGGGACCTGAAGAAGGCACATGGCACAGATATGGGGATGGTTCTGAATATGTATAAGATTCTAGGCAGCACGTTCATCTTTAAAGTGTGTAGTCTCCCAAACCACGACAGAGGGAGTTTCCTCCAGGATGCCAAGTCCTTCTTAATGTCCTCCAGCAGGGGAACAAAATTCCTCTGGTGTAGGCAAGCCAAGTGGGAGGGGATGGCCGTCCCTAAGTATGTAATGTAGTCCTTTTTCCATTGGAAAGAGAATGATGTTCTTAAGGACGAGACTGTAGCGGGCGGTATGTTAACATTCAGAATCTCGGACTTGTGGAGGTTTACTTTGAAATTGCTTAACCACTACAGGACCGCCGCACGCAGGGATACGTCTTTGCAGCGGCCCTGTAATTCCTCCTGGATGCGCCAACGTGTCATCTCTCGAGACGCAAGATTTCCTGTGAACACGCGCACACAGGAGCGTGCGTTCACAGGATCGGCCGGTAAGCGAATGGATCTACAGCCTGCCAGCGGCGATCGTTCACTGGCAGGCTGTAGATATGATTTTTTTTAACCCCTAAAAGGTATATTAGATGCTGTTTTGAAAACAGCGTCTAATATACCTGCTACCTGGTCCTCTGGTGGTCCCTTTTACTTGGATCGACCACCAGAGGACACAGGCAGCTCTGTAAAGTAGCACCAAACACCACTACACTTCACCCCCCCTGTCACTTATTAACCCTTTCTTAACCCCCTGATCACCCCATATAGACTCCCTGATAACCCCCCTGTCATTGATCACCCCCCTAGAAGGCTCCATTCAGATGTCCGTATGTGTTTTGCGGATCCGCGGTGTCCGTATCTTGCGGATCCATGGATCCGCGGATCCGCAAAACACATACGGACGTCTGAATGGAGCCTTACAGGGGGGTGATCACCCCATATAGACTCCCTGATCACCCCCCTGTCATTGATCACCCCCCTGTAATGCTCCATTCAGGCGTCCGTATGTGTTTTGCGGATCCGATCCTTGGATCTGCGGATCCTCAAAACACATACGGACGTCTGAATGGAGCCTTACAGGGGGGTAATTAATGACAGGGGGGTGATCAGGGAGTCTATATGGGGTGATCACCCCTCTGTCATTGATCACCCTCCTGTAAGGCTCCATTCAGACGTCCGTATGTGTTTTACGGATCAATGGATCGGATCCACAAAACACATACGGACGTCTGAATGGAGCCTTACAGGGGGGTGATCAATGACAGGGGGGTGATCACCCCATATAGACTCCCTGATCACCCCCCTGTCATTTATCACCCCCCTGTCATTGATCACCCCCCTGTAAGGCTCCATTCAGACGTCAGTATGTGTTTTACGGATCCATAGATCGGATCCGCAAAACACATACGGACGTCTGAATGGAGCCTTACAGGGGGGTGATCAATGACAGGGGGGGTGATCAGGGAGTCTATATGGGATGATAACCCCCCCTGTCATTGATCACCCCCCTGTCATTGATCACCCCCCTGTAAGGCTCCATTCAGACGTCCGTATGTGTTTTACGGATCCACGGATCCATGGATCGGATCCGCAAAACACATACGGACGTCTGAATGGAGCCTTACAGGGGGTGATCAATGACAGGGGAGTGATCAGGGAGTCTATATGGGGTGATCACCCCCCTGTCATTGATCACCCCCCTGTCATTGATCACCCCCCTGTAAGGCTCCATTCATACGTCCGTATGTGTTTTACAGATCCACGGATCCATGGATCGGATCCGCAAAACACATACGGACGTCTGAATGGAGCCTTACAGGGTGGGTGATCAATGACAGGGTGGTGATCACCCGATATAGACTCCCTGATCACCCCCCTGTCATTGATCACCCCCCTGTAAGACTCCATTCATATGTCCGTATGTGTTTTACAGATCCACGGATCCATGGATCGGATCCGCAAAACACATACGGACGTCTGAATGGAGCCTTACAGGGTGGGTGATCAATGACAGGGTGGTGATCACCCGATATAGACTCCCTGATCACCCCCAGGTCATTGATCACCCCCCTGTAAGGAACCATTCAGACATTTTTTTGGCACAAGTTAGCGGAAATAGATTTTTTATTTTTTCTTACAAAGTCTCATATTCCACTAACTTGTGAGAAAAAATAAAATCTCACATGAACTCACCATACCCCTGACGGAATCCAAATGCGTAAACATTTTTAGACATTTATATTCCAGACTTCTTCTTCTCACGCTTTAGGGCCCCTAAAATGCCAGGCCAGTATAAATACCCCACATGTGACCCCATTTCGGAAAGAAGACACCCCAAGGTATTCGCTGAGGGGCATATTGAGTCCATGAAAGATTGAAATTTTTGTCCCAAGTTAGCGGAAAGGGAGATTTTGTGAGAAAAAACAAAAAAATCTATTTCCGCTAACTTGTGCCCAAAAAATAAATCTTCTATGAATTCGCCATGCCCCTCATTGAATACATTGGGGTGTCTTCTTTCCAAAATGGGATTACATGTGGGGTATTTATACTGCCCTGGCATTTTAGGGTCCCTAATGCATGAGAAGAAGTCTGGGATCCAAATGTCTAAAAATGCCCCCCTAAAAGGAATTTGGGCCTCTTTGCGCATTTTGGCTGCAATAAAGTGTCACACATGTTGTATCGCCGTACTCAGGAGAAGTTGGGCAATGTGTTTTGGGGTGTCTTTTTACATATACCCATGCTGGGTGAGAGAAATATCTCTCTATAATAACAACTTTGTATAAAAAAATGGGAAAAATTTACTGTTAGAGAGATATTTCTCTCACCCAGCATGGGCATGTGTAAAAAGACACCCCAAAACACATTGCCCGACTTTTCCTGAGTACGGCGATACCACATGTGTGACACTTTTTTGCAGCCTAGGTGGGCAAAGGGGCCCACATTCCAAAGAGCACCTTTAGGATTTCACAGGGCATTTTTTACACATTTTGATTTCATACTTCTCACGCATTAGGGCCCCTAGGTATTTCCTGATGGGCATAGTGAGTTCATGGAAGTTTTTATTTTTTGTCACAAGTTAGTGGAATATGAGACTTTGTAAGGAAAAAAAAAAAAAAAAAAAATCATCATTTTCTACTAACTTGTGACAAAAAATGAAAAGTTCTATGAACTCACTATGCCAATCAGCAAATACCTTAGGGTGTCTACTTTCCGAAATGGGGTCATTTGTGGGGGTTTTCTACTGTCTGGGCATTGTGGAACCTCAGGAAACATGACAGGTGCTCAGAAAGTCAGAGCTGCTTCAAAAAGCGGGTGGTAAGTTGCATGACTGAGCAATAAACTGTGAAAGTAGTGTAGTGCAGAATTGTAAAAAGTGGCGGCCTGGTCATTAAGGGTGTTTAAGCTAGGGGGGCTGAGGTGGTTAAATCCCGAAAGAGTGAGAACTCTTTCAATATGTTGGGGAGACTAACTACCCGATCGGAACAATATATTAAGAGGTCATCAGCGTAAATGGCTATTTTAGATTCCAAGGTTCCAATGTTAAGGCCCTGAATGGAAGGATTAGCCCTTAAGGCCCTGGCCAAGAATTCCATGGTAGAATGAACCTTACCCCCACCACTGCAATTAATTGAAGAAATGTAAGTGACCGGCTGTCTCGCCGGTAGCATTCTAGCTAAGAGTCTCCCACTTGTGTCCTCATGACCATAAAAAAGCTTTTTAAGCCTATCCTTGGCCCCCAGATATTTTTGATCTATCTAAGTTTCCATAGAGCAGATCTAGTACTGCTGAGCTCATGGAACAACAGCAGCGACTGGTCTTTTTTATGTTTTCGCTCAAGCTCAGTTAATTTCCGCAGAAGTTCAGAGATCTCTGCAGAACACATTTTCTTGAGCCTGGAGGCATGAGAAATTAATCTGCCTCTGATTACGCTTTTTAAGGCCTCCCATTTAATAGTAGGACTCGAAGAATCCATTTTATGTACCTCCACGAAGTCCAAGACCACAGTCTTGATATCCGCCACACATACAGGATCCCTCAACACATTGTCATTCAATTTCCAAGTCCCCCTCCCACGACTAGAGTCCCCTATGTTCAGGGAGACCCAAATCAAAGAGTGAGCAGAAAAAATAGTGGGTTCAATGCCTGCCCCCGGTTGGAAATCTAGCAAGCCGTGGGAAATAAAGATAGTCAAGGCGATAATATGAGTTATGGGTTAGGGAGAAGAACGTGAAGTCTTTATCATTAGGGTGGAGAATACGCCAAACAGCTACCAGACGTAGGGAGTGTAAGAGTCCACGGGCTACCCCAGCAGAAACGGAGGACCTATCCATGGAAGTATCCAGCCTGGCATCTAGAGGAAGGTTAATATCCCCGCCAATAATGATTGGCAAACCCTCCGAGAATTCCTCCAAGGCTGCGAACACCTCCGATGCAAAAGGCTGACCTGCATTCGGGAAGTAGACATTAGCAATCACAAGGGTTCTGGAATATATGGATACCTTCAGGAATAAATATCTGCCTAGACAGTCAGCCACAGTATCTAGAATGGAGCAGGGAACATTCCTCTGTATTGTGATAGACACCTAGATTTAGAAGCATCAAAAGTGCTATGAGCCCATATCGGGAAATATTTATTCTTAAACGCAGGAACGTGTCCTGTCTTAAAATGCGTCTCCTGAAGGAGGGTAATACCCACCTTCAGCTTGTGGAGGTTATCAGGGCCGGCGCTTCCATAGAGGCAAGGGGGGCAATTGCCCCCGGGCCCCCGAGTCCTTAGGGGCCCCACCGCGCCGGCCCGCAACTAACTATAGGCAGGACAGTCACAGGGAGATGAGCGCTTCCATTGTGGAAGCGCTCATCTCCATAGTCATCTGTATCGCTGTCCTCTGGAGAGCGATACAGATGGCTGTGCAGCAGGGCAGGGGAGGGAGAGGTGTGTCCCTTCCCGTTCCTCTGATAGGCTGTAGGCACTAGGCCGGCAGCCTATCAGAGGCCGGCGCAGATGGCGAGACGCCTGAGCCCTGAGCCGTACAGCGCGGTACACAGGCCGTAAGAGGCCTGAATTGCATCGCTGCCAAGGAGGTAAGTATAAGTGTTTCTTTTTTGTGTATAATACTGGTGGCTACTGGCACATGATGGGGGGGCTTTGGCTACTGGCACATGATAGGGGGGCCCTATGGCTACTGACACATGAAAGGGGGGCCCTATGGCTACTGGCACATGATAGGGGGGCCTATGGCTACTGGCACATGATAGGGGGGCTCAGGCTACTGGGACATGTTGATGGGGGGCTCAGGCTACTGGTACATGATAGGGGGGGCTCAGGCTACTGGCACATGATAGGGGGGCCTATGGCTACTGGCACATGATGGGGGGCTCTGGCTACTGGCATATGATAGGGGGGGCTCTGGCTACTGGCACATGATAGGGGGGCTCTGGCTACTGTCACATGATATGGTGGGCTCTGGCTACTGGCACATGATATAGGGGGGCTCTGGCTACTGGCACATGATATAGGGGGGCTCTGGCTACTGTTACATTATGGGGGCTCTGGCTACTGGCACATGATGGGGGCTCTGGCTACTGGGATATGATAGGGGGGCTCTGGCTACTGGCACATGATGGGGGCTCTGGCTACTGGCACATGATATGGGGGGGCTCTGGCTACTGGCACATAATGGGGGGCTCTGGCTACTGGCACATGATGGAGGGGCTCTGGCTACTGGCACATGATGGGGGGGCTCTGGCTACTGGCACATGATGGGGGGGTCCTCTGGCTACTGGCACATGATGGTGGGGGGCTCTTATTACTGGCACATGATTGGGGGGCATCTATGAGGGCACATTTTACTGGCACATTATTGGGGGACATCTATGGGGACACTTATTACTGGCACATTATTGGGGGCACTTATTACTGGCACATTGGGGGGTCTTCTGACTGGCACATTATTGTTGGGCACTATAGAGGCATCTACTGAGGCCACAAAGAACAGTTATTTTATATGGGGGCTCTGTATAGGGGCATTTTATACTGGGACACATTATGGTGGGTACTATGGGGAAGGGGGGAGAAGACTACTATGGGGTCATCTACGGGGGCACTGAGAAGGGGTATTTTATACTTACAAATTATGGGGGACACTGAGGGCATCTACTGGAGCACTATATATGGGGCATTTTATACTGGTACATTATGGGGGGCACTAGGAGGGAGGGGGGAGAGGAGCACTATGGGGGCATTTACTGTGGTCACTATATAGGGGTATTTTATACTGGCATATTATGTGGACATTAGCTCAACTGGGGGTATTGCAAGGGGGTATTTTTTGCACTGTCACATTATAAGGAGAATTATTTCTCCTGGGGGGGGGCATTATGGTGGGTTTTATTACTCCCCCATGGTATGACCCCTAGTAGCAGCACAGCCTCTCCCTGCTCTGCTATGCCCCTTCTAAATCATTATTATGAAATCTTTCTCATTAGGATAAAACACAAAATCAGCTCCACTGAGCCCCCCAGCCCCGGGAAGGGCTTATTGTTTTTCGCCCCATGGCCCCATTTCACCTAGAACCGGCCCTGGAGGTTATACAAGATTTGGTTCCTTTTGGCCGGTACATTTAGGCCGTTCGTGTTATACGAACATGTCTTGATAGATGTCATGGCACTATAAGCGGATGATCAGGTATGGGGAATGTATACCCAGGAGGAGGGGAGATAGTGGGACATACAAGAGGAGTCACAACAGACAAAGGGAGACAGGACGGACGGATAAAGAAGCAAAACACCATATTGTACCTATGAAAATAAGTGTACACATTCTAGCAGCCAACAAAGGAGGAGAAACCAGCCCCCACCTTCACCGCCACTCAGTATAACCGAGAGAGAAAGGAAGCCCAGAGCGAGCGAAGGCCCACTCCCCCCCATCCATGTGCAGGTAACAGTAAGCATAATACAACGAAAAGCATCGCTAATACCACATATATATGAACCCGATCCCCCTCACTGCACCATAATTGCCCTATCTATGAGAGCACACTGAACCTGCTATAGGTTGCATCGAAGTCGCTGGACCTCTTATAATAGTAACGGGGGGGGGACCCATACAAATACAACTGTAGGGAACAGTCCTCAAACAATGGGACCCCAATTCAGCTCTCCAGACAACGTGAACTGGGGATCCCTAACTCAGGCCTACAAAAAGAGGTGACCTAAGTCACGGTGTCTTCTTCTGCTTGGAGGCTCTGGGTGACACCTGAGACCACTGCTCCCTGACTGGAAGGGGAGCCGGGAGGGGAATGAACGGCCAGTCGGGTAATGAGACCCTTGGCTGTGAAAAGGTCTCTAGGAACTTAGGTAAGTCCTCCGGATCCCTAAATGTCGCAGACCGGCCATCCTTCCTAGCATGCAGCTGGAATGGGTACCCCCATCTGTAGATTATGTCCCTTTCCTTTAGAAGCGTCAGCAGAGGCCTCACCGCTCTGTGTAACTGAAGGGTCCTTCTTGAAAGGTCTGGGAGGATTTGAATAGGAGAGCCCCCGACTTCCAGCTTGTCTGCTCTCCTAGCCGCGCTCAGGATGTCCTCCTTAATCTTGAAAATGTATACGCGGCAGACGATATCTCTTGGCCTGGCTGCATCATTAGATCTAGGACCTAGTGTTCTGTGAACTGGGTCCAATTCAATGGGCAAGGGGGTCGAGCCCCCTAAGATAGAGCCAAACAGTGACTGCAACGTAGCCTCCAAGTCAGCGGTATTGACCGACTCTGCAACTCCCTGGATGCGCAGATTATTCCTGCGGTGGTGATTCTCCATATCATCCATATGGGACATCAGATGGGAGATTTGTTGCGTGTGGGCCGACAGCACTGCATGGTGATCTTCTAATTGACCCTGAACAGCCTCCTGGACTTTCTCAGAGGCCGCCATCCGATTTCCAAGGTGCTTAATCTCCCCCTTGAGAGTCTCCATCTCGGAGTGGTAAGTCTGCTCCAGCCGGAAAACACAGACCTTTCTAGGTCTTCTTTAGTGCGGAAGGCTAGCAATTGGGAGCGGAGATCTCATTTCCCTGTGGAGGTACCTGAATTTGAGCTTCCCGATTCCCTATCCAAGGGAGAGGAGCGTGATCCGCGGTCCCCTGCAGACGGAGGTGCTCAGTCTAAACGGGACGCTATATCTGATTCATGCTAGTTAGTTCTTTACCCACTCATCAATTGTTAACATTTTTTTTTATACTTATATTTTTCAGACACATTTCATGTTTAACATATTTGAAAAAAAATTCAATAATATATTTTATGCCAATGTTACTATACAAGATAGTGTTATTGAGGTTGAGAATTTGTTCACAGTATACAGTTGCAAGAAAAAGTATGTAAACCCTTTGGAATGATATGGATTTCTGCACAAATTTGTCATAAAATGTGATCTGATCTTCATCTACGTCACAACAATAGACAATCACAGTCTGCTTAAACTAATAACACACAAAGAATTAAATGTTACCATGTTTTTATTGAACACACCATGTAAACATTCACAGTGCAGGTGGAAAAAGTATATGCAACTGACTGTAGATAGTTGAATCAATTTTTTTTTTATATAAGTAACTTTTTTAAAGTATCATTTTATTTTAAGTTAAAATTTTGTTGATAAACTATATATATTTTTTTATTTTACACATTTGGAATTTAGATTTGTGCTTCTGAATATTATGTTTGGTCAATACTACTTTAGAAAGGTCATATTGTGTTTACAAAAAGGTAAATTAATGTGCGTTAAACAATTATTTTCTAATATGACTTACAGGGCATTTTTTGAAGATATATGATATATTGTACAATGTTCTATTGGCCTTTTCACAAAAAAATATTAATGAACTTTTGTAATTTTTTGTTAATTGAAATGTTTTTTTTTAATGGTACAACAGTCTTTATGTAAGCGATGAAGAAACATGCTGTAGTTGGGGGTTGTAGAATTATTTTATAGTTATTTAATCGGTCTTCCGCGGCCCCATTCATGTCCAAACTTTTCGGCGGCAAACTAATAATATGCCGCTCTCTGTTCCTGCTTAGTTATGCAAAACTTTGTGTAGGCCCTAGAATACAACGTTAACTTACAAACTGCCTGCTGATCTTGTCCTGATACTTTAGAGTTCTATGTAATCATTATACTCCACCGTTACCAATGATTTCTGCTATTATCCTGATCATTGAGAGTTATGTGTAGGCCGTATAATCCACTGTTATTATTTACCCAATGCTGATACTGCTGCTGTCTGTCCTGATCATGGCGAGTTATCTTTCGGCCTTTTGAGAATTCACTTTACCTGCTGCTGCCTGTCCTGCTGAGTTAGGACGAGATATGTTTATGTCTTATACTCGACTGTTAATATCTACCTGCTGCAGATGCTACTGCTGCTGTCTGTCATGATCATGCTGAGTTAGGTCAAGCTAGTTGTTTGTCCTTTGTAGCTATGTGAAGGCCTTATACAACACGGTTAGCTGTCCTGATAAAGGTGATTTGTTAATGTAGTCCACTGTTACCTTTACCTACTGCTGCTGTCCATATCAAGCTGATTTGTAGGCCTCAGAATACACCGTTAGCTACTGTCCTGATCAAGTTGATTTGTAATGTATATTCCTCATAATACAACACTACTAGAGTTGAGCGAACACCTGGATGTTCGGGTTCGAGAAGTTCGGCCGAACTTCCCGGAAATGTTCGGGTTCGGGATCCGAACCCGATCCAAACTTCGTCCCGAACCCGAACCCCATTGAAGTCAATGGGGACCCGAACTTTTCGGCACTAAAACGGCGGTAAAACAGCCCAGGAAAGGGCTAGAGGGCTGCAAAAGGCAGCAACATGTAGGTAAATCCCCTGCAAACAAATGTGGATAGGGAAATGAATTAAAATAAAAATTAAATAAATAAAAATTAACCAAAATCAATTGGAGAGAGGTCCCATAGCAGAGAATCTGGCTTCCCGTCACCCACCACTGGAACAGTCCATTCTCAGATATTTAGGCCCCGGCACCCAGGCAGAGGAGAGAGGTCCCGTAACAGAGAATCTGGCTTCATGTCAGCAGAGAATCAGTCTTCATATCATAGCAGAGAATCAGGCTTCACGTCACCCACCACTGCAACAGTCCATTTTCATAAATTTAGGCCCAGCACCCAGGCAGAGGAGAGAGGTCCCGTAACAGAGGATCTGGCTTCATGTCAGCAGAGAATCAGTCTGCATGTCATAGTAGAGAATCAAGCTTCACGTCAGCCACCACTGCAACAGTCCATTGTCATAAATTTAGGCCCAGCACCCAGGCAGAGGAGAGAGGTCCCGTAACAGACAATCTGACTTCATGTCAGCAGAGAATCAGTCTTCATATCATAGCAGAGAATCAGGCTTCACGTCAGCCACCAGTGCAACAGTCCATTGGCATATATTTAGGCCCAGCACCCAGGCAGAGGAGAGAGGTCCCGTAACAGAGGATCTGGCTTCATGTCAGAAGAGAATTAGTCTGCATGTCATAGCAGAGAATGAGGATTCACGTCAGCCACCACTGCAACAGTCCATTGGCATATATTTAGGCCCAGCACCGAGGCAGAGGAGAGAGGTCACGTAACAGACAATCTGGCTTCATGTCAGCAGAGAATCAGTCTTCATATCATAGCAGAGAATCAGGCTTCACGTCACCCACCACTGTAAGAGTCCATTTTCATAAATTTAGGCCCAGCACCCAGGCAGAGGAGAGAGGTCCCGTAACAGAGGATCTGGCTTCATGTCAGCAGAGAATCAGTCTGCATGTCATAGCAGAGAATCAGGCTTCACGTCACCCACCACTGCAACAGTCCATTGTCATAAATTTAGGCCCAGCACCCAGGCAGAGGAGAGAGGTCCCGTAACAGACAATCTGGCTTCATGTCAGCAGAGAATTAGTCTGCATGTCATAGCAGAGAATGAGGCTTCACGTCAGCCACCACTGCAACAGTCCATTGGCATATATTAAGGCCGAGCACCCAGGCAGAGGAGAGAGGTCCCGTAACAGACAATCTGGCTTCATGTCAGCAGAGAATCAGTCTTCATGTCATAGCAGAGAATCAGGCTTCACGTCACCCACCACTGCAACAGTCCATTTTCATAAATTTAGGCCCAGCACCCAGGCAGAGGAGAGAGGTCCCGTAACAGAGGATCTGGCTTCATGTCAGCAGAGAATCAGTCTGCATGTCATAGCAGAGAATCAGGCTTCACGTCAGCCACCACTGCAACAGTCCATTGTCATAAATTTAGGCCCAGCACCCAGGCAGAGGAGAGAGGTCCCGTAACAGACAATCTGACTTCATGTCAGCAGAGAATCAGTCTTCATATCATAGCAGAGAATCAGGCTTCACGTCAGCCACCAGTGCAACAGTCCATTGGCATATATTTAGGCCCAGCACACAGGCAGAGGAGAGAGGTCCCGTAACAGAGGATCTGGCTTCATGTCAGCAGAGAATTAGTCTGCATGTCATAGCAGAGAATGAGGATTCACTGTCAGCCACCACTGCAACAGTCCATTGGCATATATTTAGGCCCAGCACCCAGGCAGAGGAGAGAGGTCCCGTAACAGACAATCTGGCTTCATGTCAGCAGAGAATCAGTCTTCATGTCATAGCAGAGTATCAGGCTTCACGTCACCCACCACTGTAAGAGTCCATTTTCATAAATTTAGGCCCAGCACCCAGGCAGAGGAGAGAGGTCCCGTAACAGAGGATCTGGCTTCATGTCAGCAGAGAATCAGTCTGCATGTCATAGCAGAGAATCAGGCTTCACGTCACCCACCACTGCAACAGTCCATTGTCATAAATTTAGGCCCAGCACCCTGGCAGAGGAGAGAGGTCCCGTAACAGACAATCTGGCTTCATGTCAGCAGAGAATTAGTCTGCATGTCATAGCAGAGAATGAGGCTTCACGTCAGCCACCACTGCAACAGTCCATTGGCATATATTTAGGCCCAGCACCCAGGCAGAGGAGAGAGGTCCCGTAACAGACAATCTGGCTTCATGTCAGCAGAGAATCAGTCTTCATGTCATAGCAGAGAATCAGGCTTCACGTCACCCACCACTGCAACAGTCCATTGTCATAAATTTAGGCCCAGCACCCAGGCAGAGGAGAGAGGTCCCGTAACAGACAATCTGGCTTCATGTCAGCAGAGAATTAGTCTGCATGTTATAGCAGAGAATGAGGCTTCACGTCAGCCACCACTGCAACAGTCCATTGGCATATATTTAGGCCCAGCACCCAGGCAGAGGAGAGAGGTCCCGTAACAGACAATCTGGCTTCATGTCAGCAGAGAATCAGTCTGCATGTCATAGCAGAGAATCAGGCTTCACGTCACCCACCACTGCAACAGTCCATTGTCATAAATTTAGGCCCAGCACCCAGGCAGAGGAGAGAGGTCCCGTAACAGACAATCTGGCTTCATGTCAGCAGAGAATTAGTCTGCATGTCATAGCAGAGAATGAGGCTTCACGTCAGCCACCACTGCAACAGTCCATTGGCATATATTTAGGCCCAGCACCCAGGCAGAGGAGAGAGGTCCCGTAACAGACAATCTGGCTTCATGTCAGCAGAGAATTAGTCTGCATGTCATAGCAGAGAATCAGGCTTCACGTCAGCCACCAATGCAACAGTCCATTGTCAGATATTTAGGCCCAGCACCCAGGCAGAGGAGAGAGGTCCCGTAACAGAGGATCTGGCTTCATGTCAGCAGAGAATCAGTCTTCATATCATAGCAGAGAATCAGGCTTCACTTCACCCACCACTGCAACAGTCCATTTTCATAAATTTAGGCCCAGCACCCAAGCAGAGGAGAGAGGTCCCGTAACAGACAATCTGGCTTCATTTCAGCAGAGAATCAGTCTTCATGTCATAGCAGAGAATCAGGCTTCACGTCACCCACCACTGCAACAGTCCATTTTCATAAATTTAGGCCCAGCACCCAGGCAGAGGAGAGAGGTCCCGTAACAGACAATCTGGCTTCATGTCAGCAGAGAATTAGACTGCATGTCATAGCAGAGAATCAGGCTTCACGTCAGCCACCAATGCAAAAGTCCATTGTCAGATATTTAGGCCCAGCACCCAGGCAGAGGAGAGAGGTCCCGTAACAGACAATCTGGCTTCATGTCAGCAGAGAATCAGTCTGCATGTCATAGCAGAAAATCAGGCTTCACGTCAGCCACCACTGCAACAGTCCATTGTCAGATATTTAGGCCCAGCACCCAGGCAGAGGAGAGAGGTCCCGTAACAGAGGATCTGGCTTCATGTCAGCAGA
Source organism: Bufo gargarizans (assembly GCF_014858855.1). Lineage (NCBI taxonomy): Eukaryota > Metazoa > Chordata > Amphibia > Anura > Bufonidae > Bufo > Bufo gargarizans. The sequence goes on from NC_058083.1 coordinate 346,755,801, forward strand.
GAATTAGTCTGCATGTCATAGTAGAGAATCAGGCTTCACGTCACCCAACATTGGAACAGTCCATTGGCATATATTTAGGCCCTGGCACCCAGACAGAGGAGAGGTTCATTCAACTTTGGGTAGCCTCGCAATATAATGGCAAAATGAAAATAAAAATAGGATTGAATGAGGAAGTGCCCTGGAGTCCAATAATATATGGTTAAGGGGAGGTAGTTAATGTCTAATCTGGACAAGGGACGGACAGGTCCTGTGGGATCCATGCCTGGTTCATTTTTATGAACGTCAGCTTGTCCACATTGGCTGTAGACAGGCGGCTGCGTTTGTCTGTAATGACGCCCCCTGCCATGCTGAATACACGTTCAGACAAAATGCTGGCTGCCGGGCAGGCCAGCACCTCCAAGGCATGAAAGGCTAGCTCTGGCCACGTGGACAATTTAGAGACCCAGAAGTTGAATGGGGCCGAACCATCAGTCAGTACGTGGAGGGGTGTGCACACGTACTGTTCCACCATGTTAGTGAAATGTTGCCTCCTGCTAACACGTTGCGTATCAGGTGGTGGTGCAGTTAGCTGTGGCGTGTTGACAAAAGTTTTCCACATCTCTGCCATGCTAACCCTGCCCTCAGAGGAGCTGGCCGTGACACAGCTGCCTTGGCGACCTCTTGCTCCTCCTCTGCCTTGGCCTTGGGCTTCCACTTGTTCCCCTGTGACATTTGGGAATGCTCTCAGTAGCGCGTCTACCAACGTGCGCTTGTACTCGCGCATCTTCCTATCACGCTCCAGTGCAGGAAGTAAGGTGGGCACATTGTCTTTGTAGCGTGGATCCAGCAGGGTGGCAACCCAGTAGTCCGCACAGGTTAAAATGTGGGCAACTCTGCTGTCGTTGCGCAGGCACTGCAGCATGTAGTCGCTCATGTGTGCCAGGCTGCCCAGGGGTAAGGAAAAGCTGTCCTCTGTGGGAGGCGTATCGTCATCGTCCTGCCTTTCCCCCCAGCCACGCACCAGTGATGGACCCGAGTGTTGGGTGCCACCCCGCTGTGACCATGCTTCATCCTCATCCTCCTCCACCTCCTCCTCATCCTCGTCCTCCTCGTCCTCCAGTAGTGGGCCCTGGCTGGCCACATTTGTACCTGGCCTCTGCTGTTGCCAAAAACCTCCCTCTGAGTCACTTCGAAGAGACTGGCCTGAAAGTGCTAAAAATGACCCCTCTTCCTCCTCCTCCTCCTCCTCCTCCTGGGCCACCTCCTCTTCCATCATTGCCCTAAGTGTTTTCTCAAGGAGACATAGAAGTGGTATTGTAACGCTGATAACGGCGTCATCGCCACTGGCCATGTTGGTGGAGTACTCGAAACAGCGCAACAGGGCACACAGGTCTCGCATGGAGGCCCAGTCATTGGTGGTGAAGTGGTGCTGTTCTGTAGTGCGACTGACCCGTGCGTGCTGCAGCTGAAACTCCACTATGGCCTGCTGCTGCTCGCACAGTCTGTCCAGCATGTGCAAGGTGGAGTTCCACCTGGTGGGCACGTCGCATATGAGGCGGTGAGCGGGAAGGCCGAAGTTACGCTGTAGCGCAGACAGGCGAGCAGCAGCAGGATGTGAACGCCGGAAGCGCGAACAGACGGCCCGCACTTTATGCAGCAGCTCTGACATGTCGGGGTAGTTGTGAATGAACTTCTGCACCACCAAATTCAGCACATGCGCCAAGCAAGGGATGTGCGTCAAATTGGCTAGTCCCAGAGCTGCAACGAGATTTCGCCCATTATCACACACCACCAGGCCGGGCTTGAGGCTCACCGGCAGCAACCACTCGTCGGTCTGTTGTTCTATACCCCGCCACAACTCCTGTGCGGGGTGGGGCCTGTCCCCCAAACATATGAGTTTCAGAATGGCCTGCTGACGTTTACCCCGGGCTGTGCTGAAGTTGGTGGTGAAGGTGTGTGGCTGACTGGATGAGCAGGTGGAAGAAGAGGAGGAGGAAGCCGAGAAGGAGGAGGTGGCAACAGGAGGCAAAGAATGTTGCCCTGCGATCCTTGGCGGCGGAAGGACGTGCGCCAAACAGCTCTCCGCCTGGGGCCCAGCTGCCACTACATTTACCCAGTGTGCAGTTAGGGAGATATAGCGTCCCTGGCCGTGCTTACTGGTCCACGTATCTGTGGTTAGGTGGACCTTGCTACAGATGGCGTTGCGCAGTGCACACTTGATTTTATCGGATACTTGGTTGTGCAGGGAAGGCACGGCTCTCTTGGAGAAGTAGTGCCGGCTGGGAACAACATACTGTGGGACAGCAAGCGACATGAGCTGTTTGAAGCTGTCTGTGTCCACCAGCCTAAATGACAGCATTTCATAGGCCAGTAGTTTAGAAATGCTGGCATTCAGGGCCAGGGATCGAGGGTGGCTAGGTGGGAATTTACGCTTTCTCTCAAATGTTTGTGAGATGGAGAGCTGAACGCTGGCGTGTGACATGGTTGAGACGCTTGGTGACGGAGGTGGTGGTGGTGTTGGTGGTACATCCCCTGTTTGCTGGGCGGCAGGTGCCAACGTTCCTCCAGAGGCGGAGGAAGAGGCCGAGGCGGCAGCAGCAGAAGAGGCCGAGGCGGCAGCAGCAGAAGAGGTAGCAGGGGGAGCCTGAGTGACTTCCTTGGTTTTATGGTGTTTACTCCACTGCAGTTCATGCTTTGCATGCAGGTGCCTGGTCATGCAGGTTGTGCTCAGGTTCAGAACGTTAATGCCTCGCTTCAGGCTCTGATGGCACAGCGTGCAAACCACTCGGGTCTTGTCGTCAGCACATTGTTTGAAGAAGTGCCATGCCAGGGAACTCCTTGAAGCTGCCTTTGGGGTGCTCGGTCCCAGATGGCGGCGGTCAGTAGCAGGCGGAGTCTCTTGGCGGCGGGTGTTCTGCTTTTGCCCACTGCTCCCTCTTTTGCTACGCTGTTAGCTCGGTCTCACCACTGCCTCTTCCTCCGAACTGTGAAAGTCAGTGGCACGACCTTCATTCCATGTGGGGTCTAGGACCTCATCGTCCCCTGCATCGTCTTCCACCCAGTCTTGATCCCTGACCTCCTGTTCAGTCTGCACACTGCAGAAAGACGCAGCAGTTGGCACCTGTGTTTCATCATCATCAGAGACATGCTGAGGTGGTATTCCCATGTTCTCATCATTAGGAAACATAAATGGTTGTGCGTCAGTGCATTCTATGTCTTTCACCGCTGGGGAAGGGCTAGGTGGATACCCTTGGGAAACCCTGCCAGCGGAGTCTTCAAACAGCATAAGAGACTGCTGCATAACTTGAGGCTGAGACAGTTTCCCTGGTATGCATGGGGGTGATGTGACAGACTGATGGGGTTGGTTTTCAGGCACCATCTGTGCGCTTTCTGCAGAAGACTGGGTGGGAAATAATGTGAACGTGCTGGATCCACTGTCGGCCACCCAATTGACTAATGCCTGTACCTGCTCAGGCCTTACCATCCTTAGAACGGCATTGGACCCCACCATATATCGTTGTAAATTCTGGCGGCTACTGGGACCTGAGGTAGTTGGTACACTAGGATGTGTGGATGTGGCAGAACGGCCATGTCCTCTCCCAGCACCAGAGGGTCCACTAACACCACCACGACCATGTCCACGTCCGCATCCCTTACTAGATGTTTTCCTCATTGTTATCGTTCACCACAACAACAAAAATATTATTTGGCCCAATGTATTGTATTCAAATTCAGCGGGATATAAATTTGAGGCCTAGTATTTAGGCGCTGGGTGACCGGTATGGATTTAGTGACAGAATTAGACTTGGAAATGCACAGTAGCGTGTGTGTGAAGTTATTCTGAATGACCCTATGTGCACCTTGAATATTATATACCCTTTTAGGGATAGATTTCAAATAGCTCTGATATAGCAGAAACGACTAAATTATGAAATTGCTAAATTGGGAATTGTATTTCAACCCAGAACAAAAAATGTGCTTTGACGGACACTAAATAACTTTCCCAGCCACAACAGGACAGCGGTAACGAGAGATTTAGCGGGATATAAATTTGAGGCCTAGTATTTAGGCGCTGGGTGACCGGTATGGATTTAGTGACAGAATTAGACTTGGAAATGCACAGTAGCGTGTGTGTGAAGTTATTCTGAATGACCCTATGTGCACCTTGAATATTATATACCCTTTTAGGGATAGATTTCAAATAGCTCTGATATAACAGAAACCACTAAATTATGAAATTGCTAAATTGGGAATTGTATTTCAACCCAGAACAAAAAATGTGCTTTGACGGACACTAAATAACTTTCCCAGCCACAACAGTACAGCGGTAACGAGAGATTTAGCGGGATATAAATTTGAGGCTTAGTATTTAGGCGCTGGGTGACCGGTATGGATTTAGTGACAGAATTAGACTTGGAAATGCACAGTAGCGTGTGTGTGAAGTTATTCTGAATGACCCTATGTGCACCTTGAATATTATATACCCTTTTAGGGATAGATTTCAAATAGCTCTGATATAGCAGAAACGACTAAATTATGAAATTGCTAAATTGGGAATTGTATTTCAACCCAGAACAAAAAATGTGCTTTGACGGACACTAAATAACTTTCCCAGCCACAACAGGACAGCGGTAACGAGAGATTTAGCGGGATATAAATTTGAGGCCTAGTATTTAGGCGCTGGGTGACCGGTATGGATTTAGTGACAGAATTAGACTTGGAAATGCACAGTAGCGTGTGTGTGAAGTTATTCTGAATGACCCTATGTGCACCTTGAATATTATATACCCTTTTAGGGATAGATTTCAAATAGCTCTGATATAGCAGAAACCACTAAATTATGAAATTGCTAAATTGGGAATTGTATTTCAACCCAGAACAAAAAATGTGCTTTGACGGACACTAAATAACTTTCCCAGCCACAACAGTACAGCGGTAACGAGAGATTTAGCGGGATATAAATTTGAGGCCTAGTATTTAGGCGCTGGGTGACCGGTATGGATTTACTAACAGAATTAGACTTGGAAATGCACAGTAGCGTGTGTGTGAAGTTATTCTGAATGACCCTATGTGCACCTTGAATATTATATACCCTTTTAGGGATAGATTTCAAATAGCTCTGATATAGCAGAAACCACTAAATTATGAAATTGCTAAATTGGGAATTGTATTTCAACCCTGAACAAAAAATGTGCTTTGACGGACACTAAATAACTTGCCCAGCCACAACAGTACAGCGGTAACGACAGATTTAGCGGGATATAAATTTGAGGCCTAGTATTTAGGCGCTGGGTGACCGGTATGGATTTAGTGACAGAATTAGACTGGGATATGGCCAAAAAATAACCACACTATTGCTGGTTAAATGCACTTGGTGTGACAGCTTGACCAACCACACTACTGAGGGTTAAATGCACTTGGTGACGGGCGCAGCTTGCCCCTGATGTAGTATATATATGGCCAAAAAATGAACAGACAATTGCTGGTTAAATGCACTTGGTGTGACAGCTTCACCCTGATGTAGGCTTTAGCCAAAAAACAACCACACCATTGAGGGTTAAATGCACTTGGTGACAGGCGCAGCTTGCCCCTGATGTAGTATATGGCCAAAAAATGAACAGACTATTGCTGGTTAAATGCACTTGGTGACGGGCGCAGCTTGCCCCTGATTTAGTATATGGCCAAAAAATGAACAGACTATTGCTGGTTAAATGCACTTGGTGTGACAGCTTCACCCTGATGTAGGCTTTAGCCAAAAAACAACCACACCATTGAGGGTTAAATGCACTTGGTGACAGGCGCACTTGCCCCTGATGTAGTATATGGCCAAAAAATGAACAGACTATTGCTGGTTAAATGCACTTGGTGTGACAGCTTGACCAACCACACTACTGAGGGTTAAATGCACTTGGTGACGGGCGCAGCTTGCCCCTGATGTAGTATATGGCCAAAAAATGAACAGACTATTGCTGGTTAAATGCACTTGGTGTCACAGCTTGACCAACCACACTACTGAGGGTTAAATGCACTTGGTGACGGGCGCAGTTTGCCCCTGATGTAGTATATGGCCAAAAAATGAACAGACTATTGCTGGTTAAATGCACTTGGTGACGGGCGCAGCTTGCCCCTGATTTAGTATATGGCCAAAAAATGAACAGACTATTGCTGGTTAAATGCACTTGGTGTGATAGCTTGACCAACCACACTACTGAGGGTTAAATGCACTTGGTGACGGGCGCAGCTTGCCCCTGATGTAGTATATGGTCAAAAAATGAACAGACAGATTGCTGGTTAAATGCACTTGGTGTGACAGCTTCACCCTGATGTAGGCTTTAGCCAAAAACCACACTACATTGAGGGTTAAATGCACTTGGTGACAGGCGCAGCTTGCCCCTGATTTTGTATATGGCCAAAAAATGAACAGACTATTGCTGGTTAAATGCACTTGGTGTGACAGCTTCACCCTGATGTAGGCTTTAGCCAAAAAACAACCACACCATTGAGGGTTAAATGCACTTGGTGACAGGCGCAGCTTGCCCCTGAGTTTGTATATGGCCAAAAAATGAACAGACTATTGCTGGTTAAATGCACTTGGTGTGACAGCTTCACCCTGATGTAGGCTTTAGCCAAAAAACAACCACACCATTGAGGGTTAAATGCACTTGGTCGCAGCTTGTGCTGGCGCACCACAAGACACAAAATGGCCGCCGATCACCCCAGAAAAAAGTGACTGACAAACGGTCTGGGCAGCCTAAAAACAGTGAGCAATTGAGTATCAGCAGCTCAATGATCCACAGCTGCAGATCGATCAATTAATCAAGTGCTTTGGAGGAGTTAATCAGCCTAATCTCGCCCTACTGTCGCATCCGCAACCTCTCCCTACGCTAATCAGAGCAGAGTGACGGGCGGCGCTATGTGACTCCAGCTTAAATAGAGGCTGGGTCACATGCTGCTCTGGCCAATCACAGCCATGCCAATAGTAGGCATGGCTGTGACGGCCTCTTGGGGCAAGTAGTATGACGTTTGTTGATTGGCTGCTTTGCAGCCTTTCAAAAAGCGCCAAGAAAGCGTCACAAAAGCGCCAAGAAAGCGACGAACACCGAACCCGAACCCGGACTTTTACGAAAATGTCCGGGTTCAGGTCCGTGTCACGGACACCCCAAAATTCGGTACGAACCCGAACTATACAGTTCGAGTTCGCTCATCCATAAAAACACTACCTTTACCTGCTGCTGTCCATATCAAGCTGACTTGTAGGCCTCAGAATACACCGTTTGCTTTACCTGCTGCTGTCTATATCAAGCTGACTTATAGGCCTCAGAATACACCATTAGCTTTACCTGCTGCTGTCCTGATCAAGTGGATTTGTTATGTATATGCCTCATAATATAACACTACCTTTACCTGCTGCTGCTGTCAATATCAAGCTGACTTGTAGGCCTCAGAATACACTGTTAGCTTTACCTGCTGCTGTCCTGATCAAGTTGATTTGTTATGTATATGCCTCATAATACAACACTACCTTTACCTGCTGCTGTTGTCCATATCAAGCTGACTTGTAGGCCTCAAAATACACTGTTAGATTTACCTGCTGCTGCTGTCCATATAAAGCTGAATTGTAGGCCTCCTTATATATCGTTAGCTGCTTTACCTACTGCTGCTGTCCTCAAAAAGCTTAATTATGTGTAGGCCTTATATTACACTGTTAACATGTACCTACTGCTGTTGTCTGTCCGAACCCTCTGACTTTGCCCCTGGACCAAAGGGTCCTTACTTATAAGTCCGCAGTTAAAATTAAACAAAAACATAACCTTATTGGAAAAAAAAGAAAGGAAACGATATAACTGAAAATACCTTTTTCGATAAAACTAAAATGTAAACGATTGAATTTCTGCACTTTTTGTTGTGCTTTTCAAATGTGGGCACGGAATTCAATCATGGTTTCACGGTGCCTCTCCTTCATCATATTAATTTTAGTTGCCATTTTCTTTATTACTGTTTTGAAAACACACAAAAAAAGTCTCAATTAACAATAAGAGGCAATTATTTAATTTTGTGTAGTATTTGGTTTAGTACTGAGAATTTACGTGTCATTTTTAAAGTGTACCATATTTACTGTAGTTATATATTAGATTATTCATTGACAATTTAGTAGTGTAGAATTAAATTTGTTGTGTTATATAATATTAGTTTATGTAGATTAAATAGTTATTGTGCATGGCTGTTGTTTTATATTACTGTTGTTTTTGTTGTCCCATTATTGTTGTTACTTTTATATTCATCATGACCTGCTATATAATTGTAGGGTGCAGCGTTTCCTGACTTTTGGCACAGCCTCGTACTATTTGTGCGCCCAAAAGAAAAACGTCCTCTGGACAAAATAGCTCATGAACCGTGGTCCAATAGCTGATCTACTGAGAAGGTAGCCTATGATATTAAATAATATTAGCTTTGGGAGGTTTTGGGCAAACACCTGCTGCCCCGATCGCTCCTATTGGCCGGATTACTTAGACATGAGCATTGCAGCTATGGAGCTGAAAGGGGGGCAAGAGGTGTCATGTGGAGGTGACCGATGCTAAACAAGACAGTACAACAGCACCTGTCTCCTCAGAGATAAGGCAGGGGACACCAGTGTTTTGTTCCCCTGCAAGCGCTGCTATTGGCTGCTCCAACTCTACAGCCAATGCCAGAGCTATAGCTGCACAGGGAAAGGCAGAACTTCACATATGGGGTGGGGTTTAGGTGTATTCTCGGTGAAAAGTGGAACTAAATGTGGGGAGCATTTAGTCCTGTAACCACTTGTGTAATTAAAAATTGTGGATATCATATAATCTTTTATTTATTTTTGTTATTAAATTATATATATATATATATATTTTTTTAAAGCCAATCATTGCCAGATTATGTTAAGTGACGGATTAATCTAAATGCTTAGTATATTCATTGAGGGGTGTAGTTTGCGTAATTGAGTTTGGTTTTCCACTATAAGGGCACGTAAGGGAGTCTTCTCTTAACATGCGACATAGCTCCCAATTAACGTTAAGCTAAATCCTCTAGCCTAAAGCCCTATGGTGCTCCTTGCACTTTGAAGCCTGCTGTGCGACCAAAGATCAGTTTTTGTGCACACCGTTGTTATTTTTGTAAAATCCATATTCTGGGAAATACGTTTAAGATTTTTTATGAGCTTAACACTAGAATTTTTTCATTAAAAATATATTTAAATTTATAATATGCTCAAATTATTTAGTTTTTTAAACTTTTCTTTAGATTAGCGTTAGACATTTAAATCGTTAACAGAGTTTGTAGAACCAATTTTGATTAGCTAGAGGGTGTGTAGTTTCTGGGGTGATTTATTTGTCGTTTACACTATGTAAGCCACAAAAAGTGACTGCATAACTGAACTGCTATAGAATTTTTTTTTTTTTTTAAAGAGTATTTAATTATTAAATTGTTTTCTTCTCAATTTATAAGCCTTCTAACGTCACAATAAATTGATATTTAATTTAATAAATTATCTAAACATGAAATATGCATATGGCGAATGTAAAGTAATATATTTACTTTATCTCTATTAATATCTATTGTAACACAAAGAGAAATTTTAAAATATTTATTTTTATTCATATTTTTTAGAATTGGTTAATTTTTGAAAGAATAAGACATTAAAAATTGGACTAAATTTTACCACTTTCATGAAGTGCAATGTGTGACGATAAAATAGAACCGTGCCTGTGAAAATTAAAAGCGTTTTAAAGTTATTAGCACATAAATAGATACATTTCATATTTACAGAAAAAAATAATGAGCATGAAGGTAAAAACGGGCCTGGGATACAGAGGGTTAATGTTTCTAAATATGTGATGTATACATAATTTGAATGATGTGTGCACATATTTATCCTCCTGGTGCGGGGTGGTAATTAACTCCTCCTCTTCATCAGGAGCTGGGGTGGGGATATCCTCCGCAGCAGGAGCTGGGGCGGAGGTTTTCTGCCCTTGGGAGGGTCCGGGCTCTTCCGCTGCCACCTTCACATCATTGCCCACATCAGGTGGGTTAGTGGCACTGGGAATGATAGTGTGGGAGGGGCCCGCCTGCTCATCATCCTCCTCCTCCTCTGCGGAGACCTCCACCACATCCAAATCGGCCACGGTGATACGGCGGCAGACGGTTGGCACAGGAAGCCCTGTAATCACACAACGTTCTGATTTAGGCTCTATTTACATGTCCGTAATGTTTTTCAGATCCACAAAATATGGACACTGGCAATGTTCCGCATTTTGTGGAACGCACATCGCCGGCAATAATAGAATATGACTATTCTTGGCCGTAATTGAGGACAACAATATGACATGTTCTATTTTTTTATGAACAGAAATGCGGACACCAAACTACGGGACCGCATTTCCGGAGACGGGCTGCACATCGTGCGGCTCCCTTAGAGATGAATGGGTCCACAATTCCGTTCAGAAAAATAAATAATGAAATTGCGCATGTGTGAATGGGCCCTTAGAGAAACAACTCTGAACTAATAACAAATGCTAATTAAGGCTATTTTCACACTAGCGGCAGAGACCTCTGGAACCGCCAAAACAGCCAGTCGGATCCATCCTGCTGCTAGTATACGTGTGGCCCCGGACTACCGCTCCGGCCCCATTGACTGTAGTGGGAACGGGGCGTCATACCGGGGCTGCAACGATAAACCATGCCGAGAGGCGGAAAGAATAAAACTACAACATGTCGGCATGGTTTGCAGAGTTCCTGCCCAGGAACTCCGCCACGATCCCTTGATAGTCAATGGTGCTGGAGCTGTAGTCTGGGGCCACAAGTACACTAGTGGCAGGACGGATCTGACAAGCTGTTCACCCGCCGGAACAGCCTGGCGGATGTCCATGCCGCTATTGTGAAACTAGACTAAGCGGGTGATATATGTAAAGTAATCATGGCCTTTTACTGTAATACAGATTGATGATTGCTGTTAATCTAGATATACACACACACATATATTTATTATTATTGTGTGTGTGTGCAAAGTACGAAATCAGCCGGTTACATCATACATCAATACTGTGCTGTGTGGATAAATATATATATATATATATAGATATATATCTATATATATACATTCTCAGTGAGGGAGAGATGTATAAGGTAAATGGATAATTTGCTATGTGTCACACCAGGTAATAAGTAATAATTTGTAACGGGTGATAAAACAAAAAGTACCTGGGCAAACTCTCTGACGGAGCTCTTTGACCCAGTCCGGGTGCCTCCTCTTCAGATCCGACCATTTCTTGACAATTGCAATCTCAGTGTGACTGCGGATGAATTTTTTTTCCAGAATCTGCTTGACCCCAGACACTATGGCCTGCTTCTCGGCCTGCTTCCGGGTACGGTCGTAACCCTTCTTCAACATGCGCTGCAGGCTAAAGATGCACACATATAATCCCAAATTTTTTAAATGCAAGGATTATTAATAAATATCATCAAAAGCAAAGCAAAAAAGTATTTAATCGTTAGAAGGTGGAAAAATAGTTTTCCAGTTGTATGTGTATGGGGTCTGAGCTATCGTATATATATTGAGAGCTGAGATGTACCTGTCTAGTGAAGTGACGGCACCGTATGGGGTGTACAGCTGGTTCGCCTCTCCGTGGTGCACCCTGGGTAACGCTAAATGAACCAGCAAATACTGTCGGGAAGATATATTTTTTTCTCCAGACCAACAAGACATAAGCGTTAATATATAGACTATGTGTGTGTGTTGTGCATGTGCTTGATATTTCTTTGCTGTCCATACATACATACTTGCTACAGACAAAGTGCTGTGATGTCAAAACAATACTTATTACAACAATGATGAATATCTGATCAGACTTGATAAAAGATGAAGTTATATTTATTGCGCAAATATATTTGCATATTTGCGCACTCGTGAAAATTTAAAAACACTATTGCTTACTAATTACTATACAGATATTGTTAGAACATGCATAAAAAATGTCATCACATAAAGTGTTGCACTTACAGTTAGCAGGAGTTCATCCTCTTCGTCTCGAAATTTGCTGCCCACCATTTTCTGTCTGTAGACTATCGGAAATTTTGAAAAACGTAGTCACGCACGCTAAACCATGCCTACAATGCGTACGCACATGCGCATCATACTAATATTAAGGTGGTGATAGCGAATAAGCGAATTATCGAATAGCGAATACGCACATTCTCGATCAGCGATTAAGCAAATATTTGAAAAATATTATTAACCCTGCTGCTGAGTTGACCCTTTTAAACATTATGGGCAAGGGTCTGCTGCTGAGCTGACGCTCTAAAACATTATATGTGATGGTCTTCTGCTGAGCTGACCCTTTAAAACAATATGGGCGAGGGCCTGCTGTTGAACTGACCCTCTAAAACATTATGGACGAGGGCCTGCTGCTGAACTGACCTGCTAAAACATTATGTGCAAGGTCCTGCTGCTGTGCTGATGCTCTAAAACATTATATACGATGGCCTGCTGCTGAGCTGACCCTCTAAAACAATATGCACGAGGGCCTGTTGCTGAACTGACCCTCTAAAACATTATTGGCGGGGGCCTGCTGTGGATCTCTCCCCCTCTGTACTGCTATCCACGCTCGGCTTTTCACCTTCCCATGTTGGGTTAGTGACCTCATCGTCAACCACCTCCTCTTCCACTTCCTCACTCTGCTCATCCTCCTGACTTGACCTAACCACAACCTCAATGATTGGTAACTGTGTCTCATCATCATCCACCTCGTGAATGAATGATTGCCATTCACCACCTGTTAGGATCTGGACTTGAACCTGGGACCTCTGCTGTGTCTGGCGGTGCCTCTACTTGCTGAGCCACCTGAAGTGCTGGACAGACCCTTAGACTATTCCTTGAATGATCTTGTCTTGAATCTTGTTTGCCTTGAACCTTGAACCCCTTGCTCCTCCCATGAACTTCCTGATTTAAGCCATGTCTCTGCACTTCCTGGTTGCCAGATTATTGTGCCTTACCAGCCAATATCTTGCTCTTGTCTTTACTGCTGCCGACCGTATCTCTGCTACCATCCGTTACTGACATTTGGCTTGTTCCTCGACTATGCTCCTGCTTAATCCCAACCTGCACTATTTGTTACCGACTTTGCCTTGTTATTCAACCACGCTTCTGCTTGATCCCTGTCTGCTATATCTGCTACTGGACCTCGGCTTGCTCACCTCCTGCTGGGGCTATCCTGAGGACCGCGACCTGGTACTAACACGCAGCAAAGTCCATCTCCACCATCAGAGGTTTCCTTAATCAGTGTCGTATATACTTTCAGATGCAACCAGCTGCATTTACTTCTGACAGGAAAAGGGTGCTGTTTATTATTAATCTCCTGACTGAGGAAGCCTTAGCATGGGCCTCCCCTTATGTGGAGAAAGATGATGTCATCCTGGATAATTTCAATAATTTTGTGGCTGCTATGAATCAAGTTTTCGATGATCCTAACCGCTGCGCTACTGCTGAGGCAAAATTACACAAATTAAGGCAGGGCAGACGCTCAGTTGCAGAGTATACCACAGAATTCCGACGTTGGATCTCAGATACCAATTGGAATCCAGCAGCACAAAAGAGTCAGTTCCGTCAAGGACTCTCTGAACAAGTAAAAGATGAGCTAGCCAGAGTAGAAAGTCCTGAAGACCTTGAGGCTTTTATTAAATTATGTATTCGAATTGATCAGAGGCTTACTGAAAGGAGAAAAGAGAGACTGGGAATCCTAGGCAGTAATGGTGACATGCGTTTTTCTACTAGCCAGTTTACTCCTAAGGGTCCAAGAGTTCTTCCAGATTCTGACACTCCTGAACCTATGCAGGTGGATGCTATTAAAAGATCTATTACTACTCAGGAGAAAGAAAGACGACGTTCAGAGAACTTATGTCTTTATTGTGGAAACGCTGGACACTACGCAATTAATTGTCCCAATAAATTTAGAAGAACAATTGCGGCAACTGATGTTGTATCTGAACAAATAAACTCAATTTCTCAGTCTGTCTCTCCTTTGATTCAGGAAGCAAATAAAGTTCATTCTTTATCAACTCATTTTATCATCCCTATAAAGCTTATCGTTGAAGATGGTGAAATACCTTGTTCTGCTATGCTGGACTCAGGGGCCGGGGGAAACTTCATGGACATTGAATTTGCCCAAAATCATAACATTCAAATAAGAAATAAACTCACCCCTGTTGATATGGAAACTGTGGATGGCTCACCCTTATCTTCAGGACCTGTTACCCATGAGACTGTTTCACTTAATCTCCTAATTGAGACTGACCATCAGGAGACTATCAGTTTTCAGCTGATCACATCACCCAAGTTCCCTATCATCCTGGGCATTCCTTGGTTCTCTATCCATAATCCCTCCATCAACTGGGAAACACGTTCTTTAAGTTTTACCTCTGACCATTGCAAAAAACATTGCAGGGAATCTTATCAAATAAGCCCTCCACCCACCCTGGATTCACAAGCAGTTATGGTAACTACCCAGTCATATGACAAGCTACCTCCACAATATCTTGAATTTTGTGACGTTTGTGATAAAAAGAACGCCGATCAGCTGCCTCCTCACCGCTCGTATGATTGCCCCATTGAATTGCTTCCAGGGGCAGAAATACCCTTTGGTCGCCTTTTTTCTTTATCAGAACCTGAGCTGAAGGTGCTCCGGGAGTGGCTTAATGAGAATCTGGAGAAGGGTTTTATCAGACACTCAACCTCTCCTGCTGGGGCAGCCTTGTTCTTCGTGGAGAAAAAGGACTCAACCCTGCGTCCGTGTATCGACTACAGAGATTTAAACAGGATCACAATTAAAAATCGCTATCCACTTCCACTGATTCAAGAAATGCTCGAGAGACTCCGCTCCGCCAAGCTCTTTACCAAATTAGATTTACGGGGGGCATACAACCTTGTCCGCATTCGTCCTGGAGATGAATGGAAAACTGCTTTCAGAACCAGATATGGACATTTTGAGTCTTTGGTCATGCCCTTTGGACTGTGCAATGCTCCCGCAACCTTTCAGCATTTTATTAATGATGTTTTCCGAGATTTGCTGGATCAGTTTGTAATAGCCTATTTGGATGATATTCTAATTTTTTCTGATAATTTGGAAGAACACCGCAAGCATGTCTGTATTGTCCTCAAGAGACTAAGGCAGAATCAACTTTACATAAAACTAGAGAAATGCGAGTTTGAACAAAGTCAGATCCAGTTCTTGGGTTACATAATTTCTTCTGAAGGGGTAAGCATGGATCCCGATAAGATCAAAGCAGTGGTGGATTGGCCTGTCCCTACGAATATTAAGGAGATACAACGATTTGTTGGATTTGCTAACTTTTACAGGAGATTTATAAGGAATTTCTCCAAGGTAATAGCTCCAATTACACAGATGACAAAGAAAGGAATACCCTTTTTGTGGTCATCTGAGTCACAAGCTGCCTTTAGTAAACTAAAGACTCTCTTCACTACTGCACCAATACTGGTACATCCAGATCCTGAACTACCTTTCATCGTAGAAGTTGATGCTTCAGATTCTGCTGTGGGAGCTATTCTTTCTCAGCGAATTGGAGAAAGAATGCAGCTTCATCCTTGTGCTTATTTCTCTCGACTGATGTCTCCAGCCGAGAACAATTATGACATTAAAAACAAGGAGCTGCTGGCAATTAAGCAAGCATTTTCTGAGTGGAGGCATCTGCTGGAAGGGGCTAAGCACCCTGTAACCGTTCTCACGGATCACAAAAATTTAGAATTTATTCGTTCTGCCAAGAGGTTGTCATCTAGACAAGCACGTTGGACCCTATTCTTCTCGAGGTTCAATTTCGTTATCTCGTACCGCCCTGGGTCAAGGAATGGTAAGGCTGATGCCCTGTCACGGATGTTGTCTGGGCCTCTCCAGGAAAGCAACTCTGAATGTACAATCCTGCCTCAAAAGAACTTTCTAGGGGCCATGAGTTCTAAGACCTTTCTTAATCTTCTCAAGAAGGGGTATGAGAATGACCCACTTCTTAATCATCCTCCTAAAGACTTTAACCTCAAGTACAGCAACGGTTTTTGGACTCAAGCGCATTGCCTCTATGTACCTGAATCAGTTCGAGTAGAAGCCCTCAGGTTGGTTCACGACTCTAAACTTGCTGGTCATTTTGGGGTTTCTAAGACAGAGGAACTCTTATCACGTTCCTTTTGGTGGCCTGGGTACAAGAAAGATGTCAAGAATTATGTGGCTTCGTGTCGAACCTGTGCTCGCAATAAGACACCCTGATCGTCTCCTCTGGGGTTACTTCAACCACTGCCTGTTCCATCAAGACCATGGGGGTCAATTTCGATGGACTTTGTGGTTGACCTTCCCCTTTCTAAAGGGATGACCACCATCCTGGTAGTTGTGGACCGTCTCACTAAAATGGCTCATTTTATTCCAGTTAAGGGGGTACCCTCTGCTGAACATACTGCAGAAGTAATGGTCTGGGAAGTTTTTAAACTACATGGAATTCCTGATGATGTGGTGTCTGACAGAGGAGTACAGTTTACCTCTAAATTTTGGAGAAGTTTTTGCTCAGCGTTGGGTGTAACAATTAATCTGTCCTCAGCTTTTCATCCACAGTCTAATGGTCAGACCGAGAGGACCAATCAAACCTTGGAGCAATACCTTCGATGCTTTGTGAGTTATCTTCAGGATGATTGGGTGGACTACCTTCCTTAGGCAGAGTTTGCGTACAATAACTCTAAACATAGCTCCACTTCCCAAAGCCCCTTTTTCCTAAACACTGGGTATCATCCAGTTTTTATTCCAGGGCTACCTATTTCAACTCCAATTCCTGCTGTTACAGACAGCTTAACTTCATTACAGGAGATCCAGGAAAAATTGACGGACACATTGAAGGAGGCTCAGGAATATTACAAGAAAGCTGCTGACAGACATCAGAGATCAATCCCCACCTTTCAAGTAGGTGACAAAGTTTGGTTAGCTACCAAAAATTTGAAGGTTCAGGTTCCATGTGCTAAGTTGGGTCAAAAGTTTGTGGGACCTTTTGAGATTTCTTCTCAAATCAACCCGGTCACTTTTCGCCTAAAACTTCCCGACAATATGAGGATTCACCCTGTTTTTCATGTATCGCTACTTAAAACGTTTCATGAAAATACTTTTTCTGGAAGAATTCATCCTCCTCCTCCACCTGTTGAAGTACAGGGTGAAGAAGAATTTGTGGTGGAAAAAATTCTTGACTCCAGGATCTTTCGGAAAAAATTACAATATCTGGTTCAATGGGAAGGATATGGGCCAGAAGAAAACTCTTGGGAGCCGGCTGAGAATGTTCACGCCCCTAGATTAACAAAGGAATTCCACCAGAGGTTTCCTCACAAACCTGGCCCTAAGACATCCAGGGGATGTCCTGGGAGGACGGGAGTACTGTTAGGATCTGGACTTGAACCTGGGACCTCTGCTGTGTCTGGCGGTGCCTCTACTTGCTGAGCCACCTGAAGTGCTGGACAGATCCTTAGACTATTCCTTGAATGATCTTGTCTTGAATCTTGTTTGCCTTGAACCTTGAACCCCTTGCTCCTCCCATGAACTTCCTGATTTAAGCCATGTCTCTGCACTTCCTGGTTGCCAGATTATTGTGCCTTACCAGCCAATATCTTGCTCTTGTCTTTACTGCTGCCGACCGTATCTCTGCTACCATCCGTTACTGACATTTGGCTTGTTCCTCGACTACGCTCCTGCTTAATCCCAACCTGCACTATTTGTTACCGACTTTGCCTTGTTATTCAACCACGCTTCTGCTTGATCCCTGTCTGCTATATCTGCTACTGGACCTCGGCTTGCTCACCTCCTGCTGGGGCTATCCTGAGGACCGCGACCTGGTACTAACACGCAGCAAAGTCCATCTCCACCATCAGGAGCTCTGGCGAATACCGGTTAGTACTTAGACCCTGCACCTCAGGTGAACCCGTGTCATCAGCCAGGGTGGCCAGTGTGAATATCTGCTCCGCTGCTATAGCTACTGGCCTCCGAGCCTGACTCCAGACCGTGACACCACCGTCATCTTATTGAGACTGTGAAGGCTCAAAAGGTTGGGAATCAGGGCACAATATCTCAGGTCCCTCTTCAAGCGTGCTGGGAGCAAGAGCCAAATGTAGGGACGAGCGAACCCGAACTGTATAAATCGGGTTCGTACCGAATTTTGGGGTGCCCGTGACACGGACCCGAACCCGGACATTTTCGTAAAAGTTCGGGTTCGGTGTTCGTCGCTTTCTTGGCGCTTTTTGAAAGGCTGCAAAGCAGCCAATCAACAAGCGTCATACTACTTGCCCCAAGAGGCCGTCACAGCCATGCCTACTATTGGCATGGCTGTGATTGGCCAGAGCACCATGTGACCCAGCCTCTATTTAAGCTGGAGTCACATAGCGCCGCCCGTCACTCTGCTCTGATTAGCGTAGGTTGAGGTTGCAGCTGCGACAGTAGGGCGAGATTAGGCTGATTAACTCCTCCAAAAGACTCCATCCATTGATCGATCTGCAGCTGTGGATGATTGAACTGCTGCTATTGAATTGCTCACTGTTTTTAGACTGCCCAGAGCGTTTTTCAGTCACTTTTTTCTGGGGTGATCGGCGGCCATTTTGTGTCTTGTGTTGCGCCAGCACAAGCTGCCACCAAGTGCATTTAACCCTCAATGGTGTGGTTGTTTTTTTGCTAAAGCCTACATCAGGGTGAAGCTGTCACACCAAGTGCATTTAACCAGCAATAGTCTGTTTATTTTTTGGCCATATACTACATCAGGGGCAAGCTGTCACCAAGTGCATTTAACCCTCAATGGTGTGGTTGTTTTTTGGCTAAATCCTACATCAGGGTGAAGCTGTCACACCAAGTGCATTTAACCAGCAATAGTCTGTTTATTTTTTTGGCCATATACTACATCAGGGGCAAGCTGCGCCTGTCACCAAGTGCATTTAACCCTCAGTAGTGTGGTTGGTCAAGCTGTCACTCCAAGTGCATTTAACCAGCAATAGTCTGTTTATTTTTTGGCCATATACTACATCAGGGGCAAGCTGCGCCTGTCACCAAGTGCATTTAACCCTCAGTAGTGTGGTTGGTCAAGCTGTCACAACAAGTGCATTTCAACAGCAATAGTCTGTTTATTTTTTGGCCATATACTACATCAGGGGCAAGCTGCGCCTGTCAACAAGTGCATTTAACCCTCAGTAGTGTGGTTGGTCAAGCTGTCACACCAAGTGCATTTAACCAGCAATAGTGTGGTTATTTTTTGGCCATATCCCAGTCTAATTCTGTCAGTAAACGCATACCTGTCACCCAGCGCCTAAATACTAGGCCTCAAGTTTATATCCAGCTAAATCTGTCATTACTGGTGTGGCTGGTCTAGTTATTTAGTGTCCGTCAAAGCACAGTTTTTGTTCTGGGTTGAAATACAATTCCCAATTTAGCAATTTCCTAATTTAGTGGTTTCTGCTGTATCAGAGCTATTTTAAATCTATCCCTAAAAGGGAATATCAGATTCAAGGTGCACATAGGGTCATTCTGAATAACTTCACACACACGCTACTGTGCATTTCCAAGTCTAATTCTGTCAGTAAACCTATACCTGTCACCCAGCACCTAAATACTAGGCCTCAAATTTATATTCAGCTAAATCTGTCGTTACTGCTGTACTGTTGTGGCTGGGCAAGTTATTTAGTGTCCGTCAAAGCACATTTTTTGTTCTGGGTTGAAATACAATTCCCAATTTAGCAATTTCCTAATTTAGTGGTTTCTGCTGTATCAGGCCTACTTTAAATTTATCCCTAAAAGGGTATATCAGATTCAAGGTGCACATAGGGTCATTCTAAATAACTTCACACACACGCTACTGTGCATTTCCAAGTATAATTCTGTCAGTAAATCTATACCTGTCACCCAGCGCCTAAATACTAGGCCTCAAATTTATATCCAGCTAAATCTGTCGTTACTGCTGTACTGTTGTGGCTGGTCAAGTTATTTAGTGTCTGTCAAAGCACATTTTTTGTTCTGGGTTGAAATACAATTCCCAATTTAGCAATTTCCTAATTTAGTGGTTTCTGCTGTATCAGGCCTACTTTAAATACATCCCTAAAAGGGTATATCAGAATCAAGGTGCTGATAGGGTCATTCTCAATAACTTCACACACACGCTACTGTGCATATCCCAGTCTAATTCTGTCTGTAAAACGTATACCTGTCACCTAGCGCCTAAATACTAGGCCTCAAATTCATAGTCAGCTAAATCTGTGGTTACTGCTGTGCTTGTATTAGTGTAATACGGTACCTAAATAGATAGCCAGATAGTGTTAGGTGTCTGTAAAAAAAGGCCTGAATTTGAATTCAATACATTGGGCCAAATAATATTTTTGTTGTTGTGGTGAACGATAACAATGAGGAAAACATCTAGTAAGGGATGCGGACGTGGACATGGTCGTGGTGGTGTTAGTGGACCCTCTGGTGCTGGGAGAGGACATGGCCGTTCTGCCACATCCACACATCCTAGTGTACCAACTACCTCAGGTCCCAGTAGCCGCCAGAATTTACAGCGATATATGGTGGGGCCCAATGCCGTTCTAAGGATGGTAAGGCCTGAGCAGGTACAGGCATTAGTCAATTGGGTGGCCGACAGTGGATCCAGCACGTTCACATTATCTCCCATCCAGTCTTCTGCAGAAAGCGCACAGATGGTGCCTGAAAACCAACCCCATCAGTCTGTCACATCACCCCCATGCATATCAGGGAAACTGTCTGAGCCTCAAGTTATGCAGCAGTCTCTTATGCTGTTTGAAGACTCTGCTGGCAGGGTTTCCCAAGGGCATCCACCTAGCCCTTCCCCAGCGGTGGAAGACATAGAATGCACTGACGCACAACCACTTATGTTTCCTGATGATGAGGACATGGGAATACCACCTCAGCAAGTCTCTGATGATGACGAAACACAGGTGCCAACTGCTGCGTCTTTCTGCAGTGTGCAGACTGAACAGGAGGTCAGGGATCAAGACTGGGTGGAAGACGATGCAGGGGACCATGAGGTCCTAGACCCCACATGGAATGAAGGTCGTGCCACTGACTTTCACAGTTCGGAGGAAGAGGCAGTGGTGAGACCGAGCCAACAGCGTAGCAAAAGAGGGAGCAGTGGGCAAAAGCAGAACACCCGCCGCCAAGAGACTCCGCCTGCTACTGACCGCCGCCATCTGGGACCGAGCACCCCAAAGGCAGCTTCAAGGAGTTCCCTGGCATGGCACTTCTTCAAACAATGTGCTGACGACAAGACCTGAAGCGAGGCATTAACGTTCTGAACCTTAGCACAACCTGCATGCAAAGCATGAACTGCAGTGGAGTAAACACCTTAAAAACAAGGAAGTCACTCAGGCTCCCCCTGCTACCTCTTCTGCTGCTGCCGCCTCGGCCTCTTCTGCTGCTGCCGCCTCGGCCTCTTCCTCCGCCTCTGGAGGAACGTTGGCACCTGCCACCCAGCAAACAGGGGATGTACCACCAACACCACCACCACCTCCGTCACTAAGCATCTCAACCATGTCACACGGCAGCGTTCAGCTCTCCATCTCACAAACATTTGAGAGAAAGCGTAAATTCCCACCTAGCCACCCTCGATCCCTGGCCCTGAATGCCAGCATTTCTAAACTACTGGCCTATGAAATGCTGTCATTTAGGCTGGTGGACACAGACAGCTTAAAACAGCTCATGTCGCTTGCTGTCCCACAGTATGTTGTTCCCAGCCGCCACTACTTCTCCAAGAGAGCCGTGCCTTCCCTGCACAACCAAGTATCCGATAAAATCAAGTGTGCACTGCGCAACGCCATCTGTAGCAAGGTCCACCTAACCACAGATACGTGGACCAGTAAGCACGGCCAGGGACGCTATATCTCCCTAACTGCACACTGGGTAAATGTAGTGGCAGCTGGGCCCCAGGCGGAGAGCTGTTTGGCGCACGTCCTTCCACCGCCAAGGATCGCAGGGCAACATTCTTTGCCTCCTGTTGCTACCTCCTCCTTCTCGGCTTCCTCCTCCTCTTCTTCCACCTGCTCATCCAGTCAGCCACACACCTTCACCACCAACTTCAGCACAGCCCGGGGTAAACGTCAGCAGGCCATTCTGAAACTCATATGTTTGGGGGACAGGCCCCACACCGCACAGGAGTTGTGGCGTGGTATAGAACAACAGACCAACGAGTGGTTGCTGCCGGTGAGCCTCAAGCCCGCCTGGTGGTGTGCGATAATGGGCGAAATCTCGTTGCAGCTCTGGGACTAGCCGGTTTGACGCACATCCCTTGCCTGGCGCATGTGCTGAATTTGGTGGTGCAGAAGTTCATTCACAACTACCCCGACATGTCAGAGGTGCTGCATAAAGTGCGGGCCGTCTGTTTGCGCTTCCGGCGTTCACATCCTGCCGCTGCTCGCCTGTCTCCGCTACAGCGTAACTTCGGCCTTCCCGCTCACCGCCTCATATGCGACGTGCCCACCAGGTGGAACTCCACCTTGCACATGCTGGACAGACTGTGCGAGCAGCAGCAGGCCATAGTGGAGTTTCAGCTGCAGCACGCACGGGTCAGTCGCACTACAGAACAGCACCACTTCACCACCAATGACTGGGCCTCCATGCGAGACCTGTGTGCCCTGTTGCGCTGTTTCGAGTACTCCACCAACATGGCCAGTGGCGATGACGCCGTTATCAGCGTTACAATACCACTTCTATGTCTCCTTGAGAAAACACTTAGGGCGATGATGGAAGAGGAAGTGGCCCAGGAGGAGGAGGAGGAGGAAGAGGGGTCATTTTTAGCACTTTCAGGCCAGTCTCTTCGAAGTGACTCAGGGAGGTTTTTGCAACAGCAGAGGCCAGGTACAAATGTGGCCAGCCAGGGCCCACTACTGGAGGACGAGGAGGACGAGGATGAGGAGGAGGTGGAGGAGGATGAGGATGAAGCATGTTCACAGCGGGGTGGCACCCAACGCAGCTCGGGTCCATCACTGGTGCGTGGCTGGGGGGAAAGGCAGGACGATGACGATACGCCTCCCACAGAGGACAGCTTGTCCTTACCCCTGGGCAGCCTGGCACACATGAGCGACTACATGCTGCAGTGCCTGCGCAACGACAGCAGAGTTGCCCACACTTTAACGTGTGCGGACTACTGG
Organism: Bufo gargarizans; assembly: GCF_014858855.1. Taxonomy (NCBI): domain Eukaryota; kingdom Metazoa; phylum Chordata; class Amphibia; order Anura; family Bufonidae; genus Bufo; species Bufo gargarizans. The sequence goes on from NC_058083.1 coordinate 346,778,968, forward strand.
GTTGCCACCCTGCTGGATCCACAGTACAAAGACAATGTGCCCACCTTACTTCCTGCACTGGAGCGTGATAGGAAGATGCGCGAGTACAAGCGCACGTTGGTAGACGCGCTACTGAGAGCATTCCCAAATGTCACAGGGGAACAAGTGGAAGCCCAAGGCCAAGGCAGAGGAGGAGCAAGAGGTCGCCAAGGCAGCTGTGTCACGGCCAGCTCCTCTGAGGGCAGGGTTAGCATGGCAGAGATGTGGAAAACTTTTGTCAACACGCCACAGCTAACTGCACCACCACCTGATACGCAACGTGTTAGCAGGAGGCAACATTTCACTAACATGGTGGAACAGTACGTGTGCACACCCCTCCACGTACTGACTGATGGTTCGGCCCCATTCAACTTCTGGGTCTCTAAATTGTCCACGTGGCCAGAGCTAGCCTTTTATGCCTTGGAGGTGCTGGCCTGCCCGGCGGCCAGCGTTTTGTCTGAACGTGTATTCAGCACGGCAGGGGGCGTCATTACAGACAAACGCAGCCGCCTGTCTACAGCCAATGTGGACAAGCTGACATTCATAAAAATGAACCAGGCATGGATCCCACAGGACCTGTCCATCCCTTGTGCAGATTAGACATTAACTACCTCCCCTTAACCATATATTATTGTACTCCAGGGCACTTCCTCATTCAATCCTATTTTTATTTTTATTTTACCATTATATTGCGAGGCTACCCAAAGTTGAATGAACCTCTCCTCTGTCTGGGTGCCGGGGCCTAAATATATGCCAATGGACTGTTCCAATGTTGGGTGACGTGAAGCCTGATTCTCTGCTATGACATGCAGACTAATTGTCTGCTGACATGAAGCCAGATTCTCTGTTACGGGACCTCTCTCCTCTGCCTGGGTGCTTGGGAATAAATATATGACAATGGACTGTTGCACTGGTGGCTGATGTGAAGCCTGATTCTCTGCTATGACATGCAGACTAATTCTCAGCTGACATGAAGACAGATTCTCTGTTACGGGACCTCTCTCCTCTGCCTGGGTCTGGGCCTAAATATATGCCAATGGACTGTTGCAGTGGTGGCTGACATGAAGCCTGGTGGCTGACATGAAGCCTGATTCTCTGCTATGACATGCAGACTGATTCTCTGCTGACATGAAGCCAGATCCTCTGTTATGGGACCTCTCTCCTGGGTGCTGGGCCTAAATATATGCCAATGGACTGTTGCAGTGGTGGCTGACGTGAAGCCTGATTCTCTGCTATGACATGCAGACTGATTCTCTGCTGACATGAAGACAGATTCTCTGTTACGGGACCTCTCTCCTCTGCCTGGGTGCTGGGCCTAAATATATGCCAATGGACTGTTGCAGTGGTGGCTGACGTGAAGCCTGATTCTCTGCTATGACATGCAGACTGATTCTCTGCTGACATGAAGCCAGATCCTCTGTTACGGGACCTCTCTCCTCTGCCTGGGTGCTGGGCCTAAATATATGCCAATGGACTGTTGCAGTGGTGGCTGACATGAAGCCTGATTCTCTGCTATGACATGCAGACTGATTCTCTGCTGACATGAAGCCAGATCCTCTGTTACGGGACCTCTCTCCTCTGCCTGGGTGCTGGGCCTAAATATATGCCAATGGACTGTTGCAGTGGTGGCTGACGTGAAGCCTGATTCTCTGCTATGACATGCAAACTGATTCTCTGCTGACATGAAGACAGATTCTCTGTTACGGGACCTCTCTCCTCTGCCTGAGTGCTGGGCCTAAATATCTGACAATGGACTGTTGCAGTGGTGGCTGACGTGAAGCCTGATTCTCTGCTATGACATGCAGACTAATTCTCTGCTGACATGAAGACAGATTCTCTGTTACGGGACCTCTCTCCTCTGCCTGGGTGCTGGGCCTAAATATATGACAATGGACTGTTGCACTGGTGGCTGACGTGAAGCCTGATTATCTGCTATGACATGCAGACTGATTCTCTGCTGACATGAAGACAGATTCTCTGTTACGGGACCTCTCTCCTCTGCCTGTGTGCTGGGCCTAAATATCTGACAATGGACTGTTCCAATGTTGGGTGACGTGAAGCCTGATTCTCTGCTATGACATGCAGACTGATTCTCTGCTGACATGAAGACAGATTCTCTGTTACGGGACCTCTCTCCTCTGCCTGGGTGCTTGGGCTTAAATATATGCCAATGGGCTGTTCCAATGTTCTGTGACGTGTAGCCTGATTCTCTGCTATGACATGCAGACTGATTCTCTGCTGACATGAAGACAGATTCTCTGTTACGGGACCTCTCTCCTCTGCCTGGGTCTGGGCCTAAATATATGCCAATGGACTGTTGCAGTGGTGGCTGACGTGAAGCCTGATTCTCTGCTATGACATGCAGACTGATTCTCTGCTGACATGAAGACAGATCCTCTGTTACGGGACCTCTCTCCTCTGCCTGGGTGCTGGGCCTAAATATATGCCAATGGACTGTTGCAGTGGTGGCTGACATGAAGCCTGATTCTCTGCTATGACATGCAGACTGATTCTCTGCTGACATGAAGCCAGATCCTCTGTTACGGGACCTCTCTCCTCTGCCTGGGTTCCTGGGCCTAAATATATGCCAATGGACTGTTCTAATGTTGGGTGACGTGAAGCCTGATTCTCTGCTATGACATGCAGACTGATTCTCTGCTGACATGAAGACAGATTCTCTGTTACGGGACCTCTCTCCTCTGCCTGGGTGCTCTGCCTAAATATATGACAATGGACTGTTGCACTGGTGGCTGACGTGAAGCCTGATTATCTGCTATGACATGCAGACTGATTCTCTGCTGACATGAAGACAGATTCTCTGTTACGGGACCTCTCTCCTCTGCCTGTGTGCTGGGCCTAAATATCTGACAATGGACTGTTCCAATGTTGGGTGACGTGAAGCCTGATTCTCTGCTATGACATGCAGACTGATTCTCTGCTGACATGAAGACAGATTCTCTGTTACGGGACCTCTCTCCTCTGCCTGGGTGCTTGGGCTTAAATATATGCCAATGGGCTGTTCCAATGTTCTGTGACGTGTAGCCTGATTCTCTGCTATGACATGCAGACTGATTCTCTGCTGACATGAAGACAGATTCTCTGTTACGGGACCTCTCTCCTCTGCCTGGGTCTGGGCCTAAATATATGCCAATGGACTGTTGCAGTGGTGGCTGACATGAAGCCTGATTCTCTGCTATGACATGCAGACTGATTCTCTGCTGACATGAAGCCAGATCCTCTGTTACGGGACCTTTCTCCTCTGCCTGGGTGCTGGGCCTAAATATATGCCAATGGACTGTTGCAGTGGTGGCTGACGTGAAGCCTGATTCTCTGCTATGACATGCAGACTGATTCTCTGCTGACATGAAGACAGATTCTCTGTTACGGGACCTCTCTCCTCTGCCTGGGTGCTGGGCCTAAATATATGCCAATGGACTGTTGCAGTGGTGGCTGACGTGAAGCCTGATTCTCTGCTATGACATGCAAACTGATTCTCTGCTGACATGAAGACAGATTCTCTGTTACGGGACCTCTCTCCTCTGCCTGGGTTCCTGGGCCTAAATATATGCCAATGGACTGTTCTAATGTTGGGTGACGTGAAGCCTGATTCTCTGCTATGACATGCAGACTGATTCTCTGCTGACATGAAGACAGATTCTCTGTTACGGGACCTCTCTCCTCTGCCTGTTTGCCTGGGCCTAAATATATGCCAATGGACTGTTCCAATGTTGGGTGACGTGAAGCCTGATTCTCTGCTATGACATGCAGACTGATTCTCTGCTGACATGAAGACAGATTCTCTGTTACGGGACCTCTCTTCTCTGCCTGGGTGCTGGGCCTAAATATCTGACAATGGACTGTTGCAGTGGTGGCTGACGTGAAGCCTGATTCTCTGCTATGACATGCAGACTAATTCTCTGCTGACATGAAGACAGATTCTCTGTTACGGGACCTCTCTCCTCTGCCTGGGTGCTGGGCCTAAATATATGACAATGGACTGTTGCACTGGTGGCTGACGTGAAGCCTGATTCTCTGCTATGACATGCAGACTGATTCTCTGCTGACATGAAGACAGATTCTCTGTTATGGGACCTCTCTCCTCTGCCTGGGTGCTTGGGCCTAAATATATGCCAATGGGCTGTTCCAATGTTGGGTGACGTGTAGCCTGATTCTCTGCTATGACATGCAGACTGATTCTCTGCTGACATGAAGCCAGATTCTCTGTTACGGGACCTCTCTCCTCTGCCTGGGTGCCGGGGCCTAAATATCTGAGAATGGACTGTTCCAGTGGTGGGTGACGTGAAGCCAGATTCTCTGCTATGGGACCTCTCTCCAATTGATATTGGTTAATTTTTATTTATTTTATTTTTATTTTAATTAATTTCCCTATCCACATTTGTTTGCATGGGATTTACCTACATGTTGCTGCCTTTTGCAGCCCTCTAGCCCTTTCCTGGGCTGTTTTACAGCCTTTTTAGTTTCGAAAAGTTCGGGTCCCCATTGACTTCAATGGGGTTCGGGTTCGGGACGAAGTTCGGATCGGGTTCGGATCCCGAACCCGAACATTTCCGGGAAGTTTGGCCGAACTTCTCGAACCCGAACATCCAGGTGTCCGCTCAACTCTAGCCAAATGTAATAGTGGCGCTGGAAAGGAGAGGATGATGCTTAACCGACTGGAAGCATTATCTTCAGCAATCCAACCGACCAAATGTTCGCACTGGTTCGACTTAGACAGTGTTGTCCTGAGCCACCCAGCTAAGTTGGACATGAAGCTGGGTACAGTGGATGTTTTTTTTTTTTTTCTGGTGCACTAGCAGCATGCATAGTTTCATTGCGCCCAGGGCCACGGCCTCTGCGTGCACTATCAGTATCATGCCCACTTCCCCGTCCCTTAGTGCTCACCTTCTTCATTTTAATTGTTTTGTCACTAGATGTGGCGCAGATTGTTTTACAGTCCGCTAAAGAAACAGTTTTCTGATGCAGGACAGTATATGTCACAGAAACACACAGAATATGGACACTAGATTAGGCCCAGATATTAGGATTTTGCCCTAAAGATACTGTTTTCTGATGCAGGACAGTATATGTCACAGAAACACACAGAACATGGACACTATTTTAGACCCAGATTATTGGAATCTGTGGTACAGACACTGTTTTCTGATGTAGTCTATAATTATATTTTTCACTTTGTGGCCCAGAGCATACTAAAACCTCACCCTACAGATGGCTGGTTAATGTTGGGACCCAAGGACAAGGATAGGCCTAAAAGGGGGCCTACCCCAATGAGAACTGAAGAAAAAAGGGAGAGGGTGGGTGGGGTACCTGGCTGCACACCCCCCCTATGCGTTAGCACAGGGTTATAAAGAAAGGGGGGGGGGGCCTCAGCCCCTCCCACAAATACAGGCTGCGGGGCAGCCTTAACTACTTGTGGTCGGGGCGACAGCCCAGAGCACACTAAAACCAGACCCTACAGATGGCTGGTTAATGCCGGGAGCCAAGGACGAGGGAAGGCCTAAAAAGGGGCAAAGAATAGAGGCACAACGTACTGTAATACAACTTTTTTGTTTGATTTACAGGGCAAGTGAGCAAAAAGCATTGCGAACTTCAGAAAGGAGTGGCCGGAGATGGTCTTCAAATCATAACCCAACCTTGCCGCTAACGAGCGTAAATGAGAAATGAACTGTGAAGTTGACAGTGGACCACCCTTGAATGGTAGCAAAGGACTATCCGAGGCTGCAGCTTGAAGCCCCAACGTTAAATGCTGTAGTGCGCTGACCGGGCACCAATCGTTGTGAGAAGGGAAATACCTCACCTGTGTCGGAGGTCTTGTTTGTGAGGTCTTAGTTGAAAAAATGTATGAAGTGGTCGTGGTGCCATGACAAATGCTGTTTCTGGAGATGACGCCCGCCCCTAATGGTGACGGTGAATTCTCCGGGCCGGAGGAACCCATAGAATCCTAGGTATATTGCGGCTTTGACAACTGTGCTGATGAGAGGCCCAAAAGAATTACCGTCCTGGGCCGAAGACAGCTGCCTGAACATTGTGTTGGACAGGGGTTGTCGGACCAAGGGCCTATTTTCGCTGACTTTCTCAATGCCCCTGAGTATGGCCTTGATAGAACACCTGGTGCCCGAGGTGCGGGTGCACGGCGTGTGCGCAGTACACAGGCTGCTCGCACATTTCCGGGTGCATAGAGTTCCTGCATTATCCGGCTGTCAGGTGTGAGCCTTGCTGAGGGAGATTCCCAGTACACACCTTCCACCTTCCTCGCCTGCCATTGGTTCCTGGGGAGGGTGGTTCCTACCTTCCCTGGCTATAAAGACCTGGCCTGAGCTCTGGTTCATTGCTGAGTTATTCCACCTTATGGTGAACACCTAGCCTCCCTGCAGATCCTTCTATTGCCTGTTGGTTCTTTGTATCCTTCCCGGCTACTGACCCCTGGACTGTCTTCCGCCTTGAACCTTCGCTGCCTGCCTCGACCCGGATTGGACATTGACTACCCCTCTTGGATTATCCCTAAACTTGTACCGCATTCTGGGCTGTCAGCTGCTTACTGCCAGTGGGTTCCTCATCCCACTACTGGCTCCCTGGGAGGTTCTGACAGAATAACTCAGCCTTCACCATGGAACCCGCAAAAGCAGTGGATCCCATGACGGCCATGACCCAGCAACTTAACCTCATGACGCAGGCCTTCCAGGAGATGCAAGCGAGTCATGAGCACCTGCTGCAGAGGGTTGCCACACAGGAGCAGCGCATCGCAGAGCGCACCGCGCTACCACCCTCGCCTCCCCCTACGCCGGCGCGCACCCTGGAAGTGGTCTCTAGCGAGCCGTCAGTCAGCCTCCCTGAGCGGTTTTCAGGAGATCGGAGGAAGTACCGCTCCTTCATCATCTCCTGCGAGCTGTTGTTTTCCCTGAAGCCACGTACATATGCCACGGACTTCGTCAAGGTACGCACGGCAATTTCCTTGCTCTCAGGGCCTCCCCAGACCTGGGCGCACCAACTCCTACTAGCCGATGACCCAGTGCTGGCATCTTGGAAGTCCTTTGCCGCAGCTATGCAAAGACTTTATGATGACCCCCTGCGTTCTTCAACCGCCAGGGGTACCTTGCGCACCCTCCGCCAGGGCAGACGTCCAGTGGAGGATTACATCATGGAATTCCGTGAGGTAGCCCCGGATACGGGCTTGAACGAGGTGGCCTTGATTGACCAATTCCGCATCGGTTTGTCCGAGCAGCTCAAGGATGAGCTCGCCCGCATTGGGGTGCCGGGCTCCTTGGGGGGCCTGATGGACTCAGTAACCCACCTGGATCGCCGCTTCCGGGAAAGACGACAGGAGCGACAACAGACCCCGCCTCTAACGGAGCGCCGGTCGGAACCCTTAAGGCTTCCTGTTCCTGTGGCAGCAGACGGTAACCAGGAGGAGCCGATGCAGATCGGGGCTGTTCGGGGTCCCCTGTCCACGGTGGAGAGAACCAGGAGAAGAACCTTGCATCTGTGTTTATATTGCGCAAAACCGGGCCATTTCCTGAAGGACTGTCCCATCAAACCTCCCGAAGGTAGGCAGGAGACACCCACGGTATGCATTAACCTACCTATGTATAACAACTCGTCTCATCTCACCATCCCTGTTTCCCTGCAGCTGGGCAACAACAATATTGATCTCTCTGCCATCATTGATTCGGGCGCAAGCAGCTGTTTTATGGACAAGGATCTGGCTTCCCAACTAGGCATCCCGTTGCGCCCTAAGAAGAACCCATCCCAGCTGCATCTGGTGGATGGCAGCACCCTAAAGACGGGACCTATCGCCATGGAATCACATCCCTTGTTCCTCCGCATCGGCCTTTACCATTCCGAGAAGATCGTGTGGGACATCGTGCCTTCCCCCTTGTTTCCAGTCATTTTAGGCATCCCCTGGCTTAGGAGACACAACCCCACGATTAACTGGACCTCTGGCTCCATCACCTTCACGCCCCCCTCCGGTTCTCCTGTTCACGCGTCTCCGGCTCTAAGCCCTCCTACGGTTCTGGGCACCGTTGAACACAGACTACCTGACAAATATCGGGACTATGCAGACGTTTTTGAAAAAAAAGGAGCAGACGCCTTGCCGCCACACAGGCCTTATGATTGCCCCATTGACCTGCTCCCTGGAGCCCCACTGCCGTACGGGCGCTTGTACAATCTGTCCGAACCCGAGACCAGGGCCCTGAAGGACTACATAGAGGAGAGCCTAGCGAAGGGGTTCATCCGTCCCTCGACCTCTCCAGTTGGGGCCGGCATCTTCTTTGTGGGGAAAAAAGATGGGGGTCTCCGGCCCTGTGTCGATTACCGGGCCCTGAACGACATCACCAAGAAAAACCGGTACCCACTCCCTCTCATTCCCGACTTGCTGGACAGAGTCAAGGATGCCCGTTTCTTCACCAAGATCGACCTCCGTGGGGCCTACAATCTGATTCGTGTCAGGGAGGGGGATGAGTGGAAGACAGCATTCCGCTCACGGTTTGGGCACTACGAGTACCTTGTCATGCCCTTCGGGCTCTGTAACGCCCCTGCCACATTTCAGTGCTTCATCAATGACGTCTTCCGTGACCTGTTGGATACCCATGTTGTGGTATATCTGGACGATATCCTTGTCTTCTCCAGATCACTGCCACAACACGAACGGCATGTCAAATCGGTGCTCCAGCGTCTGCGGACCCACAGTCTCTATGGCAAGCTTGAAAAAAGCACCTTCGAAGTCTCGTCCATTGAGTTCCTGGGCTACATCCTATCCCCAGGTCGAGTGGAGATGGACCCCAGGAAGATCCAGGCCGTCCAGAATTGGCCTGTCCCCCGCAACCGGCGGATGGTGCAGCAGTTCATTGGTTTTGCCAATTTTTACCGCCGATTCATTCGGAACTTTTCAGCGATCTGCGCTCCCATCACTGCTCTGACCAGGAGCAACACCCTGTTCGAATGGACCCCGAAGGTCCAACAGGCATTCCAGCACCTTAAGAGGCTGTTCACACAGGCACCTATACTGGTACAACCGGACGCCTCTTGCCCGTTTTTTCTGGAGACCGATGCCTCCGAGGGGGCTATCGGGGCTGTTCTCTCCCAGGTCCAAGGGGAGAGGCAGCTTCTCCATCCCGTTGCCTTTTATTCCCGCAAACTCACCGGGGCCGAACGCAACTATGATGTGGGTGAGAGGGAGCTGCTCGCCATCAAGGACGCCCTGGAGGAATGGAGACATTTGCTGGAAGGAGCCGAAAACCCTGTGGTGGTGTACACCAACCATCGCAACCTCGAATATCTCCGCAGTGCCAAGCGACTGCATCCTCGACAAGCCAGGTGGGCTCTCTTTTTCTCCCGTTTTCGCCTCCAGATTACCTATCGACCGGGATCCAAGAACGGCAAGGCTGATGCCTTGTCCCGTATGTGCTCCTCCGAGGCCGATCCTGCACCTCCGGAACCGATCCTGCCAGCCGCATACTTTCTAGCCACCCAACACTCCTTGATCGAGAGGATCCGACGGGCCAGCATGCCAGCTCCAGAGGAGGCAGCCCATCTGCCAATGAAGCAGGGGCTTTGTTACCACCAACAGTGGATCTACGTCCCAGTCTCCCAGCGACTGCCTGTACTACAGCATCACCATGACCACCCCACAGCAGGCCACCGAGGTAGGCGCAACACCATGGAATGCATCCTACGTCAGTTTTGGTGGCCCTCTTTGGCAGCCGACGTACGCTCCTTCATAGAGTCTTGTTCCGTGTGTGCACTCTACAAACGTCCCACCTCAAAACCTGTTGGGTTATTACAGCCTCTGCCAGTGCCAACCCTTCCATGGCGCAACATAGCCATGGATTTCATTGTGGACTTACCGCCTTCACAAGCCTGTACCACCATCATGGTGGTGGTGGACAGATGTACCAAGATGTCCCACTTCATTCCGACCTCCGGTCTCCCGACGGCCCAAAAAACCTCAGAGTTGTTCCTCCAACACGTGTTCCGGTTGCACGGGCTCCCTGATTCCATCGTCTCAGACCGGGGCTCACAATTCACCACCCGCTTTTGGACCCAGTTTTGCCGTAGCCTTCATATCACTCGCAGCCTGTCTTCTGCCTACCACCCCCAGTCCAATGGGCAGACCGAAAGGACCAACCAAACTCTCGAACAGTTCCTTCGCTGTTACACATCCCATCTACAAGACGACTGGCTGAGCCATCTCCCCTTCGCGGAATTTTCCTTCAACAATCAGCTTCATTCCTCCACCGGGCTCTCACCATTCTATGCCAACTATGGCTATCATCCCGCAACTCTCCCGGATCTCCCCCTTGATGTCCCAGTGCCTGAAGTGGCTCAACGGCTCCGGCTCCTACGAGAACTGAGGCGGACCCTAACGCAACAACTCCAGGCCGCTCAGCAGCGGCACAAGATGCAGGCAGACCGTAGACGCACAGAATTCCCCAGGTACAAAGACGGGGACAAGGTGTGGCTTTCCACACAGCACCTCAAGCTGTCCTGTCCCTCCCGAAAACTGGGACCCCGTTACCTTGGTCCCTTTGAGATCGTGAGTATGGTCAACAACGTTGCAGCCAAGCTCCAGTTGCCTACTTCCCTGGGAATCCACCCGGTATTCCACGTGTCCTTGTTGAAACCACACCGTGCCAACCCATTCCCGGACCGGGCACCTGCTCCACCACCTCCCATCCAGGTGAATAACGATGATGAGTATGAAGTCCAGGAGATCCTGGACTCCCGCCGCCGGCGTGGGGTCCTGGAGTATCTCATCCACTGGAAGGGGTACGGTCCCGAGGAGCGTTCCTGGGAGCCCTTGGGGAATGTCCATGCGGCCACCAAGGTGCGGGCGTTCCATCGGGCTCACCCCGAGAGGCCTTCCCAGGGTCGCGTCCGGAGGCCGCTCCTTGGTGGAGGGCTCTGTCAGGAAGCAGGGGGTGTTACCCCTACTCTGGGACCACGGGCACGGCGCAGGGCACGGGTTCCCCTTCAGCTCGGTAGAACACCTGGTGCCCGAGGTGCGGGTGCACGGCGTGTGCGCAGTACACAGGCTGCTCGCACATTTCCGGGTGCATAGAGTTCCTGCATTATCCGGCTGTCAGGTGTGAGCCTTGCTGAGGGAGATTCCCAGTACACACCTTCCACCTTCCTCGCCTGCCATTGGTTCCTGGGGAGGGTGGTTCCTACCTTCCCTGGCTATAAAGACCTGGCCTGAGCTCTGGTTCATTGCTGAGTTATTCCACCTTATGGTGAACACCTAGCCTCCCTGCAGATCCTTCTATTGCCTGTTGGTTCTTTGTATCCTTCCCGGCTACTGACCCCTGGACTGTCTTCCGCCTTGAACCTTCGCTGCCTGCCTCGACCCGGATTGGACATTGACTACCCCTCTTGGATTATCCCTAAACTTGTACCGCATTCTGGGCTGTCAGCTGCTTACTGCCAGTGGGTTCCTCATCCCACTACTGGCTCCCTGGGAGGTTCTGACATACAGGGACTTGAAGCTCGGAAAATTGTTTTAATAGGGTGGAAAAGCTAGAGGGCTGCTGGGATGGGTGCTCTACCAGCAGGAAGTCATCCAGGTAGTGGATACACTAAAAACCCTATTTACGAGAAAAGCCCCTGTGGATGGGAGACAGTGAAGAGCCCAGGACGCATGCTAAGGAAACCCTGGTGAAAGGGGAAGGAATACGGGGGGGGCCACCACCAGGGGTGAGGTGGGCCGACCCAAGAACGTGACTGTATCAGGTACCGTGGAAGTTGACACAAACAATCTGAAGGGGATGGTGGCCCTGCTTCATGAAGGCCGGAGATAACTGGTGCCACCTAAAAGTTGCCGGCGCGTGAAGAAGAGATTTATGATGAATACAATACCTGCATGACCGGAACGCAGAAGGCAACACTCATGCTAGAAGTGAACTGACCAGCGGGCACCCCACCAATAGTGTGTCTAACATTTAAAAAAAAAAATTCATAAAAGACCGCCGAGACACAATTACCTGGACGTTCCAGGCAGGACAACATGCCACCGTGGGTGGCAGACGTGACAGGATGCCTGAACGCTTCAGGCGGACGTGCAACTAGGACTGACGAGAATAACAACCTGGACGTTCCAGGCAGGACAACATGCCACCGCGGGCGGGAGACGTGACAGAATGCCTGAACGCTTCAGGCGGACGTGCAACGAGGACCGACGAGCATAACGACCTGGACATTCCAGGCAGGACAACATGTCACCGCAGGTGGCAGACGTGACAGGATGCCTGAACGCTTTAGGCAGACGTGCAATGAGGACTGACGAGCACGATGACCTGGATGTTCCAGACAGGACAACATGCCACCGCGGGTGGCAGACATGACAGGGTGCCTGAACGTTTCAGACGGACGTGTAATGAGGACTGACAAACATGAAACCTGAAGGTACCAGGCAGGACAACATGCCAACATGGTGATAGACGTGACAGGACGCCTGAATGCTTCCGGCAGACATGCAACACTTAATGAAAAAAAAACTATCTGGGCAGACGTAGGACATGACAGGCACCTGAAGCATCAGGAATACGTGAAATGAGGACAAATGACACGCTTGGACGCACCAGGTGGAGACACACACCAACATGGAGCCCCCACCAACATGGAGCCCCAGCAAAGCCTTTATGCAACACTTAACACGGTGACATTATCGTGACAACATGCGTGGGATAACTGGCAAATGCCACTGGGACCTGGACATACCACTTGACAGCTTGAAAAATAGACGTCAGCGAATATGGGCCTGAAGCTTCTGCTTCATGGGACCACAGACCCTAGCACCTGGCCACAGAGAAACAAAGACGTAAAGGTTTTTATTTATTTTTTTAAATGCAATAAGCTTTCTATTCCTTTTAATTCCCTGCCAGAACAAAACAACAGGACGCTCGGAAAGGCAGAAGAAACACGGGTGGGCAGGGCTTTGACACAATGACGTGGCCTGCAGCGGCGCGACACCCATTATCTTGGAGCTTGCAGTGACTGGCTGCGGAAGAGGCCGTGGTGTCAGGGTGCGGAGCAGGTGCGGTTGCCTAGGAGACGGCAGTGCAACATGGCTTCCTGACGGAGAGTCAGTGCCCTGCTCCTGGAGTGCGTGAGAGCGGAGGGGGGAGCGGTGCCTGTGCCGGTGGCCAGTGCTGTGTGAGAGGCTCCTCCAGGCGACGGTAGCACCATGAACAGTAAATGACACCGGGGGACGCCGCCGCCTTTACTGCCGCCAGGTAAATGCCTGCTGTATTATTGGTGATATACATGCCCACCTATACATGTCCTATGATAGGGTCACATGACCATGGGACGGAACCTGCGGCCTATTAGAACGCCGCGTAGATCCGGACCCGACCACCAGATCACCCCCGCAACATGGCCGAAAGGTAGGCAGCACCTCCCCCCACCCTGAAACCGGCTCCTGCCAGGATCTGCATCGGGCACCGACACCCGAACCTCTGCTCACCTGTTAGTGTAGCCGCCATCTGATCGGAATATAAACAGGCAGGTAAGTCCCCGTAACTTACCTCAGCCTGTAGCGGAGCTGCAGGACGTGCAGAGTACAGGGCGGCGAGCACGATGACCAGAGACCAGAAGTACCTGACTGCACGTCCCGCCTATGTGTTAGCACGGGGTTATAAAAAAAAGGGGGGCCTCAGCCCCTCCCACAAATACAGGCTGCGGGGCAGCCCTAACTACATATCTGGCCCTGACAACTACAAAATGTATTGAAGCGCAGATCACTGATTGCACCATTGACAGCAAAAATGTGGATAGATTATGGGGAAAAAAATAGTGTTTTCTGTATTCAATTTTTTTTCCCTATATCTGGCCCTGACAAACACAAAATGTATTGCAGCGCAGATCACTGATTGCACCGTTGACTGCAAAAATGTGGATAGATTATGGGAAAAAAATTGTGTTTTCTGTATTATAATTTTTTCCCTATATCTGGCCCTGACAACCACACAAGGTATTGCAGTGCAGATCACACAATTCATGGATTGCACTGTTGACAGCAAAAATGTGTATAGATTATGGGGAAAAAAATAGTGTTTTCTGTATTCAAATTTTTTCCCTATATCTGGCCCTGACAACCACACAATGTATTGAAGCGCAGATCACACAATTCACGGATTATACCATTGACAGCAAAAATGTGAATTGATTATGGGGAAAAAAAATTGTTTTCTGTATTCAAATTTTTTCCCTATAACTGGCCCTGACAACCACCCAATGTATTGAAGCGCAGATCACACAATTCATGGATTGCACCGTTGACAGCAAAAACGTGTATAGATTATGGGGACAAAAAAATAGTGTTTTCTGTATTCTAATTTTTTTCTTATATCTGGCCCTGACAACCACACAAGGTATTGCAGCGCAGCTCTGACAACTTAAGGATGACACCGTTTACAGCAAAAATGTGGATAGATCATGGAAAAAAAATTGTGTTTTCTGTATTCACATTTTTTCCCTATATCTGGCCCTGACAACCACACAAAGTATTGCAGTGCAGATCTGACAACTCATGGATGAAACCGTTTGCAGCAAAAATTTTGATAGATTAGGGGAAAAAGTAGTGTTTTCTGCATTCAAATTTTTTCTTTATATCTGGCCCTGACAACCACCCAATGTATTGAAGCGCAGATCACACAATTCACGGATGACACAGTTTACAGCAAAAATGTGGATAGATTATGGGAAGGAAACTTATTGTTTTCACTATTATTCTTCCTATCTCTGCCCCTTATACACAGAAGGTATTGGACAGATGTCACAAGTCACTTTATAGAAAAAGAATCTCTACTTTGCTAAAATAAATTGCTGCCAACTACACACAATAGTCCTTAAAAGGACTTTTGGGTCTTTGAAACGTTATTCTCTTGAATAAAATGCGACCACAAACTCCCTGCACTATCTGTCCCTTCCTAAGCGCACCTCTCCCTGACTCGCAATGAGCCAAACCCGCGTCATCGGGTTCTATAAAGCACCCGATGATGCGTTCCGGCCAGCCAATCACTGTAATGCCAGCAGCCAACATGGCTACTGGCATTGCAGTGATGGCAGTACTTACCTGCACGATTATTGGCTGCTTAGCAGCCGCAAAACATGCGGGCAGGAGACTCGAGCAGGCCGGTTGAGCACATGTGGTACTTGGCCGGGTACCGCCATGTGCCGAGCATAGCGATGCTCGAGCCGAACAAGTATTTGGCCGAGCATGCTCGCTTATCACTAACAAGGAGTAGAAGGAGGAGGAGCCAGAGCTTCAGGACCAGCAGACGATGGGACAGACATGAGCCGGTGGAGCCTTGACTGCCTACAATGGGGTGCGTGCCACTAGGTGATGCAGCGGTGGCTGTGGCAGGCTGGACCACCACATCAGAGCCACGATTGTCCCAGGCCACATTATGGTGTCGCTGCTTATGTTGTCGCAGGGCAGTGGTGCCAGCATTGACCCCCTGGCCACGCCTCACCTTCTGCCCACATATATGACATATTGCCATGTTCACCTCCTCCGGAGTCTTGACAAAATACTGCCACACCGCCGAGTAGCTGATTTCCTCCCCCCAGCTCTGACTAACTGCTAGTGCTGCTGCTTGCGTGAACCCATGCACCACTCCTTTCCAGGCAGCTAGGCTGCTGCAAAGCGGGTGATCTACCCCGGGTTCGTTTGGCTACTGACCTCCCACTGCTGCCACCCTGCTGACTCCCAGCCATGCTACCACGTTGCTTGCTCAGCCACTGCCTCGTGGGGAAGCTGCCACCCTCTTCTCCCGATGATGATGATGATGAAGCCCCTTCTTCACCTCGCTCCCAAGTGCGATCGGCTTCATCATCATCGAGTAGTGTCTGCAAGTCACTGGTGTCCTCCTCAATGCTCCTGGGTCAGGAGCCTGACCGCTCGCAACACCACCTCCCACGCCACGCTCCTCATCACTACATGCCCGCCTAGCGGAGGAAGCGGCGGATGTCTCCTCCAAATATTGGCTGGGCATTAGCTGCTGACTGTCCTCGAGTAGCTTGTCCTCGCTGAATAGTAGAGCTGAGCCCATAGCAGATAGTACTTCTGTGGCTGAGGGAACAGCAAAGGACAGAGGCAATTTGAGGACAGGTGAGGGCATAGGGCCTGATCCCGGGCCATGCCAACTAAGGGTTGTGTCTGACGAACTAACTGACTGTTGGTTGGGGGTGTCCGATGTCACTTGGGATGAATTGGATGACTGAGTTAACCAATCAATAACCGCTGGGTTGCTGGTCAAGACACGACCAGTAGATGACACTGGGAGCTCAGGCCTCTCGCTGCGACTCCTTCTGCCACAGCCCCTTAATCTGCCGCAACCTCTGCTTGTGCCAGAAACATTTATGCCTCCGCCACTCCTCTAAGCATGTCCTGGCACTTCTCTGTCTGACATACTTTTAGCTGAACTAAAATAATTAAAAGCAAATTAAAACAACCCTAAAAGTCCAGAATATATTTCTCTTTTTGGACAGAAATAGGCCACTGGCCACTTTTAGCACTAATACAAGTAAATGTGAACTGCCTATATATTTCTTGTATTCGAATGAAAAAGGCCATTAAATGATTTAAGCGTAAATAACAGGAAAAGTTAACTGCGTATATGCTTCACTTTTTTGTTTCTTACGTATGGCAATAAACGCTTTTAGCGCAAATAACACCAAAATGTGAACTGTGTATATTTTTCTCTTATTGTACTGAACTGGCAATAAATGGTTTGAATGCAAATAACACCAAATATCAACTGTGTGTATGAAATAACTGCAGAAGTGACCTGAGTAAATATATTTCTTGTTGAACTGAAATAGGTCACTATACGCTTTCACCAGAAATTACTGCAACAGTGCAGTGGGTATATATTTTTCTTGTATTACTGATATAAGGCCACTATACGCTTTCACCAGAAATTACTGCAATAGTCCAGTGGGTATATATTTTTCTTGTATTACTGAAATAAGGCCACTATACACTTTCACCAGAAAAAAATGCAACAGTGCAATGGGTATATATTTTTCTTGTATTACTGAAATACTGCCTTATACGCTTTGAACAGAAATAACTGCAACACTGCAGTGGGTATATATTTTTCTTGCATTACATTTTATAGAGCCAGTCGATACGGATGCGGCGATACCTAATATGTATACTTTTTTTTTTTTTATGTAAGTTTTACACAATGATTTCATTTTTGAAGCAAAAAAAAAAAAAATCATGTTTTAGTGTTTCCATAGTCTGAGAGCCATAATTTTTTCAGTTTTTGGGCAATTACCTTGGGTAGGGTATGATTTTTGCAGGATGGGATGACAGTTTTATTGGCACTATTTTGGGGGGGTGTGACTTTTTTATCGCTTGCTATTACACTTTTTGTGATGTAAGGTGACAAAAAATTGTTTATTTAGCACAGTTTTTTTTTTTTTTACGGTGTTCATCTGAGGGGTTAGGTCATGTGATATGTTTATAGACCCGGTCGATATGGACGCGGCGATACCTAATATGTATACTTTTTTTTACCAATTTATTTTAACTTTATTTGGGGAAAAATTACGATTTTGTTTATTTTTACTTGAAGCTTTTAATTTTTTTAGGGGAAAACTTAATTTTTTCAACTTTTTTTTCACTTTATTTTTTGTCCCACTTTGGGACTTAAACTTTTGGGGGTATATTCCTTTACAATGCATTCCAATACTTCTGTATTGGAATGCATTGGCTGTATGAGTAATACTGTTTATTACTCATACAGCTTCCGGGACCTGTGAGATCCAGGGGGCTGGATCTCGTAGGGTCTTCACCGGAAGTCAGCGCAGATGCCTCAGGAAGGCATCGCGCTGCCTTCCATGCCATCGGGTCCCCCCCACAGCCCCATGGGGACCCGATGGCACCGCCGCCGCACTATAGAAAGCCGCAAACCGCAGCTCTGAATTGACCTGCGGTTTTGCCGACATGGGGGGGTCACCAGACCCCCCTGCACATTTAGCCTAGGTGCCTGCTCAATGATTTGAGCAGGCACCAGGTTCCGATCATCGCCCACTGGGCGGCGGGGATCGGAACGATACATGACGTACCGATACGTCATGGGTCCTTAAGGACTCGGGATCCATGCCGTACCAAAACGTCATGGGTCCCTAAGGGGTTAAGTATAGTGGTGTTGGTACCCAGATGTAGGATTGCCAGAGTGGTGTAAGGGTTGCCTATAGTGTCCCTTGGTTGTGGCTTTAGCACTTGTCACGGTGCTCCTACCTGGATATCCTTGGATCCCAGGCGTGGTTGTCTGAAGCAGTCATAAAAGGGGTGATTAACTTTAATGATGAAGGGATAATGAGGCCCAGACTTTGTATTAAAGTTAACAGCTTTACTTGAATACAATTTCATCAAGGAACAGTCTTGTATCTTGGTCATCAGAAGAGTTAGGCATAACTTCTGGCAGACAAACACGTTCAGCTCTGCTACATCTGTACTCACTCTGTGTTGGCTGGAATAAATAGGAACTTTTCCTTTTGCTCTTTGCTGTATGCTGCAACTGAACTTCCTGGCTTCAAGCTTCCTTAGCTTGGCTTTAGGCAATGCAAGCCCTGCTTCCTCCCCTAGCAGGGGGGTAAACTAGACACAAAACCTCTCCCCAAGGAGGGGAAGGTTAGGCTGACTTTCTGCAGGCTCGTCCAGGAGGGACGAGGACCTGCTGCTTCCCCATACAGGGGCTACTCTGAACTGCCTTTCACTAGCTAAACTTCTTTCTCTCTAGAGAGGGCTTGAAGTAAACTAGAAGGTTCCTCTCCAGGGAAACTAGCCCTGCCACTGTTGCCACCATGTGCTGGTAAACCAGGCACTTTACACTTAAACAGTAGTTTATGAGGAAATATGAATACACATTATGCAGGACATGGATATAAATATATGAGATGACACATGATGCACCACAGGAGATAGTGAGGGTGTGTAAAAGGTGGTAATGCCACTCTGGAGTATAACACAGTTATATGTTCTAAAGCCCTTTTTTACGTCTATTAGTGGCACACAAAAAAAAGTATTTGCTGATGTGTGGTGAAGTGAGAAAATTACAGCCCTTTTTGGAGTGTATTAGTGAGAAAAAATATATATATTTGCCTTCAGTGATGCAGTTATATGTTCTAAAGCAGTGGTCCCCAACCTTTTTTGCACCAAGGACCAGTTTCATGCAAGACAATTTTCCCAGAGACCGGGCGGGGATTCTGTGGCGGAGCTTAGGGGGTAGGCCGGTGCTTAGGGGGTGCTAGTCGGCGCTGACTGATTCACGCGCATAACAAAACACAAGGTGCATGTTAAAATACATAACACTATATAACAACTATATAAACTGACTAGGGTCTCTGCTGCACTTGGTCTCTGCTGCACTGGTCTCTGCTGCACTGTACCGTATTTTTCGCCCTATAAGACGCAGGTTAGAGTGGAACAATAAGAAAAAATATTTTTCATTACACCTCAGGTCAGACCACCAATCAGACCCCCAATGTTAATCAGATATCAGATCAGACCACCAATGCCTCAGATGAATCCCCAACCTTTAGCCATCTATCAGCCCCATGTCAGCCATAAGCCCCTTATGTCAGCCATCAGCCCCCTATGTCAGCCATCAGCCCCTTATGTCAGCCATTAGCCCCTTATGTCAGCCATAAGCCCCTTATGTCAGCCATCAGCGCCTTATGTGACCCATCAGCCCCTTATGTCAGCCATCAGGCCCTTATGTCAGCCCCAGGGCAAATAAAAACAAAACAAAAAACACTTACCTCTCCTGCTCCTGGTCACCATCGTGATCCTCTTCATCCTGCTGTCGGCTGTGTATCGCGACGCACAGTGTGAGGTCACAGAGCAACCTCACGCTGTGCGCAGCCCTGCACAGCTGATAGCCAAGCTGAGGACCAGGAAGCGGTGAGTACAGATCCTTCACTGCTTCCTGGTCCTCCTGTACTAATGAAGCGCTTCCATAATGGAAGCGCTTCATTAGTACCGCGTTAAAGAATGCCCTGATCACCGCGGCCCGGCAAACAATCTTCCAAGGCCCGGTCCTAAAGCCCTTTTTTGCATGTATTAGTGGCACAAAAAAGAATGTATTTGCTGTTCAGCAGTCCACTTAAATGCTCTAAAGCCTTTTTGTGGCGTGTATAAGTGGAAAAAATATATACTGTATATTATTATTTAAATATTATTATATTTCTTAAATTATTATATATTAAAGCTCTTTTTGGTGTGTATCAGTGGAAAAAATAAGGGCCTATTTGCCGTTCAGCAGTGCAGTTTTATGTTCTAAAGCCCTTTTTGGCGTGTATTAGTGGCAAACATATATATATTATTTGCCGTTCAGTAGTGCAGTCATGGGCGTAACTATAGGGGAAGCAGGGGAAGCGGCTGCTTTGGTGTCCTGACCCAGAAGGGGGCCCATCCAGGAGGAGGAGGACTAAATGATTTTGTCAGGGCCCCCTCAACAGTATTGCACAATGAAATTATATACAGTGACAGTATGGATAGTGTAGAAAACGGATGGAACAGCTGCCGGGCCTGGTCTGAGAGAGCGATCTTTACTAGCCACAGGAATGGGGGGCGGCATGAAAGGAAGGGGTTGCGAAAAAATTACTGGGTGAGTGAGGCCCCATTCAAAGATTTGCTGTGGGGCCCAGTAATTCTAGCTATGCCACTGAGTTATATAATCAGGAGACATTTTAGCTGAGGTAAAGCAGCAAAACCGCTAACCAATGCTCCACTATCCAAATGCACTATATGGAAAGTATATAATTGGTATATAACACCCCTGCTTCAATCAGTATTTTTGGGGGGCAATTGGTATAGCGCATCAGTAGAAATAATTTGTTCCAACGGCGTTTGTCACTCTCTGTAGCTGAGGTAACGCAGCTAAACTACAAATAAATGCTGCACTACCCAAATGCACTATATAGAAAGTATATAATTGGTATTTAACACCCCTGCTTCAATCAGTATTTTTTGGGGCAACTGGTATATCACATCAGTAGAAATGATTTGTTCCAATGGTGTTTGTCTCTGTGTCGCTGAGGTAACGCAGCTAAACCGCAAACAAATGCTGCACTGCACTATATAGCAAGTACACTGCTCAAAAAAATTAAGGGAACACTTAAACAACACAATGTAACGCCAAGTCAATCACACTTCTGTGAAATCAAACTGTCCACTTAGGAAGCAACACTGAGTGACAATCAATTTCACATGCTGTTGTGCAAATGGGATAGACAACAGGTGGAAATTATAGGCAATTAGCAAGACACCCCCAATAAAGGAGTGGTTCTGCAGGTGGTGACCACAGACCACTTCTCAGTTCCTATGCTTTCTGGCTGATGTTATGGTCACTTTTGAATGCTGGCGGTGCTTTCACTCTAGTGGTAGCATGAGACAGAGTCTAGAACCCACACAAGTGGCTCAGGTAGTGCAGCTTATCCAGGATGGCACATCAATTCGAGCTGTGGCAACAAGGTTTGCTGTGTCCGTCAGCGTAGTGTCCAGAGCATGGAGGCGCTACCAGGAGACAGTACAGTACATCAGGAGACGTGGAGGAGGCCGTAGGAGGGCAACAACCCAGCATCAGGACAGCTACCTCC
This sequence comes from Bufo gargarizans, assembly GCF_014858855.1. Lineage (NCBI taxonomy): Eukaryota > Metazoa > Chordata > Amphibia > Anura > Bufonidae > Bufo > Bufo gargarizans. Next base: position 346,800,619 of record NC_058083.1, read on the forward strand.
GCCTTTGTGCAAGGAGGAACAGGAGGAGCACTGCCAGAGCCCTGCAAAATGACCTCCAGCAGGCCACAAATGTGCATGTGTCTGCTCAAACGGTCAGAAACAGACTCCATGAGGGTGATATGAGGGCCCGACGTCCACAGGTGGGGGTTGTGCTTACAGCCCAACACCGTGCAGGACGTTTGGCATTTGCCAGAGAACACCAAGATTGGCAAATTCGCCACTGGCGCCCTGTGCTCTTCACAGATGAAAGCAGGTTCGCACTGAGCACATGACAGACGTGACAGTCTGGAGACGCCGTGGAGAACGTTCTGCTGCCTGCAACATCCTCCAGCATGACCAGTTTGGCATTGGGTCAGTAATGGTGTGGGGTGGCATTTACAGGCACGTGGAGGCCACACACACTACTGAGCCTCATTTTGACTTGTTTTAAGGACATTACATCAAAGTTGGATCAGCCTGTAGTGTGTTTTTCCACTTTAATTTTGAGTGTGACTCCAAATCCAGACCTCCATGGGTTGAAAAATTTAATTTCCATTTTTTTATTTTTGTGTGATTTTGTTGTCAGCACATTCAACTATGTAAAGCACAAAGTATTTCAGAAGAATATTTAATTAATTCAGATCTAGGATGTGTTATTTTTGTGTTCCCTTTATTTTTTTGAGCAGTGTATATAATTGGTATATAACACCCCTGCTTCAATCAGTTTTTTGGGGGGGCAACTGGTATATCACACCAGTAGAAATTATTTGTTTCAATGGCGTTTGTCACTCTCCGTAGCTGAGGTAACGCAGCTAAACCGCAAACAAATGCTGGACTACCCAAATGCACTATATAGAAAGTATATAATTGGTATATAACACCCCTGCTTCAATAAGTTTTCTTTTTTTTTTTTGGGGGGGGGGGGGGCAACTGGTATATCACACCAGTACAAATTATTTGTTCCAATGGCGTTTGTCACTCTCTGTAGCTGAAGAAATGCAGCTGAACTGCAAGCAAATGCTGCACTACCTAACTGCACTATATAGAAAGTATATTATTGTTATATAACACCCCTGCTTCAATCATTTTTTTTTGGGGGGGGGGCAACTGGTATATCAAACCAGTAAAAATTATTTGTTCCAATGTCGTTTGTCCCTATCCATAGCTGAGGTAACGCAGCTACACCACAAACAAATGCTGCACTACCCAAATGCACTATATAGAAAGTATATTATTGGTATATGACACCACTGCTTCAATCAGTTTTTTTTGGGGGGGCAACTGGTATATCACACAATGTTGTTTGTCACTCTGTGTAGCTGAGGTAACGCAGCAAAACCGCATACTAATGCTGCACTACCTAAATGCCCTATATAGAAAGTATATTATAGATATATAACACCCCTGCTTCAAACATTTTTTTTGTTCGGCAACTATATCATACTAGTTGAAATTATTTGTTCAATAGTGTTTATCACGCTGTGTAGCTGCGGTACCTCAGCAAAACCACAAATAAATGCTGCTCTACCCAAATGCAGTATATAGAATGTATATTATTGGTATATAACACCCCTGCCTCAATCACTTTTTTGGGGGGAACAACTGGTATATCACACCAGTAGAAATGATTTGCTCCAATAGCATTTTTTACTCTGTATAGCTTCGGTAATGCAGCAAAACCGCAAACAAATTCTGCAATATCCAAGCGCACTATATAGAAACTATATTCTTGGTATATAACACCACTGCTTCAGTAACTTTTTTGGGGGGACAACTGTTATATCACACCAGTTGAAATTATTTGTTCCAATAGCGTTTGTCACTCATATCCGTAAACAAATGCTGCACTACCTAAATGCACTATATAGAAAGTATATTATTGGTATATAACACCCCTGCCTCAATCAGTTTTTGCAACTGGTATATCACACTAGTAGAAATTATTTGTTCCAATAGCATTTGTCACTCTGTGCAGCTGCGATAACGCAGCAAAACTGCAAACAAATGCTGACCTACCTAAATGCACTATATACTGTAGAAAGTATATTATTGGTATATAACACCCCTGTTTCAATCACTTTTTTGGGGGGGCAACTGGTATATCATACCAGTAGAAATTTTTTGTTCCAATAGCGTTTGTCACTCTGTGTAGCTGCGGTAACGCAGCAAAACCGCAAACAAATGCTGCACTACCTAAATGCACTATATAGAAAGTATATTATTGGTATATAACACCCCTGATTCAATCAGTTTTTTATGGAGGGCAACTGGTATATCACACCAGTAGAAATTATTTGTTTCAATAGCGTCTGTCACTTTCTGTAGCTGAGGTAACGCAGCAGAACCGCACACAACTGCTGCACAATACAAATGCACTTATAATATACTTTCTATGTTAGAAAGTATATTATAAGTATGTTACACCCCTCAGTAAGTCACACCTATCGATAGCACACCTACACCAGTTCTTAAAAGTACTTTTGTGGCCCTATTAGCTAGCGTTTGGTGTCCCTAACAGTCTGTCCTTGCTCCACACAGCAACCTCTCCCTACACTGGCAAAATACTGAATATAAAATAACGGCTAGATCGGGTTTATTTATAAGGTAGGGGTTATGTCCTTGTGCTGAAGCGTCTCAATTGGCTGTCCTGTACCACCTGATGGATGTGTCATGGGTCAAAGTTCTTCACAATGTAAAAGAATATGGCGCTGGTGGACGTTGCCATATGTCCGCCCGTTCGGCGAACCGCAAACGAGCAAAGTTTGCTGCAAAACGACTGCCAGGCGAACTGCAAGGCCATCTCTAATTGCCGCAGGGGCCATACTTACCTTAAGGAGAACTTGCCTGTCCACTCCAAAATGTGTGATGCCACACATTTGATGCCAAGTGCTCCTTCTTACACCCGCCATTGTCAACAGGTACTGTTATTGCCAAGCACCTCCACACTTGTCACTGGGTCACTCTGTGGTCTCCTGATGTTGCGGCTACCTCCACAATATGTCACCTTACCACTCTGTGGCCTCCTGATGCTGTCAATACCTACACACTCTGTCACTTTGCCACTCTGAGGCCTCCTCATGCTGCCTACACCTCCACACTCTGTTATTGTGCCACTCTGTGGTCTCCTGATGCTACCGCCACCTCCACGCTCTATTATTGGGCCACTCTGTGGCCTCCTGATGTTGCCGCCACCTCCACACTCTGTCATTTTGCCACTCTGTGGTCTCCTGATGCTGCCGCCACCTCCACACTATGTCACCTTGCCACTCTGTGGCCTCCTCATGCTGCTTCCACCTCCACACTCTGTCATTGTACCACTCTGTACCATTCTGTGGCCTCCTGATGCTGCCTCCACCTCCAGACTCTGTCATTAGGCCACTCTGTGGTCTCCTCATGCTGCTTTCACCTCACCACTATGTAATAGGGCCACTCTGTGGACTTCTTATGCTGTTCCCACCCTCCCCCACTTCATGACTGGGCCACTATTTAGCCTTTTAGGCTTGGCTGAAATCATCATTTATTTGACCCTTCTTTTGATCTTTCAGAAGGAAGGAAAAATCAGACGCACAACCGATCCTCTATATGTAGCAGTTGTAAGGCCTGTATGATCCCCTCAGAATTGGCTTATGATTTGGTATCCAAAAGCAGGAGTGGGTACAAAACACAGAAGACATGCAAATATTCTGTTCACGTGCCATCTCTGTTTTGGCTCCACTCCTGTTTTTTTGGGGCATTAGCAATACTGATGGATTACTGAACAAATGCTGACCAAGTGAAGGCGGATGCTCCACAGACAGGATCCGTTTCTTGAGGATTATTGTTCTGATGGATCAGAGGAAGGGCAAAATAATCAGTGACTTCAACACAAACTTACTGCTGACACCCTCTCCACTCTTTTGGAGGGCTCTACTTGCATACGCGTTTAATAGAACAGGTTCTGTAGACATCTATATGCAATCAGCTGATGACTGTGTAAAAGGAGTGTGCTTCTTCTTGGTGCTAACATCGACCTGTACTCAACATACTTGAGTTATTTGGTCAGTTTTAGCCCTGTGGCTGCCCAAATAAGTGAAGTGAGCAGTGATTCTAAGGCCCCTTTCACACGGGCGAGTATTCCACGCGGATGCGATGCGTGAGTTGAACGCATTGCACCCGCACTTAATCCCGACCCATTCATTTCTATGGGGCTGTTCACATGAGCAGTGATTTTCACGCATCACTTATGCGTTGCGTGAAAATCGCAGAATGCCTTATTTTGTGAGTTTTTCATGTAACGCAGACACCATAGAAATGAATGGGGTTGCGTGAAAATCGCAAGCATCCGCAAGCAAGTGCGGATGCGGTGCGATTTTCACGCACGGTTGCTAGGAGACAATCGGGATGGAGACCCGATCATTATTATTTTCCCTTATAACATGGTTATAAGGGAAAATAATAGCATTCTGAATACAGAATGCATAGTAAAATAGCGCTGGAGGGGTTAAAAAATAAATAAAAAATTATTTAACTCACCTTAATCCACTTGATTGCGCAACCCGGCATCTCTTCTGTCTGTCTTCTGTGCTGTGTGGAGGAACAGGACCTGTGGTGACGTCACTCCGGTCATCACATGATCCATCATGGTAAAAGATCATGTGATGACCGGAGTGACGTCACCACAGGTCCTGTTCCTCCACACAGCTAAGATGAAGACAGAAGGAGATGCCGGCTTTGCGATCAAGTGGACTAAAGTGAGTTAAATTATTATTATTCTTTTTTTAACCCCTCCAGCGCTATTTTACTATGCATTCTGTATTCAGAATGCTATTATTTTCCCTTATAACCATGTTATAAGGGAAAATAATACAATCTACAGAACACCAAACATGCAAGATTTTTCTCACGCGAGTGCAAAACGCATGACAATGTTTTGCACTCGCACGGAAAAATTGCGCCTGTTCCCGCAACGCACCCGCACATTTTCCCACAACGCCCGTGTGAAAGAGGCCTAAGAGTGATGCCTGTCATCTGAATGTCATACGGAATCAGTATTAATTCACTACTAAAGCAGACTCCCTATGAGTGTTACTGCAAGGCACAGTGTTCTACATGCCAGGAAATAGCAGTTTTTTTAAACCAAAAACTATATTCGGATTGAATCAAATAAAAAAATAAAAAATAGGCGAATCGGCAAATAGAATTTTTGAAAAATTCGCTCATCTCTAATAGTTATGTAGGAAATGTTTCAGTATAAGGCCTCATGCACACCAATGTATTTTCATTCCGTGTCCGTTATGTATTTTGCGGACCGTATACGAAAGCATTTATTTCAATGGTTCCGTAAAAAAAAAATGGATTGTACTCCGTGTGCATTCCGTTTCCGTATGTCCTTATTTCCGTTCCGCAAAAAAATAGAACATGTCCTATTATTGTCCGCATTACGGACAAGGATAGGACTGTTCTATGAGGGGCCAATTGTTCTTTTTGCGGATCCGTTTTTGCAGACCGCAAAATACATAAGGTTGTGTGCATGAGGCCTGAGTTGTATTTAATTCATTTAAATTCCTGATCATTTTGGGCTTATAGGAGGTCACACTATAAGTGATTGATCTATGACTGTGTATACAGAGATAGCTGTCAATCACTAATAACATCACCTTCTTGACTTCAAAGTCCAGAATGAGTAAGACTTCAAATGAATGAAATACAATTTATGTTGAATCTTTTCCCTTAAAACTAAGAAAACAATCTTCTCAGCTCCTTCTGCTATATAAATGATGACAGGTTCCCTTTAACTTCATTTTATTTGGACTTTTAACACTGCAAACAATCTCACTTAAAGAGATATTTCGGTAGATAAAAGTTATCCCCTATTCACAAGATTAAGGATAACTATCAGATTGATGGGGTCCTACCACTGGAACCCCATTGATCACGAGAATACCCCATAGCCCCTGCAGGCCTCCTGCTGCTCCCCTGAAATGACAGGAGCGGCTGTTCGCCCATGCGCGCTGCTGATCTATTCATTTCTATGACAGTTCTGGAGATAGCCGAGTGCTGTACTCAGTGTGTGAGTACACATGTGTGACTGGCCACTAAAGTCATTTCAGGGAAACAGCATATGGGGCCCTGGTTCAGAACTGATTCCATGATTCCATCAATCTGATAGTTATCCCCTATCCTGTGGATATGGGAGAACTTTTACCTACCGGAATGCCCCTTTAACCCTCTCAGTCAAAACATCAGTGTGAACAGGGAGAGCCCCCCTATAGTGATTTAATTAAAGCATAACACATTTTGCTAATAAATGAAATGTTCATCTGTGGGTGTCTTTAATCTAGACCTATCAATAGAACTATAGTGTTGTCATACTGTTAGCCCAATTCTATGTTCACTATTAGAATGAGGATTACCTTGCAAATAACAGAATCCCCCACAGCAGCAATAAACTTCAGTGGATTACCTATCGACATACTGTATATAGAACATTTCCTGTTGACTGCTATAGAAGGACCATATTTTTATATTTATTTTTTATTTAATTTTCACAGTGTCACTTTAAATTCTGCACGTTTGTCTTGTTTGTCAGCACATTTGCACCTTTATGTTTGTTTTCTGTCCATAGTTTGTATTCACACTTTATTGCATCTTAGTAAATAAATAACAGTTCTATTAATTCATCCATGAATGTACTCATTGATTGTGCTTAGGGTACTTTCACACTAGCGTTATTCTTTTCCGGTATTGAGTTCAGTCACAGGGACTTAATGCCGGAAAAAAACGCTTCAGTTTTAGGCCTCATGCACACGGCCGTTGTTTGGGTCCGCATCTGAGCCATCGTTTTGGCGGCCCGGATGCGTACCCATTCATTTTAACGGAGCCGCAAAAGATGCGGACAGCACTCCGTGTGCTGTCCGCAGCCGTGGCTCCGTTCCGCGGCACCGCCAAAAAAAATGATAACATGTCCCAGTCTTGTCCGCGATTTGCAGACAAGAATAGGCATTTATATTGCCGCCGCCCGTTCCGTTCCGCAAATTGCGGAAGGCAACACGGGCGCCTTCCATTTTTTGTGGATCCACGGTTTGCGTACCGCAAAAAACAGCACAGTCGTGTGCATGTAGCCTTATCCTTATGCATTCTGAATGGAGAGCATTCCGTTCAGTATGCATCAGGATGTCTTCAGTTCAGTCCCTCTTAGGCTACTTTCACACTTGCGGCAGAGTGATACGGCAAGCAGTTCCGTCGCCGGAACTGCCTGCCGGATCAGGCAATCTGCATGCAAACGGACAGCATTTGTAGACGGATCCGGATCCGTCTCACAAATGCATTGCAAGAGTGGATCCGTCTCTCCGTTTGTCATATGGACAAACGGATCCGTTTCAAATTTTTTCACATTTTTACCATTCTGCGTATGGAAGGACGGATCCGACATTGCAGTATTTTTAATGCCGGATCCGGCACTAATACATTTCAATGTAAATTAATGCCGGCAGCTGATTCGGAATTTTGGACGGACACAATACAGTAGCATGATGTGGTATTTCCTTCATCCAAAACGCCATTCAGTGACTGAGCTTAATACATCATGATGCATCCTGAACGGATTTATCTCCATTCAGAATGGATAGGGATGAAACTGATCAGTTATTTTCCGGTATTGAGCTCCTATGACGGAACTCAGTGCTGGAAAATAAAAACACTAGTATGAAAGTACCCTTACCGTATTTGGCCAGATAAAATACCGCAGCATGCTGTGGTATTTTCTCTGGCCAAAATTCCGTAACACTTGCCAGAATGCCGGATCCGGCATTCATTTCTATTGAAATGTAATAATGCTGGATCCGATACTAAGTGTTCCACAAAATCGGATCCGGTTTCCCGATCTGCACATGCGCAGACCTTAAAAAATGCGAAAAAAATTAATTCCGGATCCGTTTTTCCAGATAACACCAGAGAGACGGATCTGCCATTTCAATGCATTTGTCAGATGGATCCGCATCCGGATCTGTCTACAAATGATATCCATTTGCATACGGATTTCCGGATCCAGCAGGCAGTTCCGGCAACGGAGCTGCCTGCCGAATCCTCACAACGCAAGTGTGAGAGTACCCTAGCTCATAATTATAGCTTCTTATGAAATAGATTGTTATTTGTGATGTATATCTTCACTAATGTAGTTTCACTCACATATATGCACTAATAATAAGTGGACAATGAATTTACCAAGTCATGAAGAAATACTGTCAAAAGGAAATTATGTGCTCAGTTATCTATTTATATTCTAGATAAGAGAATTGATTCTGAACAAATTAAATTTGTTACGAATTTCTCAAAAATTCATCTGCCAAATGAATCCAAAGCTTTGGTGATTACTGCAAAAACACAAGTATTATACTTGTGTTGAACATGTTATATATTAATACAAGTTAGCATTCAGTGTTATAGCAAACCTAATTTACTGCAAAATGCAATTATTATACCTGTGTTATGTATTACTGCAAGATACTGTCACATCTGTCAGATGCAGAGACAGTGCATGTCTTTAATGGTCCACTGGGTCACTGTTTTTGGTGGCAGTGGCAAGGCAGAATCATAGCAATGAGGCCAGATCCTACTAACAATTCCAGATTTGTGTCAGTCTGGATCCCACCCCGGGTGCCTATCCAGCTCCTCCACATCCTTCTTCATGGACATCCTTCTATTCCCAACAGCAGCAGGGCAGAGCATCACTCCCACTATCGCTCCCTCTGTCCTATCATATGTGTAAAGTAAAGCCAAGCCATGTTAGAACAGATTGGCCTGGATGAGAATAGCCACACAGTTGATCAGTTGATAAAGTGCATCTAACAGTAAACATCTCGCTGGCTGTCACCCCGCCAACTCCAACTGGGCAAGGTGATCAGCAACAGACAATGGCAGGAACACTGTGTCTGCGCTGCATTTGGGGGAAATAACACATGATCCTGCATGACGCATGTGATAAATCAATTTCGGCCATTTTTATGTGACAACGAACTCTCTCCTGGGCGTTAAGCGTTACAACAGTCTGCCATTGCACTACTTGAGCCATGACATTCCATTGGGAATGGGAATTCTACCTTACATATGCTAGAGTGTCTGTACTAGCAACATAAAATGGTGAATGATTTCAGTGGCAGTGGCAGCTCATCAGAGACATGTGTGTCGGATATTCAGGCACTTCAAAGAATCCACCAGATTTGTTAGTAGTGACAACTGTGGCATCAAGACTGTAATCCACCTGATAATTATATTAAAGCAGACACTCGTGCTGATGCAACAAGGAATGGTGAAATAAGATCCGATTCCACATCTTGCTGACCACCCTGTAGCTGCTGGGGACCCACAAGGAGAAACTCCCAAGGTATAAGGAGCTAACATTGGACGAGGAGCTGGAGGAGAAGGAATCACTGGAAGCCGGGAAGAACTTTGTCCTTAGGCACACTGGCAAGCACAGCAAACTGTATGCTTGCTTGCTTATGTTCTGACATTCATATCCTTACCATCAAGCAGTCTGATAATTACTGGATAGCAATGCTTCTAGACTCTCGCTATCAAAGCAAAATGGGGAAATGTTTTCTTGTTGCCAAAAGGAAGGCCAAATTCCTTTATTTCCAGGATACACTGTGTCTGAAGTTTGACAGAGCTTTCAATGAGCAGAGGACTGCAGCCCGTATGTCTCATCTGGAGGCCCCTCTCCACCCCTGCTGAGTCAGCCACTTCACAATGTCTCCGCCAGCACAAGAAACAAAAACCATAGAGACAGTCAGTTCAGTATCATCAGGAGCAGTTATTCCATGTGCTACAACAGGCTGATGCAATTGAGCAAATTTAGAAGTACTTACTGAACCACCAGGTTAAGTAACATAGTAACATAGTACATAAGGCTGAAAAAAGACATTTCTCCATCCAGTTCGGCCTGTCATCATGCAAGTTGATTCAGAGGAAGGCAAAAAAAAAAAAAACTGTGAGGTAGAAGCCAATTTTCCCCACTTTAGGGGAATAGAAAAATTCCTTCCCAACTCCAATCAGGCAATCAGACTAACTCCTTGGATCAATGACCCCTCTCTAGTAGCTATAGCCTGTAATATTATTTCGCTCCAGAAATACATCCAGGTCCCTCTTGAATTCCTTTATTGTACTCACCATCACCACCTCCTCAGGCAGGGAGTTCCATAGTCTCACTGCTCTTACCATAAAGAATCCTCTTCTATGTTTGTGTACAAACCTTCTTTCCTACAGACACAGAGGATGTCCCCTCGTCACAGTCACAGTCCTGGGGATAAATAGATGATGGGATAGATTTCTGTACTGACCCCTGATATATTTATACATATTAATTAGATCTCCCCTCAGTTGTTTTTTTTCTAAAGTGAATAACCCAAATTTTGACAATCTTTCAGGGTACTGTAGTTGCCCCATTCCAGTTATTACTTTAGTTGCCCTCCTCTGGACTCTCTCCAGCTCTGCTATGTCTGCCTTGTTTACAGGAGCCCAGAACTGTACACAGTACTCCATGTGTGGTCTGACTAGCGATTTGTAAAGTGGTAGGACTATGTTCTTATCACGGGCATCTATGCCCCTTTTGATGCAACCCATTATCTTATTGGCCTTGGCAGCAACTGCCTGACACTGGTTTTTGCAGCTTAGTTTGCTGTTTATTAAAATTCCTAGATCCTTTTCCATGTCAGTGTTACCGAGTGTTTTACCATTTAGTATGTACGGCTGACTTGCATTATTCCTCCCATGTGCATAAATTTACATTTGTCAGTGTTAAACCTCATCTGCCACTTATCTGCCTAAGCCTCCAAACTATCCAGATCCATCTGTAGTAGTATACTGTCCTCTTCAGTGTTAATTACTTTACACAATTTAGTGTCATCTGCGAAAATTTACACTTTACTATGCAAGCCTTCTACAAGATCATTAATAAATATATTGAAGAGAATAGAGCCCAATACTGACCCTTGAGGTACCCCACTAGTGACAGTGACCCAATCTGAGTGTGTACCGTTAATAACCACCCTCTGTTTTCTATCACTCAGCCAGTTACTTACCCACATACAGACGCTTTCTCCCAGTCCGAGCATTCTCATTTTATATACTAACCTTTTATGTGGTATAGTGTCAAATGCTTTGGAGAAGTCCAGATATACGACATCCATTGATTCACCGCTGTCAAGTCCAGAACTTACCTCCTCATAGAAACTGATTAAATTAGTTTGGCATGACCGATCCCTCATGAAGCCATGCTGATATGGCATTATTTGCTTATTTCCATTGATATGCTCTAAGATAGCATCTCTTAGAAAATCTTCAAACTGTTTACCCACAACAGATGTTAAACTTACCGGCCTATAGTTTCCAGGCTCTGTTTTTGGACCCTTTTTAAATATTGGCACCACATTATCCATGCGCCAATCCTGTGGGACATTCACTGTCAGTATAGAGTCCGCAAATATCAGAAATAAGGGTCTGGCTATGACATTACTTAATTCCCTTAGGATACGGGGGTGTATGCCATCCGGTCCTGTCGATTTGTCTATTTTAATCTTTTTAAGTCGCTTTTGTACTTCTTCCTGGGTCAGACAGGACACTTTTAATGGGGAATTAATTTTTACATTCTGCATGTCATCTGACAGTTTATTTTCCTCAGTGAATACATTGGAGAAAAAAATATTTAACAGCTTTGCTTTCTCCTCGTCGCTCTCTGCGTCTCCCCCCTCATTACTCTTTAAAGGGCTGTCACCTACAGATTTATACTTTTTAACATTTATATAATTGAAGAACATTTTAGGGTTAGTTTTACTCTCTTTGGCAATTAATCTCTCAGTCTCTAGTTTGGCCGCTTTTATTTGTTTTTTACATGTTCTATTTATTTCCTATAGTTTTTCAGTGCTTCTGTGCTACCCTCCTGTTTTAGTGATTTATATGCTTTCTTTTTGTCATGTATTGCTTTCTTTACAGTTCTATTTATCCACATTGTTTTTTTTTTGTTCCTTAACCTTTCATTCCCATACGGTATGTACCTCTCACAATGAGATTGTAGGATGCTTTTAAAGATATCCCATTTTGTGGATGTATTAATTGAGGACCTTGTCCCAGTTAGTTAGGCCTATGGCCTCTCTGAGATGGCTAAATTTAGCTTTTTTAAAGTTTGGTATTTTTGTTTCTCCCTGTAGAAACGCTCTTTTGAATAATAATTGGAAGGTTATTACTTTATGGTCACTATTTCCCAGGTGTCCCCCAACCTGCACATCTATTGTTCTGTCAGGCCTATTGGTTAATACTAAGTCCAGTATGGCCGTCCCTCTAGTCAGGTCCTGAATTAGTTGGGAGAGGTAATTGTCTTTGGTTATTGCCAATAACCTGTTTCCTTTATGAGATATACAAGTTTCAGTTTCCCAGTCTATATGTGGGTAGTTGAAGTCCCCCATAATAACCACCTCATTATGATTTGCCGCCTTGTCTATCTCATTTAGTAGTAGATTTTCTATGGACTCTGGTATATTAGGTGGTTTATAGTAAACGCCTATTAGTAATTTATTATTGTTTTTAGCTTCATGTAGCTCTACCCACAGTGACTCCACATATTCATGTCCGTCACTTATATCTTCATGGAGTGTGGGCTTTAGACAAGACTTTACATAAAGGCAAACCCCTCTCTGGTTTTGATGATCCTTTCTAAACAGACTGTAACCTTGTACATTAACTACCCAGTCATAGCTATCATTCAGCCATGTCTCAGTTATTCCCACTATGTCATAGTTCTCCTCACACATTACTAATTCCAGCTCCCCAGTTTTATTAGTCAGGCTTCTGGCATTAGTATACATACCTTTGAGAGGTTTATGTATATTTTTTACCCTACACCTTTCTTTCTGAACTGTTCTAGTCCATCCTTCCATTACTTCCCCAGGTCCCACTACCTTGCCCCCGGTCTCTATCTGCACTATCTACCCCTCCTATAATGTAATTTTCCCCACCCAGTCCCTAGTTTAAACACTCCTCCAACCTTCTAGCCATCTTTCTCCCCACACAGCTGCCCCTTCCCCATTGAGGTGCAGCCCATCCCTACGATAGAGCCTGTAGCCGATAGAGAAGTCGGCCCAGTTCTCCAGGAACCCAAACCCCTCCTTCCTACACCAGTCATATCTGAACTCTGTTCTTTTTCTGGCTCATACCATTTTCCCTCAATAGACTTTTAGCACAGAAGGTGGCATCGTCACACCCACAAAGACTAAGCTGTACTCCACCAGTGTCCATGGGGCATGGGTCCGTGAGGATTTTCACATACAGTTATGTTCAAAATAATAGCAGACATCACTAACCTGATCAATCACTGTTTTTGGTAGAAATTATATTTCTACATGGCAAATAATTTACTAGCAGGTGTAGTAGAGCAATAGAAACCCAACAGACCCAAGAGTCATGACATGCATGCTGCTGATTCTCTGTAGTTCAATCACTTATTGAAATGGGCATGTTCAAAATAATAGCAGTGTGGAGTTCAATTAGTGAAGTCATTCATTGTTTGAAAAACAGGTGGCAATTATTGCCCTTATTTAAAGAAGGAAGGCAGCAAATAGTGTACATTCTGGTTACAGTGCATTTCTCTCTGAAAATTGGTTGTTCCAGACATTGTTCAGAAGAACAGCGTACCTTGATTCAAAAGTTAATTGGAGAGGGGAAAACATATAAAGAAGTGCAGAAAATCATAGGCTGCTCAGCTAAAATGATCGCAAATTCTTTAAAATGGCAACCAAAACCTGAAAACTGGAAGAAAGCAAAACACTACCATTCAAATGGATAGAAGAATAGCCAAAATGGCAAAGATACACCCAACAATCAGTTCCAGGCAGATCAAAGAAGGTCTAAAGTTACCTGTGAGTACTGTAACAATTAGAAGATTCCTATGTGAAGCCAAGCTATCTGCAAGAAGCCCCCGCAAAGTCCCACTGTTGAAAAAAGATGCGCTGAAGAGGTTACAATTTGCCAAAGAGTACATTGACTGGCCTAAAGAGACATTTTGTGGACTGATGAAAGTAAGATTGTTTGGCTCTAGTGACTGGAGAGAGTTTGTCAGATGACCCCCAAACACTGAATTCAAGCCACAGTACACTGTGAAGACAGTGAAGCATGGTGGCGCAAGCATCATGATATGGGCATGTTTCTCATACTACGATGTTGGGCCTATTTATCGCGTACCAGGGATCATGGATCAGTTTGAATACATTAGAATGCTTAAAGAGGTCATTCTGCCTTATGCTGAAGAGGAAATGCCCTTGAAATGGGTGTTCCAACAAGACAGGGACCCCAAACACACCAGTAAACGTGCAATATCTTGGTTCCAGAACAACAAAATTGACATTATGGAGTGGCCAGCCCAATCCCCGGATCTTAATCCAATAGAAAACTTGTGGGGTGACATAGGCAAAACCAAGAAATAGAGAAGAACTGTGGAATGTAGTCCAATCATCCTGGGCTGGAATACCTGTTCACAGGTGCCAGAAGTTGGTTGACTCCATGCAACACAGATGTATAGCAGTCCTCAGAAAGAGTGGTTTTACAACTAAATATTAGTTAAGTGATTCAAAGGAAAGCAAAGTCTTCAAACATTTTTTAGTTTAAGTAGTGAATGTTTGAGTTTGTAAAGAAGAATACAAACACTGCTATTTTTTTTTTGAACAGTCTAATAATCACTTTTCTTAAAGTTTTTTTAGAGGAACAACACAAATGTGATATATTTTTCTTCATGTTTTGATTTGGAATAGAATGTTTCTTCATTTGTGTGTATGGAAATAAAAGCTATTAGAAGGATTTTAAGCTTTATTCACTTTTTTAACCACTTCAACCCCGCTAGCTGAAACCCCCTTAATGACCAGGCCACTTTTTACACTTCTGCACTACACTACTTTCACCGTTTATTGCTCGGTCATGCAACTTACCACCCAAATGAATTTTACCTCCTTTTCTTCTCACTAATAAAGCTTTCATTTGGTGGTATTTCATTGCTGCTGACATTTTTACTTTTTTTGTTATTAATCAAAATTTAATGATTTTTTTGAAAAAAAATGACATTTTTCACCTTCAGCTGTAAAGTTTTGCAAAAAAAAACAACATCCATATATAAATTTTTTACTAAATTTATTGTTCTACATGTCTTTGATAAAAAAAAAATGTTTGGGCAAAAAAAAATGGTTTGGGTAAAAGTTATAGCGTTTACAAACTATGGTACAAAAATGTGAATTTCCGCTTTTTGAAGCAGCTCTGACTTTCTGAGCACCTGTCATGTTTCCTGAGGTTCTACAATGCCCAGACAGTAGAAAACCCCCACAAATGACCCCATTTCGGAAAGTAGACACCCTAAGGTATTCGCTGATGGGCATAGTGAATTCATAGAACTTTTTATTTTTTGTCACAAGTTAGCGGAAAATGATGATTTGTTTTTTTATTTATTTTTTCTTAAAAAGTCTCATATTCCACTAACTTGTGACAAAAATAAAAACTTCCATGAACTCACTATGCCCATCACAAAATACCTTGGGGTGTCTTCTTTCCAAAATTTGGTCACTTGTGGCGTAGTTATACAGCCCTGGCAATTTACTGGCCCATATGTGTGAGAAGTAGTTTGCAATCAAAATCTGTAAAAAATGACCGGTGAAATCCGAAAGGTGCACTTTGGAATGTGGGTCCCTTTGCCCACCTAGGCTGCAAAAAAGTGTGACACATCTGGTATCGCCGTACTCAGGAGAAGTTGGGGAATGTGTTTTGGGGTGTCATTTTACATATACCCATGCTGGGTGAGAGAAATATCTTGACAAAAGACAACTTTTCCAATTTTTTTATACAAAGTTGGCATTTGACCAAGATATTTATCTCACCCAGCATGGGTATATGTAAAATGACACCCCAAAACACATTCCCCAACTTCTCCTGAGTACGGCGATACCACATGTGTGACACTTTTTTTGCAGCCAAGGTGGGCAAAGGGGCACATATTCCAAAGTGCACCTTTCGGATTTCGCAGGCCATTTTTTACACATTTTGATTGCAAACTACTTCTCACACATATGGGCCCCTAAATTGCCAGGGCAGTATAACTACCCCACAAGTGACCCCATTATGGAAAGAAGACACCCCAAGGTATTCCGTGAGGGGCATGGCGAGTTCCTAGAATATTTTTTTTTTTTTGTCACAAGTTAGTGGAATATGAGACTTTGTAAGAAAAAAAAAAGAAAAAAAATCATCATTTTCCGCTAACTTGTGACAGAAAATAAAAAATTCTAGGAACTCGCCATGCCCCTCACGGAATACCTTAGGGTGTTTTCTTTCCAAAATGGGGTTACTTGTGGGGTAGTTATACTGCCCTGGCATTCTAGGGACCCTAATGTGTGGTAAGTAGTTTGAAATCAAAATGTGTAAAAAATTACCTGTGAAATCCTAAAGGTGCTCTTTGGAATGTGTGCCCCTTTACCCACCTAGGCGGCAAAAAAGTGTCACACATCTGGTATCACCATACTCAGGAGAAGTTGGGGAATGTGTTTTGGGGTGTCATTTTACATATACCCATGCTGGGTGAGAGAAATATCTTGGCAAAAGACAACTTTTCCCATTTTTTTTATACAAAGTTGGCATTTGACCAAGATATTATCTCACCCAGCATGGGTATATGTAAAATGACACCCCAAAACACATTACCCAACTTCTCCTGAGTACGGCGATACCAGATGTGTGACACTTTTTTTCAGCCTAGATGCGCAAAGCGGCCCAAATTCCTTTTAGGAGGGCATTTTTAGACATTTGGAACCCAAATTCTTCTCACGCTTTCGGGCCCCTAAAAAGCCAGGGCAGTATAAATACCCCACATGTGACCCCATTTTGGAAAGAAGACACCCCAAGGTATTCAATGAGGGGCATGGCGAGTTCATAGAATTTTATTTTTTTTTGGCACAAGTTAGCGGAAATTGATTTTTTTTTTGGTATTTTCTCACAAAGTCTCCCTTTCCGCTAACTTGAATTTCAATCTTTCATGGACTCGATATGCCCCTCACGGAATACCTTGGGGTGTCTTCTTTCCGAAATGGGGTGACATGTGGGGTATTTATACTGCCCTGGCATTTTAGGGGCCCTAAAGCTTGAGAAGAAGTCTGGAATATAAATGTCTAAAAAAATTTACGCATTTGGATTCCGTGAGGGGTATGGTGAGTTCATGTGAGATTTTATTTTTTGACACAAGTTAGTGGAATATGAGACTTAGTAAGAAAAAAAAAAAAAAAAAAAAAAATTTCCGCTAACTTAGGCCAAAAAAAATGTCTGAATGGAGCCTTACAGGGGGTGATCAATGACAGGGGGGTGATCAGGGAGTCTATATGGGGTGATAACCACCCTGTCATTGATCACCCCCCTGTAAGGCTCCATTCAGACGTCCGTATGATTTTTACGGATCCACGGATACATGGATCGGATCCGCAAAACGCATACGGACGTCTGAATGGAGCCTTACAGGGGGGTGATCAATGACAGGGGGGTGATCAATGACAGGGGGTGATCAATGACAGGGGGTGATCAGGGAGTGTATATGAGGTGATCACCCCCCTGCCATTGATCACCCCCCTGTAAGGCTCCATTCAGACGTCCGTATGTGTTTTGCGGATCCGATCCATGTATCCGTGGATCCGTAAAAATCATACGGACGTCTGAATGGAGCCTTACAGGGGGGTGATCAATGACAGGGGGTGATCAGGGAATCTATATGGGTGATCACCCGCCTGTCATTGATCACCCCCCTGTAAGGCTCCATTCAGACGTCCGTATGTGTTTTGCGGATCCGATCCATGTATCCGTGGATCTGTAAAAATCATACGGACATCTGAATGGAGCCTTACAGGGGAGTGATCAATGACAGGGGGGTGATCAATGACAGGGGGGTGATCAATGACAGGGGGTGATCAGGGAATCTATATGGGTGATCACCCGCCTGTCATTGATCACCCCCCTGTAAGGCTCCATTCAGAAGTCCGTATGTGTTTTGCGGATCCGATCCATGTATCTGTGGATCCGTAAAAATCATACGGACATCTGAATGGAGCCTTACAGGGGGGTGATCAATGACAGGGGGGTGATCAATGACAGGGGGTGATCAGGGAATCTATATGGGTGATCACCCGCCTGTCATTGATCACCCCCCTGTAAGGCTCCATTCAGACGTCCGTATGTGTTTTGCGGATCCGATCCATGTATCCGTGGATCCGTAAAAATCATACGGACATCTGAATGGAGCCTTACAGGGGGGTGATCAATGACAGGGGGGTGATCAATGACAGGGGGTGGTCAGGGAATCTATATGGGTGATCACCCGCCTGTCATTGATCACCCCCCTGTAAGGCTCCATTCAGACGTCCGTATGTGTTTTGCGGATCCGATCCATGTATCCGTGGATCCGTAAAAATCATACAGACGTCTGAACGGAGCCTGACAGGGGGTGATCAATGACAGGGGGGTGATCAATGACAGGGGGGTGATCAGGGAGTCTATATGGGGTGATCAGGGGTTCATAAGGGGTTAATAAGTGACAGGGGGGGGTGTAGTGTAGTGTTTTGTGGTACTTTACACAGCTACCTGTGTCCTCTGGTGGTCGATCCAAACAAAAGGGACCACCAGAGGACCAGGTAGCAGGTATATTAGACGCTGTTATCAAAGCAGCGTCTAATATACCTGTTAGGGGTTAAAAAAATCACATCTCCAGCCTGCCAGCAGGCTCGAGATCCACTCGCTTACCTTCAGTTCCTGTGAACGACCGCGCCTGTGTGCGCGTGTTCAAAGGAAATCTCGGCTCTCGCAAGATGACGCGTATATGCGTCACTCTGCGCAGAGCTGCCGTCTCCGGACCGCACATCTGCGTTAGGCGATCCGGAGGCGGTTAAACACACTGATATTTGAACACAACTGTACCTCCAGCTGAGTCCAGTGCTGACGTTGTGCCCATCATGCCATTGCAGCTGTCTCCCATCATGTTCTGTACTGCATAGCTGCTTCCGCCATTGCCACAGCTGCTACTCCCTACTGCCACTTCCGTTAACACCGTTGCCACTGACATTACAGCTACAGAGCCGCCACTACTACTACTAAACAAACACAGCCGCACACACATCTCCTTGCTGCCTTGTCTGTTCCATGCTGTGCTGCAACTGAAGGCGCAACTATTGCTGACACTATTACCACTACACACCTTTCCTTTTTGCATGCACACTGTACTACTGCTGCTCTGAAATAAAAGGGGACCTTTCCCTGGCTTGTTAAACTTCAGAACAGGCCACAGTTTTTTCTGACAATTAACAGAATTTTGCCTCTGTTAATGCATAAAGTTCTCTATACACAACTCACAGTGCATAATGTACAGTACACAAATCCATTTATTGTGTACTTCCAGGACACTGCACACAGAAATTTATATGAAAATATGCACAGAGTTTCCCACAACCATGTGCAGGTTCCCAAAAAGTGTAGCAAAAATGCAGGCGGCCAAAAAAATGCATGCAGTCATTCTGGAGTATGTATAGCCCAAAAAAATGTGTGTGTG
This sequence comes from Bufo gargarizans, assembly GCF_014858855.1. Classification (NCBI taxonomy): domain Eukaryota; kingdom Metazoa; phylum Chordata; class Amphibia; order Anura; family Bufonidae; genus Bufo; species Bufo gargarizans. Next base: position 346,820,177 of record NC_058083.1, read on the forward strand.
TGTGTGTGTGTACAGACCCTGACATTTTTTATATATTTTTTGCAATACTTCAGACAGACAGGTAGATAGGCAGATGAATGTATCTTTTACATTTTTCATATCTACTGTCCTGGAGATATTTTCTCCTTTCCTGAAAGTGAAAATGACACTGGACACATTTTACTGCAGCAACAGAAGTAGAAACTCCTACATGTAATATGCATTCCGTTCAAATGTTCCTCATGCATATGAAATATACATATTCTGAAATCCTTGAGGCAAACACTGCAGCTCTAAATGAACACCTGTATAATTTACTCTGTCCCAGAATGTTACTTCATAATAACAAGCCTGCTTTTATTTTGATGCCACATAAAAAAAAAAAAAAGAAAAAGAGCAGGTCTTTAGAAGAAAGAAATAAGGAAAAGGAGAGAAAACAGATGAGTCATTTGGAGAAATATTTCCATCAGTGATTGTGATCGAGAAAGGAACTGTGGGTTAAAAAACATAGAACATATGGAAATCTTTCCATTATACTATATCTGGGTAGGCTCCATTACTGGTATGGAAATTGCTGACCAAATACTGACCAAAAACACTGGGGGAGCTTTATCAAACTGGTGTAAAGTAGATCTGGCTTTGTTGCCGATAGCAACCAGATTCCACCTTTAATTTTTCACAGCATTCACAGCTCCTTTGGAAAATGAAAGGTGGAATCTGATTGGTTGCTATCGGCAACTAGGCCAGTTCTATTTCACACCAGTTTGACAAAGTCCCCCAGTGTTTTTGGTCAGTATTTGGTCAGAAAAATGGACACACAATGGATTCTTCACAGATATCTTCATTGATGAATTACTCATCATCTTGTTACTGCATCATGGACATGTGAATGAGGCCTAAGGTCACTTTCACAAGTACAGGATTTAGTTAGCATTTTTCATCAGTATTTGTAAACCAAAACCAGGAGTAAGTACAAAACCCAGATATGTCCATTAGTTATGTCCATTATAAAGTGCGTTCAGAAAGTCTTCAGACCCTTAGGCCTGACCACACGCTCACATATGGTCTGTGAGCGGGCCATATGTCCCGGAGTGGTATTGATCGTGCGCACGGAAGCACACAGCATCATAGATTACAATGATGCTGTGGATCATATGATCTTATGAGTGCAGTACAATAGCCCCGCGGATGGCCTGACGTCTACAGCATCATTGTAATCTATAATGCTGTGTGCTCCTGTGCGCACGATCAATGCCTCTCCGGGACATATGGCCCGCTCAAGGACCGTATGTCTCGGAGGGCATACGGTCTTGTGCAAGAGGCCTTTGACTTTTTCACATCTTGTTATGCTGCAGCCTTGTGCTAAAATTCCCCCATCATTCTGCACTCAATACTCCATAATGACAAAAAGAAAACACAATTTTAGAAAATGTTTGCAATTTTTCTTTTTTATGAAAAACTAAAATGTAGCATGGATGTAAATATTAAGACCCTTTGCTATGACACTTGGAATTTATCTCTAGGTGTCTCTCATATCTCTTGATCATCTTTGAGATGTTTCTACACCTTCATTACAGTTCACCTGTGGTAAATTCAGTTTATTGGAAATGATATGGAAAGATACACTTTATCTTTATAAGGTCTCAAAGCTGATAATGAATATCAGAGTAAAGACAAACCCATAAAGAGGAAAGAACTGCCTGTAGAGTTGAGAGACAGAATTGTGTGAAGGCATAGATCTAGAGAGGGGGACACAAATTTCTGCTGCACTGAAAGTTGCCAGTAGTACAAAGGCCTGCATAATTCTTAAATGGAAGATCTTTGGAACAACCAGAACTGTTCCTAGAGCTGGCCATCCCACCAAACTAAGTAATTGTGGTAAAAGGGTATTGGTAAGAGATATGACCAATAACCCAATGGTTTCTCTGGCTGAGCTCCAAAGATCCTGTGTGCAGATGAGAGAAACTGCCAGAAGGTCAACAATCATTGTAGCATTCCACCAATCTGGCCTTTATGGCAGAGAGGCCAGAATGAAGCACTTCCCTTTCGTCCTAACCATCAGCACAAGTGGGGTATTTGCCCCTGTGAAGCTGGTCAGGACAGGCGGAATTTTTGTTGAATAAAATTTTGCATCATTAATAATTAGTTAATTAATTCCCCCCCCCCATCCTTATATGGACCGTCATCCACAGGACTAGTTGCTTTTTTTCTGTCCTGTGGGTTCGGTCAGACAGGCATGACTCTACCCAAGAGTCTCTCCCCCTGTGTTTTGGGGGAGAAATTACTAACTCTTTCTGCTGATATCCTTCAATAACTGCATCTGTTCTTAATTCTGCAATTATTATTTTAACAGGTTCGGGCAGGAGACTGGCTCTGTCTCCTGCCTGTCATCCGGGGTAGCGTGATAATGAGGAGCGTCCTGGCTATGTTGTAGCCTGTAAGTCAGAACAGGGGCGTGCACGTGACCAAGAAGATTTGTGCGGCGCTCCCTTCTCTTTTTGTCCTTCTCCGCTGCTGTCCCGTCCCCTCCCCTCCCTCTGTACCTTTCGCCTCCGTCCCGCTGCTGGGTTGCGTATCCAGCTCCCGGTGAGTCGGACGCGCGACCGGAAGTGCGTCACTGTGCACTTCTGGTCCGCGGTGACAGTTACCTGGAGCGGCCAGGTCTCACTCTCCCTATAGCGTTACTAATTCTTGCAGGGGAGGTAGGGGAGGGGGGAGGGCAGAGGAGCCCCTGAACCTTAAGGTTTGAACTTTCTATATTCTATAGGTTAGTTCTACAGTTGGGGAGCCTGGGGGTTGTTGGAGGAAGAGCTGTAACATCCCTCCTCCCCCCTCCCTCCCCTTCCTGCTATATAAGGCCAGGCTGCTTGCTGGGTCAGTGTTGCACTCAGTTTCTGTGTGCAGCTGACCTCGACTGTTGGCTGATCCGGTTTTCTTATTCTGATCAGAAGTTCTCAAGGTTGTGCTCAAGTTCTTAAACATGACGTCCCCTTCTCACGGTAAGATTGACGTCTGGTGTAGACCCTTTGGGTTGGAGTTATTTTAATAGTGCTTATTTTTTTCTTAGGAAAGGCTACTCGCAAACAAAAACATCTGACTTGTTCCGGATGTGGCACCCCGTTGCCGGATTCCTACGAGTTCCATCGGTGTCCAGGCTGTCGCCCTAGGCCGGCCAATCCTGAGCCTACGGTCGTAGAGATGTTCTCCTGGATGAAGGAGTTCATGGACACCTCCATCGCGGAGATCAAGGGGGCGGTCTCTAATAAGAGACCTAGGCAGGCCTCTCCCGGGCCTGTTCCGATGTCCGAGGATGTGGTCTCGCTCGGCGATGATTCCTCCTCTGAGGAAGAAGAGTCGTTTTTTTCTTTTCCAGCCGAAAAAGCCACTGAACCTTAAGGTTTGAACTTTCTATATTCTATAGGTTAGTTCTACAGTTGGGGAGCCTGGGGGTTGTTGGAGGAGGAGCTGTAACATCCCTCCTCCCCCCTCCCTCGCCTTCCTGCTATATAAGGCCAGGCTGCTTGCTGGGTCAGTGTTGCACTCAGTTTCTGTGTGCAGCTGACCTTGACTGTTGGCTGATCCGGTTTTCTTATTCTGATCAAAAGTTATCAAGGTTCTGCTCAAGTTCTTAAACATGACATCCCCTTCTCACGGTAAGATTGATGTCTGGTGTAGACCCTTTGGGTTGGAGTTATTTTAATAGTGCTTATTTCTTTTCTTAGGAAAGGCTACTCACAAGCAAAAACATCTGACTTGTTCCGGATGTGGCCCCCCCGTTGCCGGATTCCTACGAGTACCATCGGTGTCCAGGCTGTCGCCCTAGGCAGGCCTCTCCTGGGCCTGTTCCGATGTCCGAGGATGTGGTCTCGTCGGCGATGATTCCTCCTCTGAGGAAGAAGAGTCAGTTTTTTCTTTTCCAGCCGAAAAAACCCCATAGATTACTGCGCTCCATCAGGTCAAGGGACCAGGATGTTGAGCATGGGGAAGCTCTACACTCCACCGCTAGGGGGCTAAGGGCCTTCAAAGGGGATGAGTCGCTTAAAAAATTAATGGCGACAGAATGGAAACATCCGGAGAAAGGTCCGGTCTTAACCAAAAGGTTTAAACTTATGTTTCCCCTACAGGACGGGGACTCCCTGGATTGGGTCCCACCACCTAAGGTGGATATGGCAATAGCCAAGCTTTCCAGGAGAACCTTGGTGCCTTCCGATGACGGGAGTAATCTGAAGGATCCCCTTGACAGACGCGCAGAATGTTCGCTTAGGCGCAATTATTCTGCGGCATCCGCCTCTGCCTCTGTGGCCATAGCCTGTACCGAAGTGTCTGACTTCATTCGCGCCCGCACGCTCAAGATCCAGTCAGATATAGATTCGGGAGTCGCCAGAGATGATATTCTGGACCAGTTTAAGACTCTACTGTTGGGCATAGATTTCATGGCGGATGCGTCTCAGCAGCAACTAAAGCTAGCTGCTAAATCAATGGCTTTGTCTGCTGCTAGCAGACGTCCTCTATGGCTGAAGCCCTGGGTAGCGGACAATATCTCCAAATTCAAACTGTGCACTCTTCCTTACGAGCCTGGCAGGTTGTTTGGCTCCGAACTTGACCGCTTGTTGGAAAATCTAGCGGACAAGAAGGGAAAATCACTCCCTCAGCAATCCTTTCAAGGATGTGGAAGAGGCAGAGGTGGAAGATTCCAGGGAAGAGAGAGGAACCAGAGACATTCCGAAGGTTACAAGAGGGGTAGAGGTCGCGGTCGCGGGAACCGCAGGGCTGAGCAATAACTCTCGGCAGCCCACCACCTCCCCATCCCCACACTTCCGCAAAAATCTCCCTGCTTGAATCCTCCAGTAGGAGGTCGTTTATTTTTGTTCAAAAATTTTGGGAAGCAAACAATTCCAGATCCTTGGGTGCTGCAGGTCATCACGGCCGGATACAGGATCGATTTCATTTCCCAACCTCAGGAGAGGTTCGTCCTTACAGGATGTCTAACACCCAGCAGACAGCTGGTCCTGGAGGACTGTATACGCCAGTACATAGTCAAGGGGGCCTTAGAGGAGGTTCCCCCTCGCGAGCTCGGTCAGGGAGTGTATTCTCCCATTTTTCTTGTTCCAAAGCCGTCAGGAGATTGGCGCATGATTATCGATCTGCATTACCTAAATCTGTTTATCGGAAAGAAGCGTTTCCGGATGGAAACCATTCGCTCAGTCCTAAACATCCTGAACCCGGCAGACGTGATGGTAACGATAGATCTGAAGGATGCTTACCTTCATGTTCCTATCTATCCGGCCCACAGGAAATATCTCAGAGTTGCTGTCTTTATAAAAGAGGTAGTGAAGCACTACCAGTTTGCTGTGTTGCCCTTCGGCATCTCCTCTGCGCCACACACCTTCACAAAGCTTGTGGCTCCTGTGGTCGCCCACTTAAGACTCCTAGGCTTAGAAGTCGTCCCTTATTTAGACGACTGGTTTTTAAAAGCCGCGTCCGCAGACATCTTACAAGTCAAGCTTCAACAAGCTCTCGACACTCTGCAGAACCTGGGATGGCTCGTAAATTGGGACTAATCAGAGTTGGTTCCCTCTACCACAAGGCGGTTCCTGGGGTTTGTGATAGATTCACAACTAATGACCCGATATCTGTCTCCTCAGAGGAGAGACAAAGTAATAAAAGCTGCAGAGTTCCTCCTATCCCCCAGACGGGTGTCTATTCAGGTTCTCATGAGGATGTTAGGCCACATGTCAGCGTCTGCAGAGGCAGTGCCTTGGGCCTTGTGGCATCTTCGCCCACTGCAAGAGGAGGTCTTAGCGGTTTGGAGTCACAAACCCAGAGACCTAGATTGGAATCACTCCCTGTCTGTAGAAGTCCGTTCCTCCCTCAGGTGGTGGAAGAACCTAGTGGATGGAATGCCTTTATACCAACCTACTTGGGTGATCTTGACCACGGACACCTCTCTTCTAGGCTGGGGAGCCCATCTGGGACACAATACAGTTCAGAATACCTGGAATCCTCAAGAGAGACTCCTCTCGTCCAATCTGAGGGAGTTGACGGCGGTCAGGTTAGCCCTCAATCACTTCTCTCCTCTCATCCAAAATCAAGCTGTGAGAGTACGGACCGACAACACAACTGTGGTTGCTTATCTAAACAGACAGGTAGGAACGAGATCCCGGACCCTCCTGAGGGAGCTGGGATTAATTCTATCTTGGGCAGAGAGCAATCTAGTGGCAGTTCACATCAGAGGGGATCTCAACATAGTAGCAGATCGTCTAAGTCGGGGCCTTCCGGTACCAGGAGGGTGGTCCCTGAACAACAACATCTTCTTCAGGATAGTCCAGTGCTGGGGGACTCCTGAGATTGATTTGATGGAAACTCGTTTGAACGCCAAAGTAAGCAGGTTCTGCTCCTTGTACAAGGAGGACAATCCGGTAACGATAGATGCTTTGTCCATAGCATGGAGGTTCAGGCTGGCCTATGTATTCCATCCAATTTCCATGATAGCAAGGGTATTGATGAAGATCAAGCAAGACAAGACCTCAGTGATAGCCGTCATTCCATTCTGGCCAAAGAGGTCTTGGTTCACCCAGCTCATGCAGAGGAGTCAGGGCAATAATTGGAGACTTCCCCTAACACAGAACCTAGTGTACCAGAACACAGGTCCCTGTCTAGATCTGAGGAGGCTCAGTCTGACAGCCTGGAGACTGACCGGTCCCTTCTAGAAGCTAGAGGGCTTTCGGTGGAGGTCCTGAGAAAAATCTCTCACTCCAGGGCGGATTCTACGAACCAGAAATATTCCCGCATATTCAAGATATTTATGCAATGGTGCACGGATAGAGAGGTAGTTTCCTCAGATCCTCCTCTCTCTGATATCCTTCAATTCCTGCAGGATGGTCTAGACAAGGGTCTAAGCCCATCTACACTGAGAGCTCATGTTGCTGCCCTGTCAGCATGCCTTGGTAAACCAATTTCTCAGGACCCCCTAATCAGGAGGTTCCTTAAAGGTGCTCAGAGGCTTAGGCCCAGCATCCAGAGACCAATCCCTGAGTGGGAGCTGCCAGTGGTCTTAAGGGGGTTGTGCTCTCCCCCCTTCGAGCCTTTGGAACAGGTAGACTTAAAATACCTTTCCCTCAAAGTTACCTTTCTCTTGGCCATAACCTCAGCCAAGTGGGTTGGGGAGCTCCAGGCTCTGGGGGCAGCGGAACCATATTTAAGTTTTCTGCAGGACAAGGTCCTGTTAAGATTTCTGCCTATCTTTCTACCAAAGGTTCCATCGTTTGGAAATATCTATCAGACGATAACTCTACCTGTGTTTTCTCCTACTTCTAGCACTCCTGAGGAGGAGAGATTACTTACCTTGGATATTCCAAGGGTCCTCAGAATATATTTAAACAGAACTGAAGAGTTCAGGAGATCGGAAAATCTGCTGATTGCGCATTCGGGGAACAACAGAGGGCTCAAGGTTTCCAAGCCGACCTTGAGCAGATGGATTAAAGAGGCTATTAAGCTGGCTTTTATGTCCCAAAACTTACCACCGCCATCCTTCTTATCTGCCCATTCTACAAGGGCAGTTTCTACGTCATATGCAAAAAGGAAACTAATCCCTTTAGAGCAAATTTGTGCTGCTGCCTCGTGGAGTACGCAAAACACCTTTATTTCCCATTACCGCCTAGACAGTAGGCGTTCAGAGGGAACAGCCTTTGGTCGGTCTGTATTAAATGCTGCTCTTCCATAGGTCAGCTCTCTAACTCCTGTGGCCTAGTTCAACTACTTAGTAGGAAGTCCTTTAGCCCTCCCAAAATTTGTGTGAGGTTTCTTGCTACTTCCCCACTTGTGCTGCTGGTTAGGATGAAAGGGAAGCGTCAATTTTGACGTAAATTTGTTTTCCCTTATTCCTAACAGCAGCACACAAATATCCCTCCCTCTATGCTGTTATGATTACTTGTTAAAAAAGCAACTAGTCCTGTGGAGGACGGTCCATATAAGGGGGGGAGGAATTAATTAACTAATTAATTATTAATGATGCAGAATTTTATTCAACAAAAATTCCGCCTATCCTGACCAGCTTCACAGGGGCAAATACCCCACTTGTGCTGCTGTTAGGACTAAGGGAAAAAAATTTACGTCAAAATTGACGCTTCCTCTGTAAAAGACACATGAATGTTTTTTTTTAAAAAGCACCTAATCCTAAAAGATTCTCAGACTGTGAGAAATAATATTTTCTGGTCTGATTAAAACACTACTGAACTTTTTGGTCTCAATTATAAGCTTCATATTTGGAGGAAGGAGCATAATACAATCCATACAGTGAAGCATGGTGGTAGCAGCATCATGCTGTGGGACAGGAATACTGTTCAGAGTTGAGACAAAGCTGAATGGAACAAAGTACAAAGATATTCTTTATGAAAACCTGATCCAGAGTGCTCTGGACCGGAGATTAAGCTGAAAGTTTAACTTATAACAAAACAATAACACTAAGGCTGGGTTCACACGGGCGTTGCGGATGCAATGCAGGAAAAGATGCGGGTGCGTTGCAGGCAAATGCACGACTTTTCCAATGCACACATTTTAATGCGTTATGCACGCACGTGAGGAAAATCGTCAGGTTTGGTACCCAGACCCAAACCCGGACTTCTTCAAAGAAGTTCGGGTTTGGGATCAGTGTCGTGTAGATTTTATTATTTTCCCTTATAACATGGTTATAAGGGAAAATAGCATTCTTAATATAGAATGCTAAGTACATTAGGGATGGAGGGGTTAAAAAATAAAAAAAAATAATTAAACTCACCTCATCCACTTGTTCGCGCAGCCCGGCTTGTCTTCTTTCTTCTTCTCTGAGGACCTGGGAGGAAAAGAACCTTTGGTGACATCACTGCACTCATCACATGGTCCGTCACCATGGTGATAGACCATATGATGAGCGCAGTGACATCACCAAAGGTCCTTTTCCTCCCAGGTCCTCAGAGAAGAAGAAAGAAGACGAGCCGGGCTGCGCGAACAAGTGGATGAGGTGAGTTTAATTATTATTTTTATTTTTTAACACCTCCATCCCTAATTTACTTAGCATTCTGTATTAATAAATCTATTATTTTCCCTTATAACCATGTTATAAGAGAAAATAATAAAGATCGGGTCCCCATCCCGATCGTCACCTTGCAACCATGCGTGAAAATCGCACTGCATCCGCACTTGCTTGCGGATGCTTGAGATTTTCACGCAGCCCCATTCACTTCTATGGGGCCTGCGTTGCGTGAAAAACGCACAATATTGAGCATGCTGCGAGTTTCACGCAACGCACAAGTGATGCGTGAAAATTGCCGCTCATCTGCACAACCCTATTGAAATTAATGGGTCTGGATTCAGTGCAGGTGCAATGCTTTCACCTCACGCATTGCACCCGCACGGAATTCTCACCCATGTAAAAAGGGCCTAAGCACAAAGCCAAGACAACACGGGAGTGGCTTGGAGACAACTCTCTGAATGTCCTTGAGAGGCCCAGGTGGGGCCCTGACTTAAACATAATCAAACAGCTGTGGAGAGACTAGAAAATGACTGACCACTGATGGTGCCCATCCAACCTGAAAAAGCTTGAGAGGATCTGCAGCGAAGTATGGCAGAAATTCCCCAAATGCAGGTATGCAAACCTTGTAACATCATATCAAAGAACACTTGAGGCTGTACTTGCTGCCAAAGGTGCATCAACTAAGTACTGTGTAGAGAGTCTGACTTATGTCAATGCAATATTTAAATTTTTCCTTCTCAATAAATTGGCAAAGATTTTGAACGTTTTCACTTTGTCATTATAGGGTATTGAATTCAGAATGAAGTGGAAAACTATATATATTTTTTTTATTTTAGCACAAGGCCACAATACAGGTCCTTCTCAAAAAATTAGCATATTGTGATAAAGTTCATTATTTTCTGTAATGTACTGATAAACATTAGACTTTCATATATTTTAGATTCATTACACACCAACTGAAGTAGTTCAAGCCTTTTATTGTTTTAATATTGATGATTTTGGCATACAGCTCATGAAAACCCAAATTTCCTATCTCAAAAAATTAGCATATTTCATCCGACCAATAAAAGAAAAGTGTTTTTAATACAAAAAAAAGTCAACCTTCAAATAATTATGTTCAGTTATGCACTCAATACTTGGTCGGGAATCGTTTTGCAGAAATCACTGCTTCAATGCGGCGTGGCATGGAGGCAATCAGCCTGTGGCACTGCTGAGGTGTTATGGAGGCCCAGGATGCTTCGATAGCGGCCTTAAGCTCATCCAGAGTGTTGGGTCTTGCGTCTCTCAACTTTCTCTTCCCAATATCCCACAGATTCTCTATGGGGTTCAGGTCAGGAGAGTTGGCAGGCCAATTGAGCACAGTAATACCATGGTCAGTAAACCATTTACCAGTGGTTTTGGCACTGTGAGCAGGTGCCAGGTCGTGCTGAAAAATGAAATCTTCATCTCCATAAAGCTTTTCAGCAGATGGAAGCATGAAGTGCTCCAAAATCTCCTGATAGCTAGCTGCATTGACCCTGCCCTTGATAAAACACAGTGGACCAACACCAGCTGCTGACATGGCACCACAGACCATCACTGACTGTGGGTACTTGACACTGGACTTCAGGCATTTTGGCATTTCCCTCTCCCCAGTCTTCCTCCAGACTCTGGCACCTTGATTTCCGAATGACATGCAACAGTCCAGTGCTGCTTCTCTGTAGCCCAGGTCAGGTGCTTCTGCCGCTGTTTCTGGTTCAAAAGTGGCTTGACCTGGGGAATGCGGTACCTGTAGCCCATTTCCTGCACACGCCTGTACACGGTGGCTCTGGATGTTTCTACTCCAGACTCAGTCCACTGCTTCCGCAGGTCCCCCAAGGTCTGGAATCGGTCCTTCTCCACAATCTTCCTCAGGGTCCGGTCACCTCTTCTCGTTGTGCAGCGTTTTCTGCCACACTTTTTCCTTCCCACAGACTTCCCACTGAGGTGCCTTGATACAGCACTCTGGGAACAGCCTATTCGTTCAGAAATTTCTTTCTGTGTCTTACCCTCTTGCTTGAGGGTGTCAATGATGGCCTTCTGGACAGCAGTCAGGTCGGCAGTCTTACCCATGATTGCGGTTTTGAGTAATGAACCAGGCTGGGAGTTTTTAAAAGCCTCAGGAATCTTTTGCAGGTGTTTAGAGTTAATTAGTTGATTCAGATGATTAGGTTAATAGCTCGTTTAGAGAACCTTTTCATGATATGCTAATTTTTTTAGATAGGAATTTTGGGTTTTCATGAGCTGTATGCCAAAATCATCAATATTAAAACAATAAAAGGCTTGAACTACTTCAGTTGGTGTGTAATGAATCTAAAATATATGAAAGTCTAATGTTTATCAGTACATTACAGAAAATAATGAACTTTATCACAATATGCTAATTTTTTGAGAATGACCTGTATAAGAAAAAAACTGAAAGGGTTTGAATGCTTTACCAATGCACTGTACTTTTAGGCCTCATGCACATGTCAGTGTTTTGGTCCGTGATTTCCATCAGTGATTGTAAGCCAAAACCAGGATTGGAGCCTCTACAGATGTAAGGTATAAGGGAAAATCTGCACCTGTTCTGTGTTTAGACCCACACCTGGTTTTGGCTCACAATCAATGATGGAAATCACTGACCAAAACACTGATGTTTTAATAAGTCTTAAGGCCTCCTGCACACGACCGTATGGCCTTTTTAGTATTTTGCAGTCCGTTTTTCACTGATCCTTTTTCCGTTTTTTTGTTTCAATAGTGTTTCGGCTTCCGTTCCGTTTTGCCTTTCCGTTTTTCCATTTGGTTTCTGTTTGCGACCCGTTTTTTGCGGATCGCAAAGGGAAACGAAAGCATACAATAATGTTTAAACAGTAAGTACATAATAAAATGGGCTGGGCATCTTTTTTTTTCCCGCAAAAAACAGAACGGATACGGAAGACATATGGATGCATTCCATATGCATTCCGTTTTTTCTGCGGACCCATTGACTTGAATGGAGCCACAGATCATTATTTGCTGGCGACATATAGGGCGACATGGGCTGACTTAAATTACTTAAAAATGGCCTAAAAATGGGTGAATCACCATATAACCCTCTAAAAGAACAGCTACAGGCTGAAAGGGTAATAACTGACCAGTCCTCATGGCCTGACTGGGAAAAAACTGACACATCGGGCATAGAATATTTCAGAATTTTTGGTAGATGGGCCAGGACAAAGGAAGATAACAGTGCCCATAGTTTAAAAGACATAATGCAGGAGACTAAAGAAGACATAGTGGCATTTGAGTCTAGACTATGGACAGTGTGGACGGACATGGGTTGGGATACCACTGGATCTATGGGCAAAGGGTAAAACTGATATTGGCAAATTGGATGTCACTCCTTTCATGGTACATTTAAAACCAGGATGTACACCACGCCGAGTCCGTCAGTATCCCTTTAGTCATGCACAAGAACAATCTGTGGTCACTCAGATTGACCAGTATGGGGGTCCTGGTGGTGACGAATTCTCCCGCAAACACGCTCCCATTTCCGGTCAAAAAGAAAGCAGTAAAAGGCCAGCCTGTGACATATAGGATGGTGCATGACTTACGAAAAGTCAATAAGGTTATTGTCCTACAGACTCCAATTGTTCCGAACCAAACACCTTGTTGTCACAGGTCCCTCCAAGGGCATCGTGTTATACTGTGATTGACCTTGCAAATGCATTTTTCAGTGTCCCGATCCATGTGACATGTTAATATCTTTTTGCATTCACATTCAAGGGTAAACAGTATACAGGGGCGGTATTGCCGCAGGGAGCTCAAAACTCACCCACCATGTATACTCAAGCCCTCCAATCAGTTCTGACAGGTTGGCAAGTTCCTGATCAAGTTGTTTTGTTAGAATATGTTGATGATCTATTGTTATGTGCTCCTGACTAGGACACTTGTAAAAATGCATCTCTGTCACTGTTGATTTTTCTGGCAGAAAGTGGGTGTAAGTCTTCCAAAGACAAGCTGCAGTTTTGCCAATCCCGTGTCACTTATTCCTTGGTCACTGTTTATCAGAAGGTGCATGACACCTCACCGAGGAAAGAAAACAGGCTGTGAAGGACATTCCACTCCGTCAGGAATGTTTTTGGGACTGGTGTCCTATTGCAGACCTTGGATCCGGAATGCATCCATGTTGATGCAACCCTTTTATGACTGCTTGGCCTCTGACCCTTTTTTAATCAGCGGCCCTGCAGGGGATTCTTTTTACTCACTCAAATTGGCAATCCTGTCAGCACAGTCACTGAGCATACCAGACTATGACCAGCCTTTTAACCTAATCTGTTCAGAACTGAGTGGCCATAGTACCTCGGTCCTGACCCAGAAACATGGGGACAGCCAAAAGGCTGATTGCCTATTTCTCTGGCAGATTATATCCAGTCTCACGCGGCACCCCCTTCTGTGTCAGGGCAGTTGCTGCAGTGCACCTGATGGTGGAAAAAGCTTCTGAAGTTGTACTTGACTATCCCCTGGTGGTACAGACCCCTCATGAAATCCAAGGTATCCTAAGTCAGGTGCAACCGAAGCACATATCCATTGCACGCCAACTATGGTTGCATTGTTCTTTACTCATGCCTGAGTCCATTACTTTCAAGAGATGTACTACTCTGAATCCTGCAACTCTCCTACCAATTTCGGATTCAGAATTGGGGGAAGGGGGTACAGGCCCTCTTTTACAAAAATTATGAGATACTGACGAACATGATTGTGTCCAATTAATGCAACAAGAAACTTCTGGTTTTTCACATGTACATGATCAACCCATACCTAATCCTAATTTTGAGTTTTTTGTAGATGGCAGCAGATACATGGATGAGGATGGCCGATGAGGTAGTACTGGCTGAACCACTCCCTCCTTACATGTCAGCACAGGAGGCTGAGTTGAAGGCAATCTATGAAGCATGTAAAATGGCACAAGGTAAACAAGTAAATATTTTTACAGACTCCAAGTACAGGTTTGGTATTGCACATAATTATGGCCCTATTTGGAGAGCCAGGGACTTCCTTACCTCTGCAGGTCAACCTATAAAGAACAAAGACTCAGCGTTTGAACTAATGAACTCACTACTGCTTCCAGAGGAAGTAGCCATTGTCAAGGTTAAGGCACATACCAGACAACAAACCTCTGAGGCTAGGGGCAACAACAGGGAAGATGGGGCTGCAAAAGAGGCAGCAGTGAAGCTTTTGAAACCCTAGGTAATCCCTGTCGCCGTCCTGGAGCCTCACCACATGTCTGAAAATGTGTTGATTAAACTGTCTGCACAGGCAGATGAAGGAGAAAAGATCTCCTGGAAAGGAGCAGTGCCAACTGGGCAGGGACTCTGGGAAGTGTAAGGAAAAATATGCCTACCGAGAGCCCTCTATCTTATGATGGCACAGGAGGTCCACAGGCCCACACACCAAGCAAAGGGTCCTAAGGTAGCACGGTACTAAAGAGATGGGTCGCACCTGGTTTCTCCACTATTGCCAGTAGATTTGTACAAGGCTGTATGATCTGTGCTCTAAACAACCCCGGAAAGGTAGTTAAGACACCTAAGAAACATACACCTAGGCCATTTTACCCATTCCAGAGACTGCAAATAGACTATATACAGCTACTGAAGGTAGGAACATACGAATATGTGCTTGTGTGCTTTGATCTCTTTTCAGGATGATTACCCTGTATCTACTGCAAAGAAGCTGGTCAGTGAACTTGTGTGCAGGTATGAAGTCCCTGAAGTGATAGAATCAGACAGAGGAAGCCATTTCACAGGGGAGGTGATGAGGGAGGTGATGGGTGCCTTGAGGGTCACTCATGCCTTTTACCCTGACTATCACCTACAATCCAGTGGCCGTGTGGAAAGACTGAACGGCACTATTAAATAAAAAATCCAGAAGGCTATGAAGGAGACCGGGAAGCCCTGGACTGAGTGCCTCCCCCTTGCCCTGTACTCCATCCGCACCACCCCATGGAAAAGGTCTGGCCTATCCCCATATGAAATCTTGTTTGGTTCTGTAACCAAACTGGGGCTGTATTTTCCTCAACAGTTGCAGCTCCAGACTGACAGCATGGTCAGTTACATGAAGGCCCTCACCCGCAGGTTGGAGCACAATCATAAACAAGTGTTTGCTTCCATTTCAGATCCAGACTCAGTGGAAGGGACACACCCCCTGGTGCCTGATGATTGGGTTGTCATAAAAAGGTATGTGAGAAAGACATTTGAGACCAGATTTGATGGTCCCTTCCGAGTTTTGTTAAAAACTGAGACTGCTGTAAAAGTTAAAGGAAAACCCAACTGGATACACGCTTCTCACTGCAAGAAAGTCTTGGAACCACAGGATGAAGGTCCTTCTGTTGGCAGTGGCTCTGACCTTGAGCATGTCAGCAGTGTTTCATCCACTGAATGATGAATGGGACAATGTTTTTTTACGGCACCATCAATTGTTGTTTAAGGGGCTAAGCGACACTGAAAAATTTGAGACTGTTGGATCTGTACTCACAGTCCTGTGAGTTCAGCCAGTATGCCCTATTTTGCCGTGCCCCTCAGCTTTTCTGAACTAACTGAACTTGAAAACTCTAAAATCTTTTTCACAGGCATGATACAGGGCAAGTCCAAAACTAAAACAAGGAGGTAGCCTTACCCATTGCAGGATGGGCTGAGCCCCCCTGGCTCATGGTAAACAGATCAGGGCCACCAGTTGATTATAGCTCTACCCCCTGGAAGGAGAACATGTGGTGCAATGTGTAATGTTTTCCAAGTTGGTCACACTGTCATTGTTTGCAAATACAGTCAAAAGGTATGTCTTTTAGTCCTCATGACAAATTTGGCTGCAATGATTCTAACCCGAACAGCCTGGTGCAGTGTATTGGTATAGATCCTGTAAAGGGTAAGAATCTGGCCTGCAACAACCGTACCTTAGTTGATTTAATTGGAATGACCTCTAACTCCTCAGAGAGTCAGGAAAAGGGACAAAAACTGGCAGAAGGTGTCCAGCTGGCCAAATTGATAACTCAGTTGTTTAATAGTATGGTAGTTGCAGTCCCAGAAAGTATATACCTAGTCTGTGGGCATAAGGCATACAAGTGGTTGCCCAGAAATGTCACTGGTTTATGTACAATTGCCCGACTTACTCCTGCAACCTTTATAATACCAGATTCTGACATAGATATAAACGCTGTACCAAAACATACTTTGTATCGAAGGGCTAAGGACAATACACCCAGACCAAATGTTGTAGAAATGAGCATTTCCAATAAAATTCTTAGTAGTCTTTTCATATATCCCATGATAATGCAAATGTGGGATCATTTGGTGGTGGCAACTGATTATTTCGATGATCAAATATGGGAAGTGCTGAGACTTATGAATACCTCGAACATTGTGCAAAACCAGTTGATCATTGTCACCAACCAACACACATTAGTTCCAGACTATGTTACAGCCAAAGATGAAGGTATGTGCCAGGGTGTGGGACCCGCTTGTTGTCATTACATAGACCCGCAGGGTCATTTGCAAGTTAAGGTGGGTCTAGAAAAAATGGCGGATCTAAGGGATAAATGGTTGAACGCACATAAAGCTGATAAATACTCATGGTGGGGAGACACCTTTTCTTTTCTCAATCCTGCCAACTGGTTCAAAGGGCTAGGTGGCTAGCTAATGGGGCTTATTCAAACAGTAGTACAAGTAGTGCTAATTATACTAGTCATTTACATTATAATCAAGCTTATGCTTATGTGTATCAATAAAGTTTGTAAAAAGAAGAAAAAGATTATTGAGCGTATCTGTGGTACTGTTTCCTACCCTGGAAGGGATCCCAAAGGACAGAATAGGATTAGCTTGTTCTGAAGTACTTCTGGGCTGTGACAGTCCACAGATGTCTTAAAGATAGAGGGTCCATCTTGAATATTTGTATCACTGCTTGTTATTATAATCTTGCTTGTAATAGTGGTATATTGTATTCTGCTATATAATAAAACACTGCAGACAGAAGTAACTTTTTACCAATTCCGTAGTGAGACAATGGATGAGCTTGATACCCTGGCTCAGCTAAACTTTGCACGGCTTCCGGCAGATGTACATTTCACCCATAAGGTGAAACATCTGGGGTACGTCAGGCCAGATCTTACAAGCTTAACCATTGTTTCAAATGGGGAAGAAGTGGGAGATGAGACTCCATCTCGGTGTCTGCAGCAACCATTTTAAATTGTATGACTTCTCTGAAGTTAGGAGATCAGAAAGTTTGACATGTAAAGTCTCTGCAGAAAGTACCTTAGCGCCCACCTGTGCTATTTTCGATAGACTGAAATTGGTAGCTCTAAAGGCTATTTCCTGTATTCTGAATCGTATGCGACTGCAGTTAACTGACGTTTATATTCTCTGTTTCTATAAGCACATATATGAACAAATATGGTCATGACCTTCATGAGATGTGTGTGTGTGTGTGTGGTTTTTCCACCCACTTCCTTGCCAAGACAATAAGCATTTTTGTTTGAATAAAGAGAGAGACTTGTTATGATCACTGAGTGTCGGTCAATCAATTCTAAATGGGTACCCATTACTAAATCTATGGGCAAAAATGATTTGGAACTCAGCATAAATAAGAGTAAGGGGTCTTTGCCCTCACACTGACCAAATGCTGGCTGTATAAAATTGGCCTAATTTTACGTGCGCAAGGGTGCAGTTATACAAACAGAAAATCTAGATCGATTTCCGTGTGGATTTCCACACCAAATCTTCACCAAAAAATCGATGTGTTATTTGTGATTCTTGGTGCAGATTCGATTTGGCTAAGCTGAAAATCTTACCATTACTTTGAAATGGGTGCAATCTGCTCAAAAGAAGTGCACAAAGAATCAACATGCTGCAGATTTCACGGAGCTCATCATATGGTCCAAATCACATGGTCCATCACCACGGTGATGGCCCATGTGACTGGACCATGTGATGTGACGTCACCACAGGTCCTTTAGCCGGCAGCTCATGATTAAAGAAGTAAGAACAGATCAGCAACTACACGATCAAGAGGAGGAGGTGAGTTAATTTATTTTTATTTTTAATACCTCAATCCACATTTTACTAAGCATTCTGTATGAAGAATGCTATTATTTTCCCTTATAACCATGTTATATGGGAAAATGATAAAGATCGGGTCCCCATCCCGATCGTCACCTAGCAACCATGCGTGAAAAATCACACCGTATCCGCACTTGCTTGCGGATTCTTGCGATTTTCACGCAGCCCCATTCACTTCTATAGGGCCTGCGTTGCATGAAAAACGCACAAAATAGAGCATGTTGCGATTTTTACGCAACACACAAGTGATGCGCGAAAATCACTGCTCATGTGCACAGCCCCATAGAAATGAATGGGTCCGGATTCAGTATGGATGCAATGCGTTCCCCTCACGCATTGCACCCGGGCAGAAATCTTGCCTGTGTAAAAGAGGCCTCATGGATCTGCAAAAACGCTTCCGTTACCATAATACAACCGCATGCATCCGTCATGAACGCATCCGGTTGTATTATGCCTTCTATGGCCATGATGGATCCATCATGAACACCATTAAAAGTCAATAGGGGACAGATCTGTTTTCTATTGTATCAGAGAAAACAAATCCATCCCCATTGACATACATTGTGTGCCAGGACGGATTTTTCTTTGCACCACATGGCGGACAGAAAAATGCTGCAGGCAGCGTTTTGGTGTCCGCCTCCAGAGCTGAATGGTGACCTGACAGAGGCAAACTGATGCATTCTGAGCATATCCTTTTGCATTCAGAAACCATTAGGGCAAAACTGATCCGTATTGGACCGCTTCTGAGAGCCCATGATGAATATCAGAAACAGAAAGCCAAAATACTAGTGTGAAAGTAGCCTATGGCCTCATGCACACAACCGTAGTTTTGGTCTGTATCCGATCCACATTTCTTGTGGATGGGATGAGGACTCATTCAATTCAGTGGGGTTGCAAAAGAAGCAGGCAGCACACTTTTTGCTGTCTGCATCCTAAAGTCTGTTCCACAGCCCTGTCTATTTAGTGGACAAGAATAGGAAACATACTGCAAGACCTGTGGAAGGGAGAATGTGGGTATCCGGTATCTGGAGGCCAAAACCCGGAGTGAATTTAAAAAGAGAAGTCATATCTGTCCTGTATGCTTTCTTTCCTTTTATGATACACTCCATATTTTGGGTTCCAAAACTGCACCAGAAGGCCTGACTGTGTGGCCATACCCTTAGGAAAGGGACGAAGAAAAAAAGCGCCACTCTCAGGGTAGCCAATAATGACAGTTAGAGATCCCCAAAAGGGTGAAAGGTGGTGTCAAATGAACCAATCCAGCAGGATAGTATGTCAGAGGAATCTCATCAAGTGTATTAATGGCAGTAAAAATAGAAGGGGTGCCAAGCGAAGCTGCAAAAGGTGTCAGCTGCAAGAGAAAGGTTTGGCAGGGTCCACCAAAGTACCCGACTATTTTAAGAGGAAGAAATAATGGTTAAAGGAGGGAGCTCCCTCGGGACGGACTAGATGAGAACAAGTAGGTATGGTGGCATGGAGAAAAGTCTCATACTGAAAGGTAATAAAAACACAAGACATAGACAATAATAATAATAAAAAGGATAGTTATATCACCCGAGGGTGATGTAAGACACCAGCGCTGGAATAGCAAAAAAAACCCCGTCTGCTTAATCCCTATATTTCTAGAGTGTGTGAGTGGGTGTAGGGGAGAGGGGGGGAAAGAGCAAAGGTGGGAAGAGAGAGAAGGTGCAAATGACAGAGACCTGGACTCACCAGTGGGCAGTCCGTAGCGTTCGCTGTCTGTGCTGAGGATGCAATGAAGGCCTATATAATCAGGTAATAGCGCGAGTCTTCCAGTGTGCAATATGAAGATGAAAGTGTACCTGGTAAGTTCCTGCTTTAATAGATTCCGAGATGCGTCTTCTTCCAATTCTTTTTCTCTTTTTCAACGTTCTTGTCGGTGTTCTGCAATAAGTCCTTCTTGCTCACCTGCTAGCACGAACGCTGCCCCGGCCGGAAGCAAGCGTGGTGCGAGGGAGCTTGTTGTTACGGTCGTCCTGGAAACCGCTTCGGTGACGTCACCTACGTGGATACCGTAGCCTCCGTGGGACAAAATTACCTCCAACGCGTTTCAGAGCCTATCGGGCTCCTTCGTCAGGGATGGTTGATACATTGTCCGTGGGGGTTTAAGTAGTTGGTCCGGTTTCCATGACAACAAGTATAATCTTCTATCAAGCTGATATGTAGATAAGGGGACGTTATATTTATTACAGATGTATTCCAACTCATGCATACATGCAACTGTGATGTGTCTGTATGTATGTATTTTATCTATGTTATTGAATAGTTCATAAAGTTTTCCAGGCGATATGATGAGTACTGTTTGTTTGAAAAATGTAGGAATATATGGAGTTCCTTAGATATTTTATTAGCTGGGTTCATTTGATAGTGATAAGTTATTATTGAAAAGCAAAAAGTTCGATTTCCTGATTTAACCCGTTAGGTGCCAGACTGTTACATTTGAAAATCCATTGACTTTCGATCCTGGACATCAATTTGATGTAATCCCCTCCCCTGCTATCCTGTTTTATTTTTTCAATTCCTACAAAGCTTGATCCCGAAAATTTGCCTTGATGGAATTCAGCATAGTGTCGTGATAGCGGGTGATGATCTGCCTTTTTATGTATATTGTTAACGTGCTCCCTAATCCTGGTTTTCAGCTCTCTTTTAGTGCGTCCTATGTAGATTTTACTGCACGGACACCTAATGGCATAAATAACACCCTTGGTATTGCAGGAAATATAGTCCTTGATTGTGAATTTGCCCTGTGGGGTGTCAAATTCCAGTATTGATTTGGTTTGGGGTCTCGATATTTTACAGTTTTTGCATAATCTGCATGGGTGGAAGCCTTTTTTAACATTAGATTTCTTCATCACTAAATTCCTTTTAGTGGATGGGGCTACAAGGTTGGCTAGGTTCGCAGATTTTTTGAAAATGAATATTGGATTGGGGGAGATCTTGTCCCCAATTATTTTGTCGTATTTTAAAATGTCCCAATGTTTGTGGATAATTTTCTTAAAATGATTTGCCCCTGCACTGTATGTGGTGATGATGGGTACTTTAATGTTGTGAGTGTCATCACTTATATGTTGTTCTTTTTGTATTGTTTTTTCCTTTAATAGTTTATTCCTATCAATGTCACTCACTTTCTGGGTGATGGGGATCAAAGATTCTTCCTTATAGCCTTTCTCAATAAATTTTTTATTTAGTGTGTCCACCTCTTTGTAGTAATCTGTATTGGTGGTGCAGTTTCTACGGGCTCTTATGTACTGGCTGAAGGGGATATTATTAAGCCATATAGGTAGATGGCAGCTTTCCAGGGGGATGAAACTGTTGGTGTCTGTAGGTTTGTGATATGTTTTGGTCTGTATTTTCCCGTTTTCAATGAATATGGTTAGATCTAAAAAATGTATTTGTTTTTTATCAAAGGTTGGAGTGAAGTGTAAGTAAAATTCATTTTTATTTAAGTTGGTTAAAAAATTGTTGAGGGATGGTGTGTCCCCTCTCCATATAAAAACAACATCGTCGATAAATCTTCTCCAGAGGACCAGATCCGCACCGAGCTCGCCACTGGGAAATATGGCAGACTCCTCCCATCTGCCCATATACAGATTTGCGAAGCTCGGTGCGAATCGGGTCCCCATCGCGGTCCCCCATGTCTGGAGGTAAAATTCCGATCCATATTTAAAATAATTATGTTCCAGGATGAATGTAATGCAATCCCCAATAAAATGGATCTGTTCTTCTGATATGTTTTTGTCCTTTCTTAAAAAATGCTCTGCAGCCTCCCGGCCTTTCTTCTTTTCAATGACGGTATATAGAGCAGTCACGTCTAACGTGCCTAAGATAAAATTAGACTCCCATCGGATCCCTTCTAGGATTTGCAGTATATGTTTCGTGTCCCTCAGGTAAGCCGGTAGTAATAGAACTTTTTCTTGTAGTAGAATATCGACGTACTTGGATAAGTTTGAAGTGAGACCGTCGATGCCTGAAATTATTGGTCTGCCAGGGGGACTAGTCTGATTTTTATGAATTTTTGGCAGGTAATAGAATATGGGGATCCTGGGGTTTTGATTGTTAGTGAAAAGCATTTCTTCCTTTGAGAGTACTCCTATATTTTTACCTTTTTGTATTAATAGGTTCAATTTACGTTTATACATCTCAGTAGGATCTAGGGTGAGTTTTTTGTACGTTTTATCATCAGAGAGGAGTCTGAGGGATTCTTTATCGTAATCACTTTGGTTCAATATGACTAATCCACCTCCTTTGTCTGCTGGTCTGATAATGATAGATTGATTGATTTGTAGTGATTTAATGGCTCTGATTTCACCCTTGGTTAGGTTATGGGGCCCTCTCCTTTTTTTTGGGTTAGTACGAAGTAGATCCCTAATAACCAATGATTGAAAAGTGATGATGGAGTCTGAGTATTCTGAAGCAGGATTGAATTTGGAGACTGGTTTTAAATTGGTGTGGGTGAATTTTTCCTGATTATTATTATCAGTTCTTATCATTATAGTGTTTAGTTCCTGGGATGTATTATTGGGGTATGATTGCACAACTCCAATAGTAGTTCCCATGACTTCATTAGTTAAATTGTCGGTGAGATCCACGGTTGGTGTTTTTTTTGTTTTATTGAATTTGCCCTTTTTGATAAAGAATTTTTTTAGAGCTAATTTACGCAGGAATTTTTTTTACTCCTATAAAGGCATCGAAGGGGTTGAATTTAGATGTGGGGGCAAATTTTAAACCTTTGTGGAGAAGGGTGAGTTCTTCTTTGTTCAAATTATAACTGCTCAAGTTAAATATACCTTCTCCTAAAGTTTTTTGTTGGAGTGTGATTTTAGTCAATCCTCTGCCTCTTCTTCCCCTTTTGGTTTTTTTCTTTTTTTTGTTGTTTGGCTCCTTGCGCAAAAAAAATCCTTGTTGATACTTTTCTTTATTTTCTTACTAGTGATGATATTCCTGGGTTTGGTTTGTTTGGGATTGTTTTTTATTATTTTTGTTGGTGTATTGTTTGCGCCTTTAGTCACGGCAGCATAGCTGGGTTGTTTGTTTTGGAGTGTTTCATGTTTGGTGGTGCTGGTCCTTAATGGTGTGACCTCGGTTAAGGGGTCTTCTTCTATTCTTTCCAGAATTGCGTATCTGTTTGGAGATATTATAGAGCCATTTTCTTGTTGTTTGGTTAAATCTTCGGCGTCACTTGGTTTGGTTTTAGATAGTGAAGGTCTGTTAGTCCTATCACTATGTGTATAGTTAGTGGCTGGTTCCTTGTCTGGGCTATCCTCATAGACTGAGAGATTATTAAGGGTACAATCACACCATGTGTTATCAATGGTATCAAACTCCCTAACTGACACCAGACTGATATCTGCTTGTATTATGTCTGTATTGATTGGTAAATCTGTATCTCCTGTGTCTCTCTTGAATTTTTTGTTTTTTTTAACTATAATGGCATCTTCTTTGTTTTTAATTCTATTCTTCACTGACCTAGAAATCCTGATCAAATCCTCCTCCTCCTTGTATGGTCTTATTTTATCAAATAGTTCCAGGATCTCCTGGTTGTTTCTTCTTAGACTTTCCTTTCTTTTGTCTATAATAAAGCCTACTGCTTGTTTAGAAAAATCATGGAACAATAAGTCCCATTCCTTTAGGGTCATTGGATCCCCTAGGTCACCATTTAGGGGTTTTGATATATTTAGACCTTTAGGTACTACATCATTTTCTAGGTATTGTTCTAGGGAGGATACTTCCCATAAATCCCGCATTTCGGTGATTAATAGCTGTTCTAATTTTTTCACGTAGCCAATAATTTCTGTTTTATTTTCTTTCCAATGTTGGTTGTATTGGTTTGGTTTTTCCTTTTTATTATTGAAAAATGACTGGACGAAGAAGATTCTGTCTCTCCTATCATTCCATAGTTCACTCATGGTGGTGTGCTGCAAGGGGGTTACAACAAAAAATGTAATAGAATGATCTAAAATAAGAAATAGACCTCCTTGCGCTCCCGGCCTAAGGGTCTGCAACAAATCAGCCAAGCCTGGCTGATCCCGCGGCTAGATGTCGGAAAGGAGCTGTTGTCCTCCTTGGATATATGATATAAAGGATAGTTATATCACCCGAGGGTGATGTAAGACACCAGCGCTGGAATAGCAAAAAAAACCCCGTCTGCTTAATCCCTATATTTCTAGAGTGTGTGAGTGGGTGTAGGGGAGAGGGGGGGAAAGAGCAAAGGTGGGAAGAGAGAGAAGGTGCAAATGACAGAGACCTGGACTCACCAGTGGGCAGTCCGTAGCGTTCGCTGTCTGTGCTGAGGATGCAATGAAGGCCTATATAATCAGGTAATAGCGCGAGTCTTCCAGTGTGCAATATGAAGATGAAAGTGTACCTGGTAAGTTCCTGCTTTAATAGATTCCGAGATGCGTCTTCTTCCAATTCTTTTTCTCTTTTTCAACGTTCTTGTCGGTGTTCTGCAATAAGTCCTTCTTGCTCACCTGCTAGCACGAACGCTGCCCCGGCCGGAAGCAAGCGTGGTGCGAGGGAGCTTGTTGTTACGGTCGTCCTGGAAACCGCTTCGGTGACGTCACCTACGTGGATACCGTAGCCTCCGTGGGACAAAATTACCTCCAACGCGTTTCAGAGCCTATCGGGCTCCTTCGTCAGGGATGGTTGATACATTGTCCGTGGGGGTTTAAGTAGTTGGTCCGGTTTCCATGACAACAAGTATAATCTTCTATCAAGCTGATATGTAGATAAGGGGACGTTATATTTATTACAGATGTATTCCAACTCATGCATACATGCAACTGTGATGTGTCTATATGTATGTATTTTATCTATGTTATTGAATAGTTCATAAAGTTTTCCAGGCGATATGATGAGTACTGTTTGTTTGAAAAATGTAGGAATATAGGGAGTTCCTTAAATATTTTATTGGCTGGGTTCATTTTGATAGTGATAAGTTATTATTGAAAAGCAAAAAGTTCGATTTCCTGATTTAACCCGTTAGGTGCCAGACTGTTACATTTGAAAATCCATTGACTTTCGATCCTGGACATCAATTTGATGTAATCCCCTCCCCTGCTGTCCTGTTTTATTTTTTCAATTCCTACAAAGCTTGATCCCGAAAATTTGCCTTGATGGAATTCAGCATAGTGTCGTGATAGCGGGTGATGATCTGCCTTTTTATGTATATTGTTAACGTGCTCCCTAATCCTGGTTTTCAGCTCTCTTTTAGTGCGTCCTATGTAGATTTTACTGCACGGACACCTAATGGCATAAATAACACCCTTGGTATTGCAGGAAATATAGTCCTTGATTGTGAATTTGCCCTGTGGGGTGTCAAATTCCAGTATTGATTTGGTTTGGGGTCTCGATATTTTACAGTTTTTGCATAATCTGCATGGGTGGAAGCCTTTTTTAACATTAGATTTCTTCATCACTAAATTCCTTTTAGTGGATGGGGCTACAAGGTTGGCTAGGTTCGCAGATTTTTTGAAAATGAATATTGGATTTGAAATGAATAATAATAAACATGAATAAAATAAAATATTAGTCAACTCACTTTGCTGGGGGGGTCATCTCCAGGATAAACTCAAGACACCTGGGACGATTCAGCCCCCCGGACGGGATCGCATGTAGTGTAGTGGAGTTTGAAGTCGGCAAACCGGTCGTGCAGTGGAGATGGAGATCAGCACAGGGGTCCCAAGCTTCTGGTCAAACTCTTTATTCAATAAATATAAGGCTCAACACGTTTTGGGGGCTTTTTTCCATACCCCCTCCATCAGGAGAAAATACATAGAGCCTTTCTATTTCTCTCTTCCACGTGTCCGTCATACCCTTAAACAGACAAATTCATTCTAGCTGCAATTTAAAGAAAGTTACTAAGGATAAGCAAACTAATTCATAATGTACTGGGTTTGTTTACGAATGTCATAAAAATTAATCCGTCAAATGAACCCAAAGCTTACTTACATTACCCTGGGAAGAAGCGGAGGGGAGGACTTTCCTTGATCAGCTCAGAGGCTGAAAAACAGCCTCATCAGCCAATCAAGGGTGGCAGCAGGCGGAAGGATGTCGGTGCAGAAAAATCCAACGTCATTCTGTGTTCAGCTGTTGATGAGGGTGAATGAATCTATGCAGTGTCTGACAGAACATAATTTTACACAGTATACAGAGGCACAATCAAGCATCTATTCTAGTGTAACAGGTACAGCGTAGGGAACGAATAGAAATAAATAATTGTAGAATAGTAAGGACTTGGATCACTTAAAGGTTTGAGGGAGTGAGGGACTGGGGCACAGTGCCTAATAATACAGCTGCTGCAGCACCTTATTCTGCGTTACAAACCCATCCACCTTCAATAACAAAAAATTCATTTGAACAGAGAGAGAGCCTCCCCCCCCCCCCAAAAGCCTCAAGTTTCTACATAGGCTTACTGCCAGCACAGCACCCCAATACCATTCTGCTTTTTTTCTTTTATTTTTTACACTGAGCAATAGCACATTTATTTCAGTGTATAATATCCGTGCTATTAAACTGGTAGCACTATAGCAAAATCATTTTACGACAATATTCATACCAGTGAAATTAAATGTAAATTACACCGTAGAAAGAAATATTGCCACCTTTCCTGCATCATTATATTGGTGCTAGGAGGGTGCATTATTGCATTACAAGTTTGACATCTGTACTTTTTAGTACAGAAATTTTGACCTAGCACTGTGAAATGCAAATTATATAGTAGACAGAAATATTAGCCATACCTGCATCGTTATATTAGTGGTAGGAGGTAATATTCACACTGCACGGTTGCAACATGTGTTTTATAGTACACTAATATCTTTTTTGACTCAGCATTGTTAAACACAAATTACACAGTAGACAGAAATATTACTGATGCCAATACTGCATTATTCTCAAAGTAAATAGTCAATAGCACTGTGTTTGTAGAAAAGGAAGAACATTTAATTTCACCTCTGTCTTTGAATTACAGAAAACACACATATAATTTTGCTACACCAGTTCCATAATTTGTGTGACTGTGTACCAACCAAACCTGTGACATTTTGGAAATGTGTGAGTTTTCATTAGTTTTCATTAGGACTGATGATAAAATGTCTGGAAAATGGAAGAGTACAAAACAAAAGACCCATGCCTTATCATCTGAGAGTCAGAGTCAGAATGTTTTTATTAGCAGCATCAGACATTTGGATAGTAGTAGTAGTTGCATTTGTAATCACATTAGTGGTGGATGGGGCAGTGGTAGCAACAGTGGCAGTCAGGGCAAATAAGGAGAAGAGAATCAGGAGGGGGCCAAGAAATCAATGACGACATATTACAGTCTGCTAAAAGCAACGGGGATGGTGAGGACCATGATGATGAATGTGTGTTGGACAGGTCTGAGAGCCAAACCGGGGTGCTGAGATGAGACATCAATGGAGAAGGGTAGTGGCCACTATGGAAATAAAGAGTGGAGGCAATGTGTGGCCAAAACCGCTTAAAGAACTGGCAGGGCCATATCTGCTTATATTGTGGTCAGCTCTTGAACTAGGGATTGTCACACATGTGACAGGTGGTAGAAGATCTGAAAGACTGGCTGCATGTCAGTGATCTGACAGCTTCTTTTGGGTTCACTTTGTCTATGTGTTGCTGGGATGTCCAAACCTCCTTTTCAGGTGTAGATCATGTGACCATTACTACTCCCTTCTCAGTCTGGCTTTACCCATCACTCCTTGCGGTTGATAGCTCATTCTGGTTGTAGATTGTTTGGTGTCTGGATCTTGGCTGAGTTCCTGATTTCCATTTACCCAGAGTTAAGTGTCTTTCCTTTTTGTATTGTGTTTATTTGTCTCTTGGTACCAGACCTGAGGCAGACTCTTGTTCCTTCAGCTGGAAGGAACAGGTCATCTGTGGCCCAATCACTATCTTCAGGGCCTTCTAGGGTGAGCCAGTCTTAGGTTCCTGTGGATGAACAGTACTACCATCGGGGAATGTTTATTCCGTTAGCAGTCAGGGCTCGGGTCGGGATTTATTAGGTGGCAACCTTTCCCTATTTTACAGGCCTGGTATCTTCTCCTTCCCTTTTGTGTTTGGTGTGGAGTTCCCCTCCCACACCATGCCGTGACATTATCCCACACCATGCTAAAACCGCCATTTTGTTTGTGTCAGTTCGGCGAGGATTCCAATCTCTGCACTAGTTGGACAACTACAGGTGTAGTCTTTGGAGGTAGCTGACCTCCACAAAACTGTCTCGCAGATCCAGAGACCTCAGGGGGCTGGTTCCCCCAGTGGGAATCAGTCGGTCCTGAACCTAAGGTTGCTTTCCCAGACAGATTTTCTGGGGGCAGTGACAATTTCATGCTGTTTAAGGAATCATGCAAATTATACTTTAAGCCACATCCTCATTCTTCTGGTGATGAGAGTCAAAGAGTGGGCATAGACATTAGTGTTGAGTGCGAATATTCGAAAAGCAAATATTTTTTGCAAATATCGGCACTTTGAGAATTTGCGAATATCTAGAATATAGTGCT
This sequence comes from Bufo gargarizans, assembly GCF_014858855.1. NCBI lineage: Eukaryota > Metazoa > Chordata > Amphibia > Anura > Bufonidae > Bufo > Bufo gargarizans. Next base: position 346,848,781 of record NC_058083.1, read on the forward strand.
ATATATTTGTAATGACGAATATTCATTTTTTTTAACACAGTACATATCAGGTGATCATCCCTCCCTTCTTCTAGCTTCGTCACAGCTTAGCAACATCCCTAGCAACCAATACAAAAGTTGCCTACCCTACGCCGCTATTTTGCGCACATTACACGAATAATACATTGCCGATTTTCGCAATCAACAATATAATCTCGAATTTGCAAATTCACGAATATATGACGAATATTCTACAAAATATTTGCAAAATATCGTCAATTAGAATATTGCCACTGCCACTCATCACTACTAATCATGGAGACGCTCAGGCGTGGGCTTAAAGGAGACACTTAGGCGTGGGCTTTTTCTTTGTCGACCGGATCGCAGTCCCTCCAGTTGGTAGATCAGTTTTTCTGAGCTCTCGGTCTGATCTACGACGACCCGGATTGGATTTCCCTGGCCAAGACCAGGTTGTGTGGTTTACGCCAGGGAAAGTGGTCTGCGGAGATCTATTGCTCTGAATTTAGGATATGGGCTACTGATAAAGCGTGGAATGATCCAGCTCTTTGTAATCAATTTTGTCAGGGGTTATCTAAGAGGCTGAAAGATGCGTTGGCCTTTCATGAAAATCCAGAGTCATTGGAGGCAGTTATGTCACTTGCTGTATGTATCGATAGACATCTGAGAGAGAGAGATCTAAGGTCTCTCACTCTCAGGATGAACTATCCTATGAGGTGGCGGTTTCCTCTAACACTTTGGGTGACACTTGAGTGTATATCTGGTGACGAGCCCATGCAGTTGGGGGGAGCTACCACTAGACCTGTGGGAAATAATGTTGGTCATAAGAAAGGAGCCTGTTTTTTCTTTGGTAAAAAGGGACATTTTGTTACAAAAATCACTGCAGAAAATGCACCAAAATGATACGCAACTGACAATACTAGCTAATTCCTTAAGCCGATCTTCAAAGCGGAGAACTTTGCCAATATCTTCCAGTCAGGAACATATCGGAGACCCTCATGCACCACATCACAGTGTCTCAGCAAGCATGGTCCTACGACCGAACTACCCGTGGTGTGTGAACAGGGTCTGAAGAGTGCTAGAAACCAACTCACAGCCCCGGCATACTACATTGTACACATTTTTTGCTGGGGATTGCCGTTATCTGCGGACCACATGCGGAGGAATTGCTCCCCCAGTTATAGACACGCTTCAGTGTTTGGGTTTGGAACATTTCCACCCGTTTAGCCCACTTTTTTCAGTGAGTTTTTTTCTCCTACCACTAAACTACCCGTGGTGTATGTGAACACGGTCTGAAAAGTGCTAGAAACCAACTCATAGCCAGACTCTCATATGCCTCCATAGTGGTATCACCAATGCACTGTGAGGTAGAATAAAGCTGTGAGCCGCACCCACAACAGGCCATGTGACACAGAAGCTACCAGGTGCAAAAGAACATTACCAACAAAATAAAGTGGCACATTCCATACACATAAAGAAAAAAACTCGCTGAAAAAAGTGGGCTAAACGGGTGGAAATGCTCCAAACCCAAACACTGAAGCGTGTCTATAACTGGGGGAGCAATTCCTCCGCATGTGGTCCGCAGATAACGGCAATCCCCAGCAAAAAATGTGTACAATGTAGTATGCCGGGGCTGTGAGTTGGTTTCTAGCACTCTTCAGACCCTGTTCACACACCACGGGTAGTTCGGTCGTAGGACCATGCTTGCTGAGACACCATGATGTGGTGCATGAGGGGCTCCGATATGATCCTAACTGGAAGATATTAGCAACTTCTCAGCTTTTAACATCGGCTTGAGGAATTAGCTAGTATTGTCGGTTGCGTATAATTTTTGCTGCATTTTCTGCAGTGATTTTTGTATTTATATATTTTTTCATCTGAAAAATGTATAATTTTCTGTAAGATGTCCTTGTGGTGCATGTGGTTCGCCCTGGAAGTTGACGCATCCGAGGTTGGGGTAGGAGGGGACCTGTCGCAGGGTTCTTCACCTAGTAAATGGCATCCATGCGCATTCTTCTATAAGAAACTCTCAACCGCTGAAAAAAATTATTACGTGGGTAATAGGGAATTGCTGGCCATTAAGTTGGCTTTTGAAGAATGGTGTCATTAGTTGGAAGGAGCAATTCATCCTATTACAGTGCTCAGTGATCGCAAAATTTAGGCTTACTTGGAGTCAGCTAAACCCAAGACAGGCCAGATGGTTGTTGTTTTTTACCAGTTTAAAAAAAATCAAGGCTGATGCCTTGTCACAAAGCTTTCCTGGGGGAGGTGAATTGGAAGATCCTGGCCTGATATTATCTGAAGGGGTAGTAATATCTGCCCTATACCCTGACCTTGAGGCAGAGGTGTTGGAGGCCCAGGGAGAAGCACCGAATTCTTGCCCTCTGGGGAAGTTGTTTGTTCCTTCTGAGCTACGTTCGAGGAACATCTCACAGGACACCCAGGGAGCAGATCCACTGTCGATATCATATCTCGTAGAATCTGGTGGTCAGGTTTACCAAGTGTGTTGAGGACTATGTGTCAGCTTGTAGTACAAAAGGAGAAAGCCCCATGAAGAAGTAGGATAAGAATAAGGAAGATGTGCTGCCACTAGAGGAAGAGTCAGAGGTGTAGGAGCAGGAGGATGATGATGACAATGATACCAGCCACAACACTCAGTCATCTCAGGGGAGAAGGTGGTGCCAGAAAGAACTGGTTTCACAGGCACACTGGCCAGAATGTACTGACAGGCACATTATTCACATCAAACAGTGGAATAATTAGTGGATAGCCATGCTGACTCTCGCCATCAAAGCAAATGGGGGAATGTTTTCCTCCTGCCGATAGGCAAGACAAATTACTTTATTGCCAGGAATCACTGTGTATGCAGCTTGCCTTAGCTTTTGGTGAGCAGATGTCTGCTGCCAGCATGTCTGAAAGGGAGGCCCCTCTCCACCCACAGAACCCCCAACCTGCCGCCATCTCCACTGCCAAAAGCAGCAGATGCCGCAGCAGCCAGTTCAGTCTCATCAACATAATAGATTTATTTTTTTCACATGCCACTGCAGGCGGAGGCAAATAAGCAAACCCAAATAAGGAGACCTACCACCTCAACACCCAGGTTCAGTCCAGTGCATACTGTATTCTCTGCCCCCCATGGACTTCTTTGCAGGCAGACTAGAATACTGGCCCAATATGCTTCACTGTCAATTCAAAGAGGATTTTCAGCATGGCAGGGAGTATGGTGACACCCAAACGGACAAAGTTGTCCTCCATAAGTGTCCAAAACATCACTTTTGTTTAAATGAATGAGGCATAGATCCAAGCAGTGTCGGACTGACCCAGCGGGAAACTGAACCTCTTCACTAACTACATTGCTCTAGAATACCAGCAGAGCACTAGCATGGACCATTAATGGACCATCTTTGCTGCTTCATAGTGCAGCCAAGTCTCAGTACAGAGTGCTTCAGGAAGATCCTGTCTCCCCATCCCTCTCTAGTATTATTAGTACAGTTCAGTTTCCTGCTACAGAGACTACTATGTAGTCTGCAATAACAGGAGAGAGAGAGAGGAGACTGAACAGTGACACAGGAAGTTCTACAGAAAGAAGATCCTGAGTCTTTCACTCTCAGAAGTCCATACATTTTAGGCTTTACACTGCCAGCACTAGCTGTCCTCCATCTCAAGGCCTCCCGCTGACATTCATCTGCCTCCCCCCTGGGCTCCCCTCCCCTGAAACAGTATAATCTAATACATTACTCCAAGCCACAACAAAAAGGTATAAACACTGTACAGTATAACATTATCTTGCTTGCAGAGTATGGCCCCATTTGTTTTACGTTATTGTATTCTGCAGGTCTTTATTCTCCTTTTTCAGTACTTAAATATTTCAAAACCATCCATCAGCAAAAAACAATCCAGCATGTTTCCCCTTGCATTTGACTTACAAATTTTACGTTGATAATGACAAAAATTTCCTTACTGGCCCAGCGCTGCACTCCCCAATGTACAGTAATGACACACTCCAGGCACTTCCTGGATCTCGTGCCGTACATTCTGTACATTACTCAGGCCTGGTTACAACGCAGAATATACGCGGGTTGCGCCTGCATAGTCATACAACCTCTGGCACTGACTGCTCACAGCTCCCAAGGCTGCCTGACTATACGGATGCAACTGCTATACACTGTGGGTTGTAACCAGTGAATGTATAGCACATGATCCAGGAAGTAACGCTGAATGAAAATGGCGCCTCAGCAATCATCTACAACACAGTTTAGACATTGATTTTTCAAAACTGAAGGCATGATATTTTTGCTTAAAAGGAGCGTGGGCCCTCAGAAGAAACTCCTCTGGTGGGCCCTATGTACCGACACTAGATCCAAGAGAATTTTCACCCTCTGGCTGAGGCCGATGAATAGATATGACTTTGTTAACAGTGCTTTCTATTGCCACTGCTGCTGTCTGTTTGACTACCACATGTTGACTCCTTACCATCATGTCCAATACCATATGGCTACTGTTGCCGCCATCATGCTACTGCCACTGTCTGCCTACCTGCCAACATATTCCTTACCATATGGCAATTGCAACCGCCACTGCTACCACCGCTGCTTCTGCTCCTCATTTCTACTGCCCTACTGCCACCCCTATTATCACTACACCGCAGCCACTATTACTGCAACCTCTTAACAGCCAATCCACTCCCTTGTATGCCCCATGCTATGCTGCTAGCGCTGACACTACTGTTGTGGCCACAATTGCCTTACCCTTTCTACATCCACATTGTAATCCTGAACAAGACAGACCCAAGAGCGAGTCAAAAGAACCACCCTATAAATGCACATCCAACAATAATTAGGGATAAAAATATATATAAAGTTTATTAGACAACACCAAAAGACAGACACATTAAAAAATTGTATACAATATGAACAACGTGTCAGTAACAAAATAGGACCGACGCATGCAGACTCCACTGAACGTCCACAGATAAGGACATACAATAAATCCCAGCTATATGAGATATTCACCTTTAAATAACATACAGAAAATGTAAAATAAGATGAGGCCACTGATGAATAAAAGCAGACCACAATAGGGTCAAATAATGAGAGCCAAACCCTGTATAAGCAGCTGGTGCAGTGGATCTGGAAGGATGAGAAATCCCCAACGTGTATCGCCAGCGCAGTCCGGCTTCCTCAAGGGTAATGAGCCCAATGTCAGTGCATCATATATATACCATACATACAATCTAACAATTAAGCATGATAAAATTCACCTGTGAAATGGGAGTGTGAGAACACAACAGCGACACATGCAAGCAAATCGTAGACCGGAAGTGGGAGAATCACATGACCGGAAGTGGGAGGCTGCAATGCAACGCAAGATGCGTTCCACCGGTGGAAAAAATGCTGTGGAACGCATACTGCGCTCATGAATAACGGAGGTATGGCAGCCTTGGGATGCATGCTGCACTCACATATGGCATGAGAATCTAGAGGTCTAATGCTGAACATGGATCGCATACCAAAGAAATATGCACCGAGGACCGCGGACCGGAAGTACAGGATGTCACATGACCGGAAGTAAAAGGCTGTGATGGAACGCAAGATGTGTTCCACCAGCGAGAATAGTCGCCGTGGAACGCATACTGCGCACATAATCAACATAGCTGACTCAAGGGCCAATATATAACACAAGTAAATACATGCAAGTACATTAAAAGTATATATATAAGTATAGACATGGTTCAAGCAAGCATTCGATCAAAAATAGAACCATGAATAATGATTTATGTATATCCAAACACATGCAAAATCAAACAGTGCAGGAAGTGATGGGGAAGGAGGTGATTGTGTAATGCCAAGTGAAAGATATTAGGTAAACCAAACCTGTAAGGGATTAAATGCATGATTTTCAGCAATTCATAATAAGTAAAAATAATCAAATCAAAATTGATTATATACACTCCCATAAACACATACATCCAGTGTGTACATGACCCCACAAAAAAGTACTGTCATATTGCAGAAAAATGTGAATATCTGCACTAATGACCTATGTGCAGAAGGACTGTGTGATAAGTGCACTGCACTATAACAACCATAAAAAACATTATTATTATTATTATAAACTATATAATGTGCATAATTATATGAGAAATTATTAATTAATTGACACCAATAAATAAATAAATATATGAATACAATGTGTGAATAACCCGTCATAAATCTACATATAATTACAATGCTAGATAGGTGTCAGCCCTGGTAACGTGTACAGAGCTATATACTGAATACATCAACTATAAAAAACTGTAAATTCAAGTTCTTCATTTAATCCATGTATCCAGAGAAAAAATCCATTTGGATTCCAGACGAAGTAGCTGAGAGGTGGCTCAAGGTTTGGCGTACCAAATCAAGTCCAGCTATCCTAAGTCCAGATGTACTTCATTGGTGGCAATCCAGAAAATGCGCGGCTACTGAAGTCAGAGGTTTCCTGGCTTGGGTCCGATCTCGTCAAGCCAAGGCGATATTCGATAAGTGCTGTTGAATACATGCTGCACTCACATATGGCCAACATAGATTTTATCACATTCACAAATAAGTGCATAGACCACATTCTGAGACCGACAATTGATGTAATGTCCAAGGGAAACCTCATCCTAACACTAACAGGAGCACTGGATGCAAGCTCCGCAAGTGAGGAGGACGCCTTGAAGATCATCAACCTTTTCAACATATACACTCACACAGACGGAAACTTCTGTTCTGGTAAGAGGACTATCATTTTCTCCCATGAACACCTTGCATAAATTTGAATTCATAAAAGATGTTTATTTATTTTACAGACAATTATGTTTCAGGGCTCTTTATGCTCAACCTTTATTAGTACAACAACTGCCTGAGGATGAAAGGGGAGTTTTTATGGATTTGATGGACCTATTAAAAGAAAGTGAATGTGAGACAGGTATGCGTCTATTCACGCCGCGTAAACCGTCCACTATTACTCTGTCGCTTAGTCTATTTCCTAACATCTACCAGTTTTTTCAGGTCATGATATCAGAAATAAGAAAATTACAACTCAACAGAGTCTTCAATATAAACTTGTCTAATGCAGAGGCAGCAGCCATCAGGAGTTTACAACGTAATTCGGCCTTTGCCTTTGATCCCTACCTTTTACATGCTCCCTAAGGTACACAAGGATTTAGTTGACCCTCCGGGACGTCCAATTGTAGCAGGAATAGGAGGGTTGTGTGAACAGGCGCGTACTTACCTTGACTTTTTCTTACAGCCTTTTGTGTTAGGTCTTCAGTAACATCTTAGGGATTCCATGCAGCTGATGCAATATCTGCAGGAGATTCAACTGCCTCCGGGGACATATATTTTTATCTACGATGTTGAGTCTCTTTACTCAAATATCTCACATACGGATGGCATAATGGCGACTCAATACTTTCTCCAAAGATCCACCCATGGAGATCCGGCGCATCATACATTTCTGGTGAGCCTTCTTGAGTTTGTTTTGCAGCATAATTATTTTGTGTTCGATCAGGCTTTCTGTAGGCAGGTTTTGGGACCGCCATGGGGGTGCGCTGTGCGCCCTCCTATGCCAACCTGTTATTAGGTTAGTGGGAGGAGACACACGTGTACCCCACCTCCATGTATGGTGAACATGTCATCGCGTGGTTTCGTTATATAGACGATCTCCTCATTTTTTGGCGAGGTACAACTGAGCAGTGCATGGATTTTGTTACCATGTTGAACAACAATCTATTTAACTTCTATATCTATATATACAATCTATATAACTTGTGCACGTGGTGTATACATACAAGCAAGCATAATATTTGGACGCTTGGTGCCAACAAGTCACCTGTTTCTTCTGACAAGTAACACTTGTGTGTCATATGAGCAGGCATTCTGCCCCCATTAATGTGTCAATTTTGGATGCTAGGTCCCCAACAAGCCACTGTGTTTTTTTTTCATAACACCATATATGTTTAAATACTATCAGCCCTGCTAAGCGACACATTTTGGAAGCCTTGGAACATGAAGAAGCATAAAACATGTGACAGCTCAGTGTATTTTTAAATACATAGCTACTGATTCAGGTCCGAACCAAACCTTTTGAAAAATTTGGCAAACTTGAAATGAACCAAATCTCAAGAGGTTTGCTCATCTCTAAAAGATACCAAAATGAGTTTGCGTAATTCCAATAAGCCTCAGCTGAACCAAAATGTATGTGCACTGCATTTATGCAAACAAATTCAATTCCCATAATTTAGAAAGCATGAATGATTTTTTGAAAATTATACTGTCATCTGCTTAAAGCTTACTTCTTCGTTTCCTCCCCGGTGTTCAATAGCTGTAGAAAATCAAGAAAAATCAGGTGCTCCAATTCAGAGAGGAACAAAATTTCAATTAAACCTCTGACTAAAATTAAAATGGTACTAGACAGCAGAAGTAATAAACTGCTATTTTTTGTTTGTGTGTCAGGAATATTATTTGATGACTGTCAGTTTATTCTCCCATATACAGACGTGGACAAAATTGTTGGTACCCTTTGGTCAATGAAAGAAAAAGTCACAATGGTCACAGAAATAACTTTAATCTGACAAAAGTAATAATAAATTAAAATTCTATAAATGTTAACCAATGAAAGTCAGACATTGTTTTTCAACCATGCTTCAACAGAATTATGTAAAAAAATAAACTCATGAAACAGGCATGGACAAAAATGATGGTACCCCTAGAAAACACAGAACATAATGTGACCAAAGGGACATGTTAATTCAAGGTGTGTCCACTAATTAGCATCACAGGTGTCTACAACCTTGTAATCAGCCATTGGGCCTATATATATGGCTCCAGGTAATCACTGTGTTGTTTGGTGATATGGTGTGTACCACACTCGACATGGACCAGAGGAAGCAAAGGAAAGAGCTGTCTCAAGAGATCAGAAAGAAAATTATAGACAAGCATGTTAAAGGTAAAGGCTATAAGACCATCTCCAAGCAACTAGATGTTCCTGTGAGTACAGTTGCACATATTATTCATAAGTTTAAGATCCATGGGACTGTAGCCAACCTCCCTGGACGTGGCCGCAGGAGGAAAATTGATGACAAATCTAAGAGACGGATAATCCGAATGGTAACAAAAGAGCCTAGAAAGACTTCTAAAGAGATTCAAGGTGAACTTCATGCTCAAGGAACATCAGTGTCAGATCGCACCATCCGTCGTTGTTTGAGCCAAAGTGGACTACATGGGAGACGACCAAGGAGGACACCATTGTTGAAAACGAATCATAAAAAAGCAAGACTGGAATATGCCAAACTACATGTTGACAAGCCACAAAGCTTCTGGGAGAATGTCCTGTGGACAGATGAGACAAAAATCGAAGTTTTTGCCAAGGCACATCAGCTGTATGTTCACAGACGAAAAAATGAAGCATATCAAGAAAAGAACACTGTCCCTACTGTGAAACATGGAGGAGGCTCTGTTATGTTCTGGGGCTGCTTTGCTGCGTCTGGCACAGGGTGTCTTGAATCTGTGCAGGGTACAATGAAATCTCAAGACTATCAAGGAATTCTAGAGAGAAATGTACTAGCCAGTGTCAGAAAGCTTGGTCTCAGTCGCAGGTCATGGGTCTTGCAACAGGACAATGACCCAAAACACACCGCTAAAAACACCCAAGAATGGCTAAGAGGAAAAAATTGGACTATTCTAAAGTGGCCTTCTATGAGCCCTGACCTCAATCCTATTGAGCATCTTTGGAAGGAGCTGAAACATGCAGTCTGGAAAAGGCACCCTTCAAACCGGACACAACTGGAGCAGTTTGCTCATGAGGAGTGGGCCAAAATACCTGCTGAGAGGTGCAGATGTCTCATTGACAGTTACAGGAAGCGTTTGATTGCAGTGATTGCCTCAAAAGGTTGCGCAACAAAATATTAAGTTAGGGGTACCATCATTTTTGTCCATGCCTGTTTCATGAGTTTATTTTTTTACATAATTCTGTTGAAGCATGGTTGAAAAACAATGTCTGACTTTCATTGGTTAACATTTATAGAATTTTAATTTATTATTACTTTTGTCAGATTAAAGTTATTTCTGTGACCATTGTGACTTTTTCTTTCATTGACCAAAGGGTACCAACAATTTTGTCCACGTCTGTAAATTGTGCTGATTTCCCATTTCTATCCATTTGTTAATGAAAAGAAAGCAGGCGAACATGTCCTAACAAGTTATTGGTCAAAGATAAGTTTAAATCTAAATTAGTATTCAAGATGGTTGTACATAGATGGCAGGTCACTGGAAATAGCAGTGTCAATTTAGCTATGGATATAAATGATGGCGCTTGAATAAATTACATGGCTTTATTGGATTCAATTACATTTCAAATTGAACATCCTGGAAACAAAGAATTATGAAAAGTAGAATGTATTTATTAAGGTGCTACAAACTCCTGATAGACACATTATAAAGGATATATATGCTTCAGTAATGAAATTGCAGACTATAAAGTAAAATGATATCAATATTTAAATTCTTAGGGGCAGACTGGGAACTTAAAGTGGTCCTGGTGTGGATTTTCTGTGTATCTCAGTCTTCCATTGACAAGGGTAAAACATGCGGAAAAAAAATAAAAATGCAGCAACAATTGACATGTTGTGGACTTTAAAATCCATAGGGCAATTTCCACACCTAAGAAAAAAGTTAAATGAGATTTCTCTAATCTACACTTTGCTGATAATGTATTACACTATGGTTTTTCCACCTGAAAATCTGTGCACAATCTGCATATTGTGTAGGCACCCTTAGGGAAAAACATTGATTAAAAAAAGTACCTACTACAAAAACACCAATACACATGTGTTTTTTGAAGCAGCAAATAAAAAACCAAAACAATGGAGGTCTATGGGGAAAAAATACCAGACTCAAAGCATGCTGCACTTTAAAAAAAAAAAAAAACACCACTGATGTTCCAAAATGCTGAATATTAGTGTTGAGCGAACATCAGTGTTCGGCCAAATACCGCGTGTGCTCGACTGCGATGCTCGAGTCTCCTCCCCGCACGTTTGTTGGCTGCATAGTAACCAATAAACATCCAGGTAAGTACTGCCACTCACTGTAATGCCGTAGCCATGTTGGTTACTGGCAATACAGTGATTAGCTGGCCGGAATGCGTCATCGGGTGCAATCAAGCACCCGATGACACGTGGTTCAGCTCATTGTTAGTCAGAGAGAGCTGTGCTGTAGAAGGGACAGATAGTGTAGGGAATTGAATTTTTTTGTTAGGCAGGGTTGTTGTTAGAGACCCAAAAGTCAGCAATATATATTTTCAGCGCAACCTGCGCTAAATTGCGTGCAATTGTAGAGACCCAAAAGTCCTTTCAAGGACTATTGTATCTGGCAGCAATATATATTATTAGCGCAACCTGCGCTAAATTACTTGCAATTGTTAGAGACCCAAAAGTCCTTTTAAGGACTATTATCGTATTTGGCAGCAATATATATTTTTAGTGCAACCTGTGCTAAACAGCTTGCAATTATTTGGCCGCTGCAAACAGCGATATTATCTGCGATACATCTCCTGTGTAACGTGTGCACAGCCTCAAAATATATGTGACATCCAGTGTACTTTTACTATAGACGGTGTCCGCTGCGGACAGTTAAATTACCTGAGCTTCATCTCCTGTATAACGTTTGCGCATCCAAAAAATATCTGTGACATCCAGTGTACTTTTTCTGTAGACGCTGCGGACAGTGACATTACCTGTGCTACATCTCCTGTATAATGTTTGCACATCCTAAAAATATCAGCGACATCCAGTGTACTTTTTCCATAGACACTGTGAACAGCGACATTATCTGCGTTACATCTCCTGTGTAACGTATGTGCAGCCTAAAAATATCTGTGACATCCAGTGTACTTTTTCCGTAGATGGTGTCCGCTGTGGACAGTTACAGTACCTGCGCTACATCTCCAATATAACATTTGCGCATCCTAAAAATATCTGTGACATCCAGTGTACTTTTTCCGTAGACGCTGAAGACAGCGACATTATCTGCACTACATCTCCTGTTTAACGTGTGCGCATTCTAAGAATATCTGTGAAATCTAGTGTACTTTTTCCGTAGACGCTGCGGACAGAGACGTTATCTGCACTACATCTCCTGTTTAACGTGTGCGCATACTAAACATATCTGTGACATCCATGGTACTTTTTCCGTAGACTGTCTCTGCTGTGGACAGTTACATTTCCTGCGCTACATCTCCTGTATAACGTTTGCGCAGCCTAAAAATATCTGTGACATCCAGTGTACTTTTTCCGTAGACAGTGTCCGCTGCGGACAGTTACATTACCTGCGGTACATCTTCTGTATAACGTTTGTGCAGCCTAAAAATATCAATGACATCCAGTGTACTTTTTCCGTAGACACTGCGGACAGCAACATTTTCTGCGCTACATCTCCTGTTTAACATGTGCACATACTAAAAATATCTGTGACATCCACTGTGCTTTTTCTGTAGATGCTGTTGACAGAGACATTATCTGCGCTACATCTCCTGTTTAATATGTGCGCATACAAAAAATATCTGTGACATCCATGGTACTTTTTCCGTAGACTGTGTCCGCTGTGGACAGTTGCATTTCCTGCGCTACATCTCCTGTATAATGTTTGCGCATCCTAAAAATATCTTTGACATCCAGTGTACTTTTTCAGCAGACGCTGTGGACAGCAACATTATCTGCGCTACATCTCCTGTTTAACGTGTGCGCATACTAAAATAATCTGTGACATCCAGTGTACTTTTTCCGTAGACACTGCGGACAGTGACATTATCTGAACTACATCTCCTGTTTAACGTGTGCGCATACTAAACATATCTGTGACATCCAGTGTACTTTTTCTGTAGACGGTGTCCGCAGCGGACAGTTACATTACCTGCGCTACATCTCCTGAATAACATTTGCGCAGCCTAAAAATATCTGTGACATCCAGTGTACTTTCTCCGTAGACAGTGTCCACTGCGGACAGTTACATTACCTGCTGTACATCTTCTGTATAACGTTTGCACAGCCTACAAATATCTGTGATATCCAGTGTACTTTTTCTGTAGATACTGCGGACAGTGACATTACCTGCGCTACATCTCCTGTATAACGTTTCCACCTCCCAAATATCTGTGAGATTGACTGTAATTTTTTCTTAGCCGCTGGTGACAGCAGCGCCATTACCTGTGGTACCTCTCCTGTATAACATTTCCACATCCCAAATATCGGTGACATTGACTGTAATTTATTTGCGCATTCATTTAAAAAAAAATGCTCTACTGTACGTGTGACATACTTGAAAGCATATATACCATTTAATATGATGAAGGCCAGCAGTAAGGGATGGGGAAGTGGCCATGCTGCTGATGGAGCACGCAGAGGCCGTGGCCCTGGGCGCGGTAGAACTGTGCCTGCTGGCAGAGCATAAGACACACACTCATCCGCTATACCTAGCTTCATGTCCTAGTTTGCAGGGCTGTGTAGGATACCACTCTCGAAGTCAGACCAGTGCAAGCAGGTGGTCGGTTGGATTGCAGCAGATAATGCTTCCAGTCGGTTAAGCAAAACCCTGTCTTCCACAAAGTCCAGTCTCAGTAGCCAAGAGTCTGGTAAAAAAAAAATGTAAAGCTATATTATATCATTATCAGTGACTTTCACTGTACACATCTAAATGAAACTGATGAATGAGTGATTCTGACCATTGCCCAATATCCTCTTCATCAAACCCATACAAATATGAGAGCTGCATTGATTAGGATTCTCATTATTTATGCAAGTCTACCATTCACTGAAGCAATAGCAAACCTTGAATTAAGTACGGATTTATTGCAGAAACTGAATACTTTCAATCATGACATTGTTGATTAACACAGACAGATAACATTTTTATTTGGTATAAAAATTACATTAACTATTTATGACATAAATGGATTTAGATTCCTGAAGAAATACCACATGGTATTCTGTATTGCAATGACATCAATCATTAACTTCTAGCACAAGGCGGACATCTGTATGATTTTAGAGTAATTGGCATCCTGTCCTGACTATTGTACAAAACCTGGTAACTACATTGCCTGTCATCTTATGAAATATGGAACCCCTTCCTTGTTATGATGAGCGGTAACCTAAAAAGTAGTTCAAAGTAGACCTACCAAGTATCATTGCTCTTGAAATTTGAAATTTAGTAAATAATTGGATTTACTAAGTTATGGAGTATTTATATTTATGTTTTTATGTTGTGTCATGCCTTTATTATTCCTGTTAGAAAGGTACAGCTGGGTGTTACCATGGAATTGTGTCCCTGCAAAGCACGGCATACTGTAATTCAACTAATCCTGACAGCTTCAAAAAAGTGCAGGTGTACGTCCCATTGTGACAGCAGTGGTCTCCTGCAAAAGGGTTTTTGGTGTGCAATTTTTGTGCATATGCTACCAATAGGTCAAATATGTAATTTATAGAGTATGCATGCATTTGCTGTGTACTGAGCAGTTAACAATTAAGAGGTCTTTATTGTCGCAACTAGTTGGTGCTGTATAATGTCCCCATAGGGAGGAGCGTCTAAATCAGTCTAGGGGCCTAGAGGCCTTGTTCATGAGATTTAAGTCTTATGATACCTGGACATATTGTATAAGCACAGTGTAAAAGTTTCTAAAGATCTACATTGCGCTGAGACCATTGTATAATTATTTACCCTGTGAGAAAGGTGTAAAATTTAGTCTGATGTTGGGGGCCACCTGTGGTTGCATAGTGAAAGAGAGGTGTTACACCTCAATTTCTAGATTCTTATGCAAAAGACCTCTAGAGAACTGCAGTGTGAGGAAAATTGCTTCAGAGAAAGAATTGGGCCTGCTAATTATTACTGCAGCCAGGTAAGCTGTGAAACCTGTGGAAAGTTGCATTTGTCTAAGAACTGCCAGTACACGCATGCTGAGAACATTGACTAATTTACCTGAATGTGAGTATTCAGCATCACCCTGTTCTAGTGTTAACTTGGCCATGTTGTAAGCATGGTAGGCAAGAAAAAACACACAGTAAGCCCTGACTGGAACCCAGCGCTCTATCACTACCTACTTGCAGTGTAAGCCCTAAGCAGCAAGGCTGCAACTGGTAGATGTTCCCTGTACTCCTAAGTGCAAGACAAACACACACAGAAACAAGAAAACACAAATACGTGGTTTTATGGGAATGGGTTGGAACCAGGTCGACAATACAGTACCAGATCAGAAGACAAGACTTAGTTAGAACCAGACGGGAGTCACAGTACCAAACCACAAGACAGAGAGAGGTCAAAGACAAGCTGAGGTCAAAACAAATAGTAATTCAATACGCACAGAATGGAACTGGGAGCACAGCAAGGGAGTAAAACCTATAATTGGTAAGGGAGTATTTCCTGCAGAGGATTTAAATAGCGCGCTAAGTCCCTGAATCAGAACCGGATAGGTCCAGGGACTCAGTGCCCGATTGGACCAGAACCCAGTAGCCCAAACAAGGCAGGTTGAGTGGTCATTCAGCTAGCATCATAGTCCACACACCTAAACCAAATGAAACACTAAATCTCCCCAGAGTGCATGTGCTGCAGAGAGAAACAGAGCGAGTTCTCCTTTGCTATGGACATGGTAGCATTACCAGGGGGCATGGCTAGGCAGCCCATTACAGGAAGGGCGTGGCCTGGCATCGTGTCTGACAGCGTGGCTGCGGTGCAGCGCTGGAGCACGGTCAAGTAAGTTGGGGACACTCATTACTTCCTTCACTGCTCTACTACACCGCTCCACTGCTACACTGCACCAACATCTGCAGCTGCCAAAGCACCCTGCCTTACACCTCACAATTCCTCCCTATCAAAAGGATGTGCCCCAAAGAGAAGAATGATAGATACACAGAACCAGGATGTGCCCCAAAGAGAAGAATGATAGATACACAGTCCAGAGGAGAGTGTCTGAGTGAGTAACCACTACAACCACCATTCTTACTACTATCACTCATCTCTACTCCACCTTCCTGGGCAGACTGCACAGGGACATACCTCGGACTGCAAAAACCAAGTTGAACTTTTATTCATAAACTTCTAGCAGGAATAAGAGAGGAATACCAAAACAAAGAGTTATAAGATGCTTCAGAATTGTTGTTGCACAAGGTATGCAACAAGATACTAAAACAAATATGTCAAGAGAGGTCCTCTTAATACCAGGAAATCTGAATAAACACAGTGAGGCCTCATGTACACGGCCGTTGTGCGGCCATTCCGTCCATTGGGGACCAAAATTTGCTGTCCCCAATGCACAGGCAACGTCCGTGCGGCGGCCGGGATGGATCGAGACCCATTCAACTTGAATGGGTCTGTGATCCGTCCGCACCACAAAAAAATAGACCATGTTCTATTTTTTTGCGGTGTGGAGGCACGGACAGAAACACCATGGAAGCACTCCATAGTATTTCCGTAGGGTTCAGTGCCTCCGTTCTGTTCAAGTGAATAAGTACACTGTTTTGTTTCCATGTCCGTTCCGTTTTTTTTGCGGATAGGATGCGGACCCATTCATTTCAATGGGTCCGCAAAAAATGCGAACAGCATATCGTGTGCTGTCCGCATCCGTACGTCCGTTCTGTAGCCCTGCAAAAAAAATATAACATGTCCTATTCTTGTCCGTTTTAGGCATTGTTACAATGGATCTGCAAAAAAAAAAAAGAATATATCACGAATATATACATTATTAAATGAAAGGGATTTTTTGGGTAACCCAGTAACATTTGATTTTATTTTCTACTTTGTAGGTGGCCTTCAAGATGGTCAGCAGCATACATTTTTTGCAGGATCTCCAATCAAGATGGTCGCAGCATAATCTTCGCGCTCAAATTTAAAAACTGATTAACCCCTGAAAGCCCTCATTTTTATTCTCAGATCTGCAATCAACAGATGAACATGGCATCTGATGGGTTCAATTATGGGGGTGCCGCAATCACTGTTCCCTGTCATCGCGCCTGCTACGACGACACGGCTGAATTTAATTTTTGTAAACTTCATTCATCTCTAATAATGGCAACTTATTCTGCAAAAAATAATCCCTCATATAGCTCCATGAAGAAATAAATGAAAAACGTATGATTCTCTGAAAGTAGATGTACTGGTAACCCAGTGGCTGTGCAAAAACAGGGTTCCATAAACCAAGACTCCCATTACACACTCCACCCATTAATACCCTGAGGGGTTGAGTTTCTAAGATTGGGTAACTTCTTGGGGGTCCCATTTATTATTTCACCCCAGAGCCTCTATATTTGTCAGCACAAGCTGTATAAATCACCACATTGGACCTTATCCCCTTAGGGACCGGGCTCATTTTCACCTTAAGGACCAGGCAATTTTTTGCAAATCTGACCAGTGTATCTTTATGTGGTATTAACTTTAAAACTGAGAGCTATCATCTGCCCCAGGAACCACATCTGCTGATCCACATATCGGGTCTGTGAGTATGACTCACCTGGTAACACCCAGCATAATGGTAGGATAACCTTATTACCTGCTATCCTCTACGTATATGGTAGCCTTATAATGACACATGGTATGAATAACTATTTGTGGATCTGGTTCCATTGTATCTTATTGTTTTTTGCTGTTTAACTTTTCGGTCTAATCCCCTGAAAAATCCTCTGTCCATCTGGAAGAGGAAACGCGTCGGGACTGACTATAGAGGTGTGCATTCTGGGACTGGCTGTACTTAGGTATAATAAACAGTGTCCGAAGGATAGTCAAAGGACATAATAAGGAAAGTGCAGTCCTAGGCACGAGTATGGGGGGGGCATCTACCACTAAGGTGCGTCCCCTCCCTGAGGAACTCATCCCACTGCTTGAGCCCATGTGGTTTTTGGTGATAGCTTATTGTGTAGGACCTTTATGGATCCAAGTTATATGATTTTATTGTATGTAATAAAAGTTAGGATTTAGATTCTTGCCTTCAGTGATATCCCTATTTGTTCTTGCAAGAGTTTGGACATTATTGTTTTTTCTGTGATATTGATAACTTTAAAAACGCTTTGACTTATCCAGGCCATTCTGAGATTGTTTTTTCGTCACATATTGTACTTCATAACACTGGTCAAATGGAGTAAAAAAAAAAAAAAAACATTTTTATTTGTAAAAAAATTTGCAAATTTACAAATTTCTATTTCTCTACTTTTATAATAGATAGTAATTCCTCCAAAAATAATTATTATTTTACATTCCCCATATGCCTTCTTCCTGTTTGGATCATTTTGGGAATTACATTTTATTTTTTGGGGGCGTTACAAGGCTTAGAAGTTTAGAAGCAAATCTTGAAATTTTTCAGAAATTTTCAAAAACCCACTTTTTAAGGATCAGTTCAGGTCTGAAGTCACTTTGTGAGGCTTACATAATAGAAACCACCCAAAAATGACCCCATTCTAGAAACTACACCCCTCCAGGTATTTAAAACTGATTTTACAAATGTCGTTAACCCTTTAGGTGTTCCACAAGAGTTATTTGCAAATGGAGATTAAATTTGAGAATTTACATTTTTGGGCTAATTTTCTATTTTAATTCATTTTTTCCAGTAACAAAGCAAGGGTTAACAGCCAAACAAAATGCTATTTTTATTGCCCCGATTCTGTAGTTTGCATAAACACCCCATATGTGGCTGTAAAGTACTGTACGGGCACATGGTAGGGCGTAGAGGTAAAGGTGCGCCGTGTGGTTTTTGGAAGGCAGATTTTGCTGGACTGGTTTATTTACACCATGTCACATTTGAAGCCCCCCTGATGCACCCCAAGAGTAGAAACTCCATAAAAGTGACCCCATTTTAGAAACTACCGGATAAGGTCGCAGTTTTGTTGGGACTATTTTTAGGGTACATATGATTTTTGGTTGCTCTGGTCTTGTGAGGCAAGGTTACCAAAAATAGAAATTCTGAAATTTCATCTCCATTTGCCATAAACTGTTGAGTACACCTAAAGGGCTAATAAAGTTTGTAAAATCAGTTTTGAATACCTTGAGGGGTGTAGTATCTTAGATGGGGTCACTTATATGGAGTTTCTACTCTAGGGGTGCATCAGGGGTTCTTCAAATGGGGACATGGTGCCAAAAAATAAAGGCCATCAAAATCAGCCTTCCAGAAACCATACTGCGTTCCTTTTCTTCTGCGCCCTGCCGTTTGGTTATACAGCAGTTTACCACTACATATGAGGTGTTTCTGTAAACTGCAGAATCAGGGTAATAAATGTTAAGTTTTGTTTTGCTGTTAACCCTTGCTTTGTTGCTGGAAAAAAACGGTTTAAAATGGAAAATCTGCCAGAAAATAGTTTGGCACCGTATTCTTTTTTTTTTTTTTTGACTGTGTCCATCTGAGGGGATATGTCATGGGTATTTTTATAGAGAAGATTCTTACGGACGCGGCGATACCTAATATGTCTACATTTTTTAAATGTATTTAGGTTTTACACTATATTATCCTTTTATAAACAAAAAAAAGCATTTTAGTATCTCCATAGTCTAAGAGTCATTTTATTTTTAGCCGATTATCATAGGTAGGGGCTCATTTTTTGCAGGATGAGAGGACGGTTTTATTGGAACTATTTTGGGGGTCATATGACTTTTTAATCTCTTGCTATTACACTATTTGTGATGTAAGGTGACCAAAAAATACCTTTTTATGCACCAGTTCTTTTTTACTGAGGGGTTAGGTCATGGGATATTTTTATAGAGCAGATTCTTATGGATCCGGCAATACCTAATATGTCTACTTTTTAAATTTATTTTTGTTTTGCAAAATAATATTTTTGAAAAAAACATTTTAGTGTTAGTGTCTCAAGTATAAGAACCATAGTCTTTTTTCCGATTGTCAGTGGCAAAATGGAATTAAAATTGGGGAAGGGCATTGTAAATGTAGTACTCCATGGAAGTGTGGTACTCCCTAAAGCAGTGGTGGTGTCCTTCCGTATCCCCCTCCTGTGACACACTCTGCACTTTTTTGGGGTCCGTCCCTTCTTTCCAGTATGGGGGACCACACTTGGAAAGTGTTGGCCAGGGACGATCCTGGCGCCTCCAGTTCCCGAGGTACTCTGACCTGCTCTTTCCAGGTCAGAAAAGATCAGGGCCTTGAGGACTGCCTCATAGAACTGAAGGAATTTGCCTGTGTTGCCAGCGCTCTGGGACAGCACAAAAGAGTTGTACAAGGCAACCTGTACCAAGTAGACTGCACCTTTTTTGTACCATGCCCGATTTTTGCGCATGGCATTATATGGCTTGAGGACTTGATCAGAGAGATCAACTCCTCCCATATACCGATTGTAGTCGACGATACAATCAGGCTTGAGGACCGTTGTCGCGGTACCTCGCACAGAGACAGGGGTGATGCCGTTACCGTGAATTGTGGACAGTACAAGGACATCCCTCTTATCCTTATATCTGACCAGAAGCAGGTTTCCACTGGTAAGGGCACGGGTCTCACCCCTGGGGATAGGTACCTGGAGGGGGTGGGTAGGGAGGCCGTGTTGATTTTTCCGCACGGTCCCACAAGTAGAAGTTTCCTGCTAACACCCAGAGTGGGGGGACATTCTGGGGGTTGAATACGGGAATCTCACCCCTCGTACACACAAAACTTGAAAGTGTACCCTGAGGTACTCTCCCAAAGTTTGTACAGCTTCACGCCATACCTCGCCCGGTTAGAGGGAACATACTGGCGGAAAATTAGTCTCCCCTTGAAAGTAATGAGAGACTCATCAACCTCGACCTCCCTTCCAGGTACATAGGCCTCCAAAAATTTGGCCCCAGCATATGCTGTGAAGATACGAGATGTGCAGCACCTGAAACTACGGATCCTGGAAGCCTGTGCTAGCATTTCTCCTGCGGTGTTGCTATCAGTGTGTGAAGAGTGGGAGAAGAGGGTTGCATTGACAATCCAACACAATGGGCAGCACATTGAACACATTTTATAAGTGGTCAGAAACTTGCAAATAACTCATGAAAGAATAAACTTACGTTAAAACCAAGCACACCATTGTTTTTCTTGTGAAATTACCAATAAGTTTGATGTGTCACATGACCCTCTTCCTATTGAAAAAACAAAAGTTGGATTCAAAATGGCCGACTTCAAAATGGACACCATGGTCACCACCTATCTTGAAAAGTTTCCCCCCTTAACATATACTAATGTGCCACAAACAGGAAGTTAATATCACCAACCATTCCCATTTTATTAACATGTATCCATATAAATGGCCCACCCTGTATAGCAGTGTGCTAATTCATAACAATTTACATAACATGTGTAACCAATTCATAGCAATTTAACAAATAATCACAAAATAATACAGTGCAACAACAAAATAATAAAATGTGACCAAGACAATCAGTGTCTTACGATCATATTATATATAACAGTAATCAAGGTGCAATCGAGAAATACAATCCATAAAGTAAAAATCCATATGTGTACATAATTGATATTAATGTCATCATCAATGCCATGTGCAATCAATAATATAAAATGCTAAGTGCTTACTGGAGGGTATTGCAAATGGAGGGTGAAGGAGGAGTGAAGATGCGAATGGCTGCCATCAGTGGTATCGCTTGCAGTCCGGCTTGCTTAGAGCGCGACTGCTCGTGTCCGAGTGACGTATGTTTCTCATTTTCAAATTCCACCGCCCTCATTACCATGCAGTTGCGCACTGTGACCCTGATGTCAAGTCAACCATTTTGGGTGCGGGAATAACACATAGAGTATCGGGCGCATGCTCGTAGATGTCGGTCCCATCTGATACACAAAGGATCAAGGTAGTAAAACACATATCCGTGCAATAAATTGAAATGGGTGGCTATGTGGGATCAGACGAAGGCTACCACAACATAATAGAAATGGAGCCTCCATCCGTGACCACCGATCAGTTGCGAGCCCACACGTTAGTGCAGGGTCACACTGTATCCATGATCCAAGCCCACTTATCACCACTAGGGATGAGCGAACTCGAACTGTATAGTTCGGGTTCGTACCGAATTTTGGGGTGTCCGTGACACGGACCCGAACCCGGACATTTTCGTAAAAGTCCGGGTTCGGGTTCGGTGTTCGTCGCTTTCTTGGCGCTTTTGTGACGCTTTCTTGGCGCTTTTTGAAAGGCTGCAAAGCAGCCAATCAACAAGCGTCATACTACTTGCCCCAAGAGGCCATCACAGCCATGCCTACTATTGGCATGGCTGTGATTGGCCAGAGCACCATGTGACCCAGCCTCTATTTAAGCTGGAGTCACATAGCGCCGCCCGTCACTCTGCTCTGATTAGCGTAGGGAGAGGTTGCGGCTGCGACAGTAGGGCGAGATTAGGCAGATTAACTCCTCCAAAGGACTTGATTAACTGATCGATCTGCAGCTGTGGATCATTGAGCTGCTGATCCTCAATTGCTCACTGTTTTTAGGCTGCCCAGACCGTTTGTCAGTCACATTTTTCTGGGGTGATCGGCGGCCATTTTGTGTCTTGTGGTGCGCCAGCACAAGCTGCGACCAAGTGCATTTAACCCTCAATGGTGTGGTTGTTTTTTGGCTAAAGCCTACATCAGGGTGAAGCTGTCACACCAAGTGCATTTAACCAGCAATAGTCTGTTCATTTTTTGGCCATATACAAAATCAGGGGCAAGCTGCGCCTGTCACCAAGTGCATTTAACCCTCAATGGTGTGGTTGTTTTTTGGCTAAAGCCTACATCAGGGTGAAGCTGTCACACCAAGTGCATTTAACCAGCAATAGTCTGTTCATTTTTTGGCCATATACAAAATCAGGGGCAAGCTGCGCCTGTCACCAAGTGCATTTAACCCTCAATGGTGTGGTTGTTTTTTGGCTAAAGCCTACATCAGGGTGAAGCTGTCACACCAAGTGCATTTAACCAGCAATAGTCTGTTCATTTTTTGGCCATATACAAAATCAGGGGCAAGCTGCGCCTGTCACCAAGTGCATTTAACCCTCAATGGTGTGGTTGTTTTTTGGCTAAAGCCTACATCAGGGTGAAGCTGTCACACCAAGTGCATTTAACCAGCAATAGTCTGTTCATTTTTTGGCCATATACAAAATCAGGGGCAAGCTGCGCCTGTCACCAAGTGCATTTAACCCTCAATGGTGTGGTTGTTTTCTGGCTAAAGCCTACATCAGGGTGAAGCTGTCACACCAAGTGCATTTAACCAGCAATAGTCTGTTTATTTTTTGGCCATATACTACATCAGGGGCAAGCTGCGCCCGTCACCAAGTGCATTTAACCCTCAGTAGTGTGGTTGGTCAAGCTGTGACACCAAGTGCATTTAACCAGCAATAGTCTGTTCATTTTTTGGCCATATACTACATCAGGGGCAAGCTGCGCCCGTCACCAAGTGCATTTAACCCTCAGTAGTGTGGTTGGTCAAGCTGTGACACCAAGTGCATTTAACCAGCAATAGTCTGTTCATTTTTTGGCCATATACTACATCAGGGGCAAGCTGCGCCCGTCACCAAGTGCAGTTAACCAGCAATAGTGTGGTTATTTTTTGGCCATATCCCAGTCTAATTCTGTCACTAAATCCATACCGGTCACCCAGCGCCTAAATACTAGGCCTCAAATTTATATCCCGCTAAATCTCTCGTTACCGCTGTCCTGTTGTAGCTGGGAAAGTTATTTAGTGTCCGTCAAAGCACATTTTTTGTTCTGGGTT
The DNA here is from genome assembly GCF_014858855.1 of Bufo gargarizans. NCBI lineage: Eukaryota > Metazoa > Chordata > Amphibia > Anura > Bufonidae > Bufo > Bufo gargarizans. The sequence goes on from NC_058083.1 coordinate 346,872,494, forward strand.
GAAGTACAATTCCCAATTTAGCAATTTCATAATTTAGTGGTTTCTGCTATATCAGAGCTATTTGAAATCTATCCCTAAAAGGGTATATAATATTCAAGGTGCACATTGGGTCATTCAGAATAACTTCACACACACCCGCTACTGTGTATTTTCAAGTCTAATTCTGTCACTAAACCCATACCTGTCACCCAGCGCCTAAATACTAGGCCTCAAATTTATATCCTGCTAAATCTCTCGTTACCGCTGTCCTGTTGTAGCTGGGAAAGTTATTTAGTGTCCGTCAAAGCACATTTTTTGTTCTGGGTTGAAGTACAATTCCCAATTTAGCAATTTCATAATTTAGTGGTTTCTGCTATATCAGAGCTATTTGAAATCTATCCCTAAAAGGGTATATAATATTCAAGGTGCACATTGGGTCATTCAGAATAACTTCACACACACCCGCTACTGTGTATTTTCAAGTCTAATTCTGTCACTAAACCCATACCTGTCACCCAGCGCCTAAATACTAGGCCTCAAATTTATATCCTGCTAAATCTCTCGTTACCGCTGTCCTGTTGTAGCTGGGAAAGTTATTTAGTGTCCGTCAAAGCACATTTTTTGTTCTGGGTTGAAATACAATTCCCAATTTAGCAATTTCATAATTTAGTGGTTTCTGCTATATCAGAGCTATTTGAAATCTATCCCTAAAAGGGTAGATCATATTGAAGGTGCACATAGGGTCATTCAGAATAACTTCACACACACCCGCTACTGTGTATTTCCAAGTCTAATTCTGTCACTAAACCCATACCTGTCACCCAGCGCCTAAATACTAGGCCTCAAATTTATATCCCGCTAAATCTCTCGTTACCGCTGTCCTGTTGTAGCTGGGAAAGTTATTTAGTGTCCGTCAAAGCACATTTTTTGTTCTGGGTTGAAGTACAATTCCCAATTTAGCAATTTCATAATTTAGTGGTTTCTGCTATATCAGAGCTATTTGAAATCTATCCCTAAAAGGGTATATAATATTCAAGGTGCACATTGGGTCATTCAGAATAACTTCACACACACCCGCTACTGTGTATTTCCAAGTCTAATTCTGTCACTAAACCCATACCTGTCACCCAGCGCCTAAATACTAGGCCTCAAATTTATATCCTGCTAAATCTCTCGTTACCGCTGTCCTGTTGTAGCTGGGAAAGTTATTTAGTGTCCGTCAAAGCACATTTTTTGTTCTGGGTTGAAATACAATTCCCAATTTAGCAATTTCATAATTTAGTGGTTTCTGCTATATCAGAGCTATTTGAAATCTATCCCTAAAAGGGTATATAATATTCAAGGTGCACATTGGGTCATTCAGAATAACTTCACACACACCCGCTACTGTGTATTTCCAAGTCTAATTCTGTCACTAAACCCATACCTGTCACCCAGCGCCTAAATACTAGGCCTCAAATTTATATCCTGCTAAATCTCTCGTTACCGCTGTACTGTTGTTGCTGGGCAAGATATTTAGTGTCCGTCAAAGCACATTTTTTGTTCTGGGTTGAAATACAATTCCCAATTTAGCAATTTCATAATTTAGTGGTTTCTGCTATATCAGAGCTATTTGAAATCTATCCCTAAAAGGGTATATAATATTCAAGGTGCACATTGGGTCATTCAGAATAACTTCACACACACCCGCTACTGTGTATTTCCAAGTCTAATTCTGTCACTAAACCCATACCTGTCACCCAGCGCCTAAATACTAGGCCTCAAATTTATATCCTGCTAAATCTCTCGTTACCGCTGTACTGTTGTTGCTGGGCAAGATATTTAGTGTCCGTCAAAGCACATTTTTTGTTCTGGGTTGAAATACAATTCCCAATTTAGCAATTTCATAATTTAGTGGTTCCTGCTATATCAGAGCTATTTGAAATCTATCCCAAAAAGGGTATATAATATTCAAGGTGCACATAGGGTCATTCAGAATAACTTCACACACACCCTCTACTGTGTATTTCCAAGTCTAATTCTGTCACTAAACCCATACCTGTCACCCAGCGCCTAAATACTAGGCCTCAAATTTATATCCTGCTAAATCTCTCGTTACCGCTGTACTGTTGTTGCTGGGCAAGATATTTAGTGTCCGTCAAAGCACATTTTTTGTTCTGGGTTGAAATACAATTCCCAATTTAGCAATTTCATAATTTAGTGGTTTCTGCTATATCAGAGCTATTTGAAATCTATCCCTAAAAGGGTATATAATATTCAAGGTGCACATTGGGTCATTCAGAATAACTTCACACACACGCGCTACTGTGTATTTCCAAGTCTAATTCTGTCACTAAACCCATACCTGTCACCCAGCGCCTAAATACTAGGCCTCAAATTTATATCCTGCTAAATCTCTCGTTACCGCTGTACTGTTGTTGCTGGGCAAGATATTTAGTGTCCGTCAAAGCACATTTTTTGTTCTGGGTTGAAATACAATTCCCAATTTAGCAATTTCATAATTTAGTGGTTTCTGCTATATCAGAGCTATTTGAAATCTATCCCTAAAAGGGTATATAATATTCAAGGTGCACATTGGGTCATTCAGAATAACTTCACACACACCCGCTACTGTGTATTTCCAAGTCTAATTCTGTCACTAAACCCATACCTGTCACCCAGCGCCTAAATACTAGGCCTCAAATTTATATCCTGCTAAATCTCTCGTTACCGCTGTACTGTTGTTGCTGGGCAAGATATTTAGTGTCCGTCAAAGCACATTTTTTGTTCTGGGTTGAAATACAATTCCCAATTTAGCAATTTCATAATTTAGTGGTTCCTGCTATATCAGAGCTATTTGAAATCTATCCCAAAAAGGGTATATAATATTCAAGGTGCACATAGGGTCATTCAGAATAACTTCACACACACGCTTCTGTGCATTTCCAAGTCTAATTCTGTCACTAAATCCATACCGGTCACCCAGCGCCTAAATACTAGGCCTCAAATTTATATCCCGCTGAATTTGAATACAATACATTGGGCCAAATAATATATTTGTTGTTGTGGTGAACCATAACAATGAGAAAAACATCTAGTAAGGGACGCGGACGTGGACATGGTCGTGGTGGTGTTAGTGGACCCTCTGGTGCTGGGAGAGGACGTGGCCGTTCTGCCACATCCACACGTCCTAGTGTACCAACTACCTCAGGTCCCAGTAGCCGCCAGAATTTACAGCGATATATGGTGGGGCCCAATGCCGTTCTAAGGATGGTAAGGCCTGAGCAGGTACAGGCATTAGTCAATTGGGTGGCCGACAGTGGATCCAGCACGTTCACATTATCTCCCACCCAGTCTTCTGCAGAAAGCGCACAGATGGCGCCTGAAAACCAACCCCATCAGTCTGTCACATCACCCCCATGCATACCAGGGAAACTGTCTCAGCCTCAAGTTATGCAGCAGTCTCTTATGCTGTTTGAAGACTCCGCTGGCAGGGTTTCCCAAGGGCATCCACCTAGCCCTTCCCCAGCGGTGAAAGACATAGAATGCACTGACGCACAACCACTTATGTTTCCTGATGATGAGGACATGGGAATACCACCTCAGCATGTCTCTGATGATGACGAAACACAGGTGCCAACTGCTGCGTCTTTCTGCAGTGTGCAGACTGAACAGGAGGTCAGGGATCAAGACTGGGTGGAAGACGATGCAGGGGACGATGAGGTCCTAGACCCCACATGGAATGAAGGTCGTGCCACTGACTTTCACAGTTCGGAGGAAGAGGCAGTGGTGAGACCGAGCCAACAGCGTAGCAAAAGAGGGAGCAGTGGGCAAAAGCAGAACACCCGCCGCCAAGAGACTCCGCCTGCTACTGACCGCCGCCATCTGGGACCGAGCACCCCAAAGGCAGCTTCAAGGAGTTCCCTGGCATGGCACTTCTTCAAACAATGTGCTGACGACAAGACCCGAGTGGTTTGCACGCTGTGCCATCAGAGCCTGAAGCGAGGCATTAACGTTCTGAACCTGAGCACAACCTGCATGACCAGGCACCTGCATGCAAAGCATGAACTGCAGTGGAGTAAACACCTTAAAACCAAGGAAGTCACTCAGGCTCCCCCTGCTACCTCTTCTGCTGCTGCCGCCTCGGCCTATTCTGCTGCTGCCGCCTCGGCCTCTTCCTCCGCCTCTGGAGGAACGTTGGCACCTGCCGCCCAGCAAACAGGGGATGTACCACCAACACCACCACCACCACCTCCGTCACCAAGCGTCTCAACCATGTCACACGCCAGCGTTCAGCTCTCCATCTCACAAACATTTGATAGAAAGCGTAAATTCCCACCTAGCCACCCTCGATCCCTGGCCCTGAATGCCAGCATTTCTAAACTACTGGCCTATGAAATGCTGTCATTTAGGCTGGTGGACACAGACAGCTTCAAACAGCTCATGTCGCTTGCTGTCCCACAGTATGTTGTTCCCAGCCGGCACTACTTCTCCAAGAGAGCCGTGCCTTCCCTGCACAACCAAGTATCCGATAAAATCAAGTGTGCACTGCGCAACGCCATCTGTAGCAAGGTCCACCTAACCACAGATACGTGGACCAGTAAGCACGGCCAGGGACGCTATATCTCCCTAACTGCACACTGGGTAAATGTAGTGGCAGCTGGGCCCCAGGCGGAGAGCTGTTTGGCGCACGTCCTTCCGCCGCCAAGGATCGCAGGGCAACATTCTTTGCCTCCTGTTGCCACCTCCTCCTTCTCGGCTTCCTCCTCCTCTTCTTCCACCTGCTCATCCAGTCAGCCACACACCTTCACCACCAACTTCAGCACAGCCCGGGGTAAACGTCAGCAGGCCATTCTGAAACTCATATGTTTGGGGGACAGGCCCCACACCGCACAGGAGTTGTGGCGGGGTATTGAACAACAGACCGACGAGTGGTTGCTGCCGGTGAGCCTCAAGCCCGGCCTGGTGGTGTGTGATAATGGGCGAAATCTCGTTGCAGCTCTGGGACTAGCCAATTTGACGCACATCCCTTGCTTGGCGCATGTGCTGAATTTGGTGGTGCAGAAGTTCATTCACAACTACCCCGACATGTCAGAGCTGCTGCATAAAGTGCGGGCCGTCTGTTCGCGCTTCCGGCGTTCACATCCTGCCGCTGCTCGCCTGTCTGCGCTACAGCGTAACTTCGGCCTTCCCGCTCACCGCCTCATATGCGACGTGCCCACCAGGTGGAACTCCACCTTGCACATGCTGGACAGACTGTGCGAGCAGCAGCAGGCCATAGTGGAGTTTCAGCTGCAGCACGCACGGGTCAGTCGCACTACAGAACAGCACCACTTCACCACCAATGACTGGGCCTCCATGCGAGACCTGTGTGCCCTGTTGCGCTGTTTCGAGTACTCCACCAACATGGCCAGTGGCGATGACACCGTTATCAGCGTTACAATACCACTTCTATGTCTCCTTGAGAAAACACTTAGGGCGATGATGGAAGAGGAGGTGGCCCAGGAGGAGGAGGAGGAGGAGGAGGAAGAGGGGTCATTTTTAGCACTTTCAGGCCAGTCTCTTCGAAGTGACTCAGAGGGAGGTTTTTGGCAACAGCAGAGGCCAGGTACAAATGTGGCCAGCCAGGGCCCACTACTGGAGGACGAGGAGGACGAGGATGAGGAGGAGGTGGAGGAGGATGAGGATGAAGCATGGTCACAGCGGGGTGGCACCCAACGCAGCTCGGGTCCATCACTGGTGCGTGGCTGGGGGGAAAGGCAGGACGATGACGATACGCCTCCCACAGAGGACAGCTTGTCCTTACCCCTGGGCAGCCTGGCACACATGAGCGACTACATGCTGCAGTGCCTGCGCAACGACAGCAGAGTTGCCCACATTTTAACCTGTGCGGACTACTGGGTTGCCACCCTGCTGGATCCACGCTACAAAGACAATGTGCCCACCTTACTTCCTGCACTGGAGCGTGATAGGAAGATGCGCGAGTACAAGCGCACGTTGGTAGACGCGCTACTGAGAGCATTCCCAAATGTCACAGGGGAACAAGTGGAAGCCCAAGGCCAAGGCAGAGGAGGAGCAAGAGGTCGCCAAGGCAGCTGTGTCACGGCCAGCTCCTCTGAGGGCAGGGTTAGCATGGCAGAGATGTGGAAAACTTTTGTCAACACGCCACAGCTAACTGCACCACCACCTGATACGCAACGTGTTAGCAGGAGGCAACATTTCACTAACATGGTGGAACAGTACGTGTGCACACCCCTCCACGTACTGACTGATGGTTCGGCCCCATTCAACTTCTGGGTCTCTAAATTGTCCACGTGGCCAGAGCTAGCCTTTTATGCCTTGGAGGTGCTGGCCTGCCCGGCAGCCAGCGTTTTGTCTGAACGTGTATTCAGCACGGCAGGGGGCGTCATTACAGACAAACGCAGCCGCCTGTCTACAGCCAATGTGGACAAGCTGACGTTCATAAAAATGAACCAGGCATGGATCCCACAGGACCTGTCCGTCCCTTGTCCAGATTAGACATTAACTACCTCCCCATAACCATATATTATTGGACTCCAGGGCACTTCCTCATTCAATCCTATTTTTATTTTCATTTTACCATTATATTGCAAGGCTACCCAAAGTTGAATGAACCTCTCCTCTGCCTGTGTGCTAGGCCTAAATATATGCCAATGGATTGTTGCAGTGGTGGCTGACGTGAAGCCTCATTCTCTGCTATGACATGCAGACTGATTCTCTGGTGACATGAAGCCAGATTGTCTGTTACGGGACCTCTCTCCTCTGCCTGGGTGCTGGGCCTGAATTTATGACAATGGACTGTTGCAGTGGTGGCTGACGTGAAGCCTGATTCTCTGCTATGACATGCAGACTGATTCTCTGCTGACATGAAGCCAGATCCTCTGTTACGGGACCTCTCTCCTCTGCCTGGGTGCTGGGCCTAAATTTATGAAAATGGACTGTTGCAGTGGTGGGTGACGTGAAGCCTCATTCTCTGCTATGACATGCAGACTGATTCTCTGCTGACATGAAGCCAGATTGTCTGTTACGGGACCTCTCTCCTCTGCCTGGGTGCTGGGCCTAAATATCTGACAATGGACTGTTGCATTGGTGGCTGACGTGAAGCCTGATTCTCTGCTATGATATGAAGACTGATTCTCTGCTGACATGAAGCCAGATTGTCTGTTACGGGACCTCTCTCCTCTGCCTGTGTGCTAGGCCTAAATATATGCCAATGGATTGTTGCAGTGGTGGCTGACGTGAAGCCTGATTCTCTGCTATGACATGCAGACTAATTCTCTGCTGACATGAAGCCAGATTGTCTGTTACGGGACCTCTCTCCTCTGCCTGGGTGCTGGGCCTAAATTTATGACAATGGACTGTTGCAGTGGTGGCTGACGTGAAGCCTGATTCTCTGCTATGACATGCAGACTGATTCTCTGCTGACATGAAGCCAGATCCTCTGTTACGGGACCTCTCTCCTCTGCCTGGGTGCTGGGCCTAAATTTATGAAAATGGACTGTTGCAGTGGTGGGTGACGTGAAGCCTCATTCTCTGCTATGACATGCAGACTGATTCTCTGCTGACATGAAGCCAGATTGTCTGTTACGGGACCTCTCTCCTCTGCCTGGGTGCTGGGCCTGAATTTATGACAATGGACTGTTGCAGTGGTGGCTGACGTGAAGCCTGATTCTCTGCTATGATATGAAGACTGATTCTCTGCTGACATGAAGCCAGATTGTCTGTTACGGGACCTCTCTCCTCTGCCTGGGTGCCGGGGCCTAAATATCTGAGAATGGACTGTTCCAGTGGTGGGTAACGGGAAGCCAGATTCTCTGCTATGATATGAAGACTGATTCTCTGCTGACATGAAGCCAGATTGTCTGTTACGGGACCTCTCTCCTCTGCCTGGGTGCTGGGCCTAAATTTATGAAAATGGACTCTTACAGTGGTGGGTGACGTGAAGCCTGATTCTCTGCTATGACATGAAGACTGATTCTCTGCTGACATGAAGCCAGATTGTCTGTTACGGGACCTCTCTCCTCTGCCTGGGTGCCGGGGCCTAAATATCTGAGAATGGACTGTTCCAGTGGTGGGTGACGGGAAGCCAGATTCTCTGCTATGGAACCTCTCTCCAATTGATTTTGGTTAATTTTTATTTATTTAATTTTTATTTTAATTAATTTCCCTATCCACATTTGTTTGCAGGGGATTTACCTACATGTTGCTGCCTTTTGCAGCCCTCTAGCCCTTTCCTGGGCTGTTTTACAGCCGTTTTAGTGCCGAAAAGTTCGGGTCCCCATTGACTTCAATGGGGTTCGGGTTCGGGACGAAGTTCGGATCGGGTTCGGATCCCGAACCCGAACATTTCCGGGATGTTCGGCCGAACTTCTCGAACCCGAACATCCAGGTGTTCGCTCAACTCTAATCACCACCCTTCCAGAGGGTTCTCCTCAAAACCACCTTCTATGTGAATAACCGAATATGACCCAAAAAAATGAATAAACGCTAAAAGACAAGCATCCTCTACAGATTGTAAACAATGACTGCACGCCATTCCTTGATGTAGCCTCGAACTTCCTCTCTCCCTACTCCGTGGCATACCATCTGTGAAAGAATAAATAAAAAGTATTAAAAAAGTGAAAATTCATAATAAACATATACTTTGTCCAATACAAAAAATCACAAAAATACACAGGGACAGTACAACAAATCAAAAAATAGAAAGAGGGCAAACCACAAACCTATATCACTCCAATTTTGTAGTCAGCATGTAGATTCAGTGTAGGAATCCACTGTAATTTCATTTATTTTTATAGACTGGTTCTATTGCCACCTCTCCTGGGCATTGGTACAGAATCAATGATGCAACACTTCATATCTCTTTCTGTGTGCTTGAACTCAACAAAGTGCTTTGAAACTGGTAAATCGAGTCGTATTTTCCTTATGGTGTATCGTTGATTGTTGACACGTGACTTGAAATCAGTGGTCGTCTCACCAACATACACCAGTTTGCACGGACATACAAGCACATAGATAACATAGCTGGAATCGCAAGTCAGGTAATGTCATATCCGATGTGCGATAGCAGTCTGAGCGTGTACAAAAGTTTTGCCTTTAATGACATATTTGCAATTGACACATGTCAGGCAAGGTAAACATCCAACACTAATTGTGGTCAATGTTGTCTGTTTACTTGTTTTCAATGTCCCCACATCAGCCTTAACCATTTGGTCCTTTATGCTCCTGGACCTACGGTAAGACATCAATGGAGGAGACTGGAATTCCTCAATTGTATTGTGACAACCTCTCAATATATTCCAGTGGCGTTGAATGATATTCCCTATATCCACGCTCTGCTCAGAGTGCGTCGAGATAAAGGGAATCTTGACCGCTTTAGAGTGTAGTATCTTCCTTATGAGAGTGTCTTCCCTATTTAGTTTCATAGCCATTTTCTTTTTTTAGTGTAATAATTAGGTCGGATAACCCCGCCTATGGAATTTATTTATCAATGTGTCCAAACTTTTGTCAAACACATCGGGGTCTGAGACTATATGTCTAGCTCTTAGAAACTGTGAATATGGTAAAGATATAACCATTGGTATAGGGTGATTACTACTGTATAACAATAACGTATTCCTGTCAGTGGGCTCGGTAAACAGCTCTGTCTGCAACCTGCCCTCTCTGAAGATCACGTTAGTATCCAAAAATTGTATTTCAGTGTGAGTATGCACCAATGTAAAGTGAAGAGCACTATCAATCCCATTGAGAAACACATGAAAGCTGTAAAGTTGTTCAACTGTGCCCGTCCAGATGAGGAAGATGTCGTCTATGTACCGCCACCACGCCCTAACGTACTGGAAATGGTGGCTTCCATAGACGACATCCTCCTCAAATCGACACATAAAAATATTGGCATAGGTTGGGGCCACATTGGACTCCATGGCCACACCCTGTTTTTGCATATAATAGGAGTCCTGAAACAAAAAATATTTGAACCTCAAAACAATCTCCAAAAGGGATACTATGAAACTTCGCAACGTTTTATCGAGGAAAATGACAATATGACAAAAAATTTAGTCAGAACCAGATACAATGGGGCGACCGGGTGGGTCAATGAGGGACTTGTGGATCTTAGGCAACACATAGAGCACTGGGGTGACCGGATGAGTTACAGTAAGGTAATCCACAAGTCCCTCATCAATGACCCCCGTCCGCAAAGCCCCAGCTAAAACTCCTTGATGAGCCCAGCAATCTTGAACTTGGGGTCAGAGTCAATGTGTCTGTAGACGGTGTTGTCACCCAGTTGCCTTTAAATTTCGGCAATATATTTATGGGTATCCAACACGACCTTTATCAGCGGCTTTAATTGTAAGCTCGGGGTCGTGTTTTAATTCATTAGGGGCCACCATCTCATCAGCAGTCACATTGGGATGACCAAAAGGCTGTTCAGAGTGACTCGCTCTAAGCGTCTGGATATAAGATTTTACAGCAGTCATATATGCCTCAATTGCAGGTTCATTTATAACAGGGTTAAAGTTACTTTTGAGGGAAAGATCGAACATACCAAGAGACAACTCACTGGTCTTGGCATGGTCGATCCGTTCCCTACTATGAAACCAGACTTTTAACTTAATAGCTCAAAAAAAATCATGTAGATCAAATTCAAGATCAAACCAGTTAGCAGTTGTTTTAGGACAAAAATAGAGTCCATTACTGAGCACACTCACTTTAGAATCGGATAAGTCCTTTGATGAAAGGTTAATTTTGGTCATTTCTTCCTGGACGGCACATTCCTGCTCGCTGGTAGTCGCAGCTTGTTGTTTTGATGATTGATGATGACATTAATATCAATTATGTACACATATGGTTTTTTACTTATGGATTGTATTTCTCGATTGCACCTTGATTACTGTTATATATAATATGATCGTGAGACACTGATAGTCTTGGTCACATTTTATTATTTTGTTGTTGCACTGTATTATTTTGCGATTATTTGTTAAATTGCAATGAATTGGTTACACATGTTATGTAAATTGTTATGAATTAGAACACTGCTATATATACTTGGTACTTTGTATACACTGCTTGAGAAAGGCTCCAGCATAGAGCCGAAACGTTGCATGTCCTGCTTGGGTAAAAATAAAAATGTTGTACTTTTTTTACTTCATTATATATATATATATATATATATATATATAGACGAAAACGGACAGCAACTCCAAGTAGTACAAAAATAATAATTTATTGGGCCACAGTGGCACAGAGGCGACGTTTCGGCTCAAAATCCAGAGCCTTTCTCAAGCATCTGCTTGAGAAAGGCTCTGGATTTTGAGCCGAAACGTCGCCTCTGTGCCACTGTGGCCCAATAAATTATTATTTTTGTACTACTTGGAGTTGCTGTCCGTTTTCGTCTACATACAAGGGTAAGCAGTGAATTCCCTGGACCTAGCACCCTCTCTTCTCTCTTTGGTACAAATTGGTGCTGTCATACGTTTTTCTTTTTATATATATATATATATATATATATATATATATATACATATATATCTATCTAATGTTTCACTGTAGTGCCAGTATGTATATAATGCTTCTAGATTCATCCCCAGTAGTGCCAAGTATATATTATGATCTCCTTCCCCCCATCCCTGGTGCCCCCAGCAGTGTGGACATTTAGTATTAAAAAATAAAAATAAAAAAGCATCCCTCCCGTCCCCCCGCTGCAGTTGTATCTGTGGTTTGTGTTGCTGCGTCCTGATGCATGCGGTCCCAATGTCATCACCAGTCCTGCTCCGGGGCTTACGTGATGATGTCATCATGTGAGACCCAGAGCAGGAGGTTGCAGTGATGTAATTGCGGTTTCTTGCACTATTCTAATGCCTCACAGGCTGGAGGCCGAGCGATATGAGGCTTGTGAAGTTGGATGGCCATGAGTGCACTCTCTTTTGTGGGATGAAGTGGCGTCCTAGGCAGATGACCCACCCCTATCCATCGTCCCAGCCCTAATTCAGAGTACATTACTGCAGGAGGTATAACAGGAGAGGACTATAACTCCCAGCATGTCTATTATTTAATATCAGAGCACATTACGGGGAGACATATAAGAGGATGGGACTACAAATCCCAGCATGTCCAAGCAATTATTAGGTAATATCAGAGTACACTACAAGAGGAGGTATAAGAGAAGACTACAACTCCCAGCATGTCTAAACTATTATGTAATATCAGACTACATTATAAGAGAAGGTATACAACTCCCAGCACATCCAGGGTGTTGTAATGTACCCTGATATGATATAATAATGGCCTGGATAAGCTGGAGTTGCAGTCCTCTCCTCTTATAATGTACCCTGATATTACATAACAAGCTGGACATGCTGGGAGTTGTAGACCTATCCTCAGGGCCGGTGCCACCTATAAGGCGACCTAGGCAGCCGCCTAAGGCGCGATTTAGCAGGAGGTGCCGGCCCCGTGCGGTTTAAAAAAAAAGCGTTGCCGCAAGTTTTTTTGTTAAAGTATGGCGGCGGGCCCTCCCCCGCACCGGGCGGCTGCTGCACTGCATGGGCTGGTGCGTCTGTGATTGTGCACAGATCTTGCACAGATTGTGCACAGATCGGGTGCAGAATGAAGAGAGGGACCGGTAGGAGGGAAGAGCCTCTAGTGTAGTGTGGCCAAGCTCCGTTCGGTCCGCCGTACAGGAACATTTGTTTCCTGTACCCGGCCGGACTAACAGGAAGTGCTCACTTAGTGTGCACTACCTTTCAGTCTGGCCGGGTACAGGAAACATATTCTCTTGTACTGCGGACTGAATGCTACACTAGAGGTGGGGGAGAATGAGAGCGACAAGGGAGGGGAGGGAATGAGAGTGACAAGGGAGTGGGGGGCCCAGAGGGGAATGAGAGTGACAAGGGAGGGGGGAGTAAATGAGAGTGACAAGGGAGGAGGGGGAGTAAATGAGAGTGACAAGGGAGGGGGGAGCAAATGAGAGTGACAAGGGGGGGAGTAAATGAGAGGGACAAGGGAGGGTGGGAGGAAATGAGAGTGACAAGGGAGGGGGGAGTAAATGAGAGGGACACGGGAGGGGGGGAGGAAATGAGAGTGACAAGGGAGTGGGGGGGAATGAGAGTGACAAGGGAGGGAGGATAAGAGTGACAAGGGAGGGAGGGGGAGAAGAGAGTGACAAGGGAGGGAGGGGGGAGAAGAGAGTGACAAGGGAGGGGAGAGAAGAGAGTGACAAGGGAGGGGGGAGAAGAGAGTGACAAGGGAGGGGGGAGAAGAGAGTGACAAGGGAGGGGGGAGAAGAGAGTGACAAGGGAGGTGGGAGAAGAGAGTGACAAGGGAGGTGGGAGAAGAGAGTGACAAGGGAGGGGTGGAGAAGAGAGTGACAAGGGAGGGAGGGGGAGTAAATGAGAGTGACAAGGGAGGGGGGGAGTAAATGAGAGGGACAAGGGGGGGAGTAAATGAGAGGGACAAGGGAGGGGGGGAGGAAATGAGAGTGACAAGGGAGGGGGGGAGGAAATGAGAGTGACAAGGGGGGAGTAAATGAGAGGGACAAGGGAGGGGGGAGGAAATGAGAGGGACAAGGGAGTGGGGGGGAATGAGAGTGACAAGGGAGGGAGAAGAGAGTGACAAGGGAGGGGGGAGAAGAGAGTGACAAGGGAGGGGGGAGAAGAGAGTGACAAGGGAGGGGGGAGAAGAGAGTGACAAGGGAGGGGGGAGAAGAGAGTGACAAGGGAGGGGGGAGAAGAGAGTGACAAGGGAGGGGTGGAAAAGAGAGTGACAAGGGAGGGAGGGGGGGGGGAGAAGCGAGTGACAAGGGAGTCAGGGCCGTCTTTAATATTGATTGGCCCTGGGCAAAAATTTACTTGGGCCCCTGGATCCCGCCTTCCCACACCTTAGCAGGCAATCACGCCCTCCACCACAACGCACACAAAAAAGTCCAGTGAATGACTGTAAATACTTCCAGTTCTGAAGACTCCAGCGGCTCAGGATCAGTGCTCTGGGCTCAGGCTGGAAGTGGGCACCGCTCTGCAGGAAGGAGACCAGGGCTCGGCTCACCCTAGTGCTACAGTGCACCCCAGCACCCCACAGTATGCAGTATAGCACCCTATAGTATACAGCACCCCACAGTATGCAGTATAGCACCCCACACTATACAGTACCCCACAGTATATAGTAGAGCAGTATAGCAGCCCACAGTATACAGCACCCCACAGTATACAACACCTCACAGTATACAGTAGAGCAGTATAGCACCTCACCGTATACAGCACCCCACACTATACAGTACAGCAGTATAGCACTCCATACTATAGAGCACCCACAGTATACAGTATACAGCCACCCACAGTATACAGTACAGCAGTATAGCACTCCAGACCCCCCACAGTATATAGGCCCCCCCACAGTATACAGGCCCCCACAGTATACAGCCCCACACAGTATACAGGCCCCCACACAGTATACAGCCCCCCCACACACAGTATACAGCCCCCCACACACAGTATACAGCCCCTTACAGTATACAGGCCCCCCACACTATACAGGCCCCCCCACAGTATACAGGCCCCCCACCGTATACAGGCTCCCCCATAGTATACAGGCCGACACAGTATACAGCCCGACACAGTATACAGCCCCCCACAGTATACAACCCCCCACAGTATACAGCCCACCACACAGTATACAGCCCCCCACAGTATACAGGCTCCCCACAGTATACAGCCCAACACAGTATACAGCACCCCACTATACAGTAGTTTACAGTATATTAGCATAACAGCCCCTGTCACCTTTTTCTGATGTAATCTTCACAAAAAAGCTCCACAGTTAAGGCAAACTTCTCCTGGTAGGACCTGTGATGACCTCATAGCCATGTGACCAGTAATATTGCTAGGTTACTGGTCACATGGTGATGATGTCATTAAGGTCCTAGATCAGCTCTCACAGACACAGTACGCTGGCTGGAGTGCCGGCAGGCATGGCATCTCCCCCTGTGTAGCTGACAGCCTGACACCCGGGGCAGTGGATAGCAGGGCTCAAGAGGCAGCTGCCTTGGGCCCCCCAGGAGCAACTGGACCCGGGGCAGCTGCCCCTTTTGCCCCTTGGTAAAGACGGCCCTGAAGGGAGTCCCCAGGGCCAGACTACAGCCAGAGACCAGATCATCTTATTGTCCTGGTGGTAAGTAGACAATGCAATATGTTTATTATTTAATTGTTTAGTTATTAATACTACATAGGAAACTAATTTACCTCACATTAAGGCTCCATTCACACGTCCTCAACGTGTTTTGCGGATACACGGATCCGCGGATCCGCAAAGCGGCAATGTGCTTTCCGCATTTTGTGGATCGCACATTGCCGGCACTAATAGAATATGCCTATTCTTCTCCGCAATTGCAGACAAGAATAGGACATATTCTATTTTTTTGCGGAACGGAAGAGCGGACCCGGAAGTGCGGATCCGCAATTCCGTGTCCAGGCAGCTCATCGTGCTGCCCCATAGGAATGAATGGGTCCGCAATTCCGTTCCGCAAAATGCAGAATGGAGCCTAAAAGGACACTATAGTCCCAGAACCACTACAGTTTAATGTAGTGGTACTGGTGTCTATAGCCTGCTCCTGCAGAGAAAAGGCACTATGCAGTACTGGTGTTAAAGGAGCACTATAGTGCCAGGAAAACCAACTCAATTTCCTGGCACAATATAGTTGTTAGGAGTAGGGCACCCTCGTGTCCCCCTCCCACTGGGCTGAAGGGGTTAAAAACCCTTCAGCCACTTACCTTTCTCCAGCGCCGGCACTGGGAACTCTTCTCCCCGATCCTCCTCTCAGCTGCGAATGCGCATGCGCACGCATTCAAAACTATGTTCCGCGTCTTCCCACTGTCATTTTCACAGTGAGAATCGCGGAAGCACCTCTAGCGGCTGTCAGGGAGACGGCTACAAGAAGCTTTATTAACCCTAAGGGAAACATAGCAGTTCTTTTAATTTAAATGCTAAGAAAGAGGTGGAACATATGTGATGTCATGATATGGGCAGATCATCTGATAAGGGGGGCGGCAATTTTTATCTTGCCTAGGGCGGCAAAAATCCTTGCACCGTCCCTGCCTCTCCTCATACCTCCTCCTGCAATGTACTCTGATATTACGTAACAGGAGGTATAAGAGGAGAGGACTACAACTCCCAGCATTTCCCTGGCACTTACATTTAATCCATACGTCTTCACATGCATGGCTGATCTTCTTCTTCAAGGGAACCTGTCATCAACTTTATGCTGACGTCACTGAGGGCAGCATAAAATAGTGACAGAAATGATGATTTCAGTGGTGTGTCACTCATGAGCTAAAAGTAAGTGGTTGCTGAAAACCAGCATCATAATCATTGCAGCACAGGCCTTGAAAAGGGTCAAATCTACTTGAGAAGAGACATGGCTATGCCTAATCTCCTGCTCTCCCCGCTCATCTGCTGATGAATGGCAGTTCTCTGCTAGAGAGAAAGGGAGAAAACTAGGTAGAAGACTGTCAATCATCAGCAGGTGGTCAGAGAGAGAAAGAATGTATGAATAACCATGACTCTTCTCAGGTGGCCGTGACTCTTTTCCAGGCCCAGTCTGCAATAATTGTGATGTTGGTTATCAGCAACCACTTACTTTTAACTTCTAAATGACAGACCGCTGAAATCAACTCACCTGTCTCTACTTTATGCTGCCCTTAGCATGGGCTGCATAGAGTTAATGACAGGTTCCCTTTCATTACTTTTACTGCACTGATGCGCTCCGCCTCCTGTTCTGGTCACATGATGGTGAGGTCATTGCAGGTCCTTCATCCCCTCTTCTCTGCTGAGCTCTGCCTCCTGCATCTGACATTATGGCAGGTCCTGTCAACACTAGGGTAATGATTTCTCTTATATGTGAGGGAGGAGACCATACACTGCATTGTAAAGTGCAGCTGTTCAGCTGTCTGCCGGTTTGCTTCCTTGGACGTTCATCTGAACATCAGCACTGAAGCAGGGGGCCCCTTAGACAATTTCCCAGTCCCCCCCAACACCGACCCTGCACATGACACACGGCCAAACACTATGTATAGGTTGCAGATGTATATAAGGCTACTTTCACACTAGCGGCACTGACCTCCGGCAGGCTGTTCTGTCAGATTAATAGCCTGTCGGATCAGTCCTGCCGCTAGTGAACGTGTGCCTCAGGACTGCTGCTCCGTCCCCATTGACTATAATGGGGGCGGGGCGAAGTTCCGGCAGAGGCACAGCATGTTGGACATGTCATAGTTTTATTCTGGCAGCATCTCGCCGTGCGCTGCCATGTCTCCACCAGAACTCCGCCCCCGCCCCCATTATAGTAAATGGGGATGGAGCGGCAGTCCGGGGGCACACGTTCACTAGCGGCAGGACGGATCTGACAGCCTGTTCACCCGACGGAATAGCCTGCCGGAGGTCCGTGCCACCATATACTGTACATATATTGAATAGATGAACAGAAGATTCTCTTCTGTAGGTAGAAGGAAAGCTAATGTAACAGACATAATTAACAAACAGAATTCTCTTTAAATGATGGTAAATGCAAGGTGTTCAGCCTTTAGTTTGAAACCAAAAGAAAAGACAATTGAGATGTGTGCCAGAGGAAAATAACACCTGTGTCTATATAATTATTCTCCATTTTTCTCTTTTCAGATGAATGTCAACCTCTGCAAAAGTGATGAGTTTGCATGATGCCAAATGTCTGAATGTGTAAGTGCGAATGAAGAATTTTACATTAGTATACTAAAGAATGACGAATCCAATAAACTGAAGATTTCCTCTGTGTACAAAGTGCCAGGAAGACACAGGACTTTTACAAATGAACTACAGGTATAACATAAAGTACATTTTTTATCACCCTTGGAAAAATGTATGCTATTAAAGCTGTTCAATGAAGCTCTGCATAGCAAAATTAAGCAGAAACAAACTGAGAAAATCATTTGCAACACTGCACAGTGTATCTGTTTGGCCATGCGCAGAAAATAGCCAAGAATGAGACTGAGATTGTATTGACAAGAACAAGATGAATGACCCCCTAGAGAATATAGGATTTGTATTCTACTTTGCACCACCTTTTCATCCTTTTGAACCCCCCTCCACCGAATTCACATGCAGATGAGGTTACAGCGAGGCCCTATTAAATACTGCCTTTTTCCCACTTTGGTTGGGACGGTAGGTTGGAGAATCTAAATATTTATGAGGGTATTTTCCCTTCTCTGCCATGGTTTATGATACTCTCTTTTTCAATGTTGAGGAATTACATTAATGAATGCATGCCTGCACACACAGACACAGAAACCAGGCAAGAAAAAAAACACACACACACACAAGGCTTTGTCAGCTCTGATGTCGGCACTTACCAAACAGTTCCCATGAAAAAAAAGACAGGCAAAGAGATTTAAAATCTGTTGCCAGGATGAAAATAAATTGTACAGCTGAGCTGAAAAGAAAGAACAAAGTTGAATCTTTTCTTCTTTTAACTGCAGAGCAGTTCCTGTTTTATAATGCCCACATTTCAAGTGGAATAAAGAAAGTTTATTTTCACATCCAAGCCATAGCTGGATGTAGAGTTATAGATGTCACTTACAGGTTCTTTAAGGACAGATAAACAAACAGATATTAATCCATGGTTAAACTGCTAAATACCAGGGATAGCAGGGCTGTTAATAGACATAATGGCTTGTAGAACTGAAATTGTGGCAGGGTCCTTCTTTAGTTTTAGGATAGGTGACATTAGAAACCATCATATAATTTGTAATGACCGAAAATCTTGTCTGCTCTGTAAATCAGTATGAATAAAGAAGAAACATTAACAAGCTGCAGTGTCGGACTAGGGTACCTTGGGCCCACCAAAGGAAATCATTCTTGTTAACCAACCCTTATATCATCATCAATATAGTCCAAAAAGTTTTAAATCAAAGAAATAGACTGTAGTGGTAAGTGATTAGCTCCAAAGTCAGCTCCAATAATTTTTTTCTACTGGATCTTTGGATTTCATGATAATATCAAAGCCTGGGCCCATCAGAAGATCCCCTGGTACTCTGGTGGGCCAGTCCAACACTGTCTTTGAATACGTCTAATAGTTCCAGCCTGGCTGGGAAGGGGGGGTTGCGGGATCCATGGCCTGAGCAAACTGTAACAGAAGTAGATTTGGATCTGCTTTGGCATTTGAACAGATTTCCAAAGGGCATAATCTAAGTAGTACCCATGGTCTACTCTCCACCCTTTAAGCCTTGCAAGGGAGCTTCAAGACTGCTACCTCTGTTCAAGTGACTGCTGACCCAAGGGTTTCAAGAGATGCTGATGCAGAGGATTCAGCAATACCGTAGTCAATGTACAAACCAAGGTCAGGGCAAGAAGAATATGCTTAATCCAATAATAGGGCCAAAGGTCAGGGCATGCAGCACAGGGTCAATGCAAGAGTCAGCCAAAAGACAGATCAGATAGCAAAGGATTAAAGTAGTCAGGTAGAAGTTGGACATGGGTGATCAGAACGTATATAGTGCACATTCACAGGAAAACTAGCAAGCTAGAAATACCATTGCTGAGACACCTCTCCACAGGGGAAGGTGCCTAAAATATGCTGGGATAGATAATCATAGACTTGGGAAGATTATGGTGCCTAAGAGCCAGAGGAATCATGCCTGCACCCTTCAGGCAGAGAACAAAGTATCAGCAGGAAGCAGGCCTCACGCTATTTTAAGAGGATGGAGCAGCGTCACTCTGATAGCAAGGCCTGCTGAGCAGGAGGTGAGAGATATAGTGTGTCTGGACCATTGAAGACCTGAAGATGGAGGATGCGTGAGTGTTCTAGCAACCATCACCACGATCAGAATGGAGATAACTGTAGCTGGTTTAATAGATATATAGCTTTGTGGAAAAAGATTCAGTAAAGTTATTCATTAAAGGGGTTATCCCATGATTAACGTAAAAAATAAAAATCAGACATCAAATAGTACATGAAACCTCTTTCTAACAAAGCTAGAACCAGCCCTGTACATCACCTTGATCCGGAGATCTCCCCATTCATTGCTCTGCTAGAATTATATCAAGCTGACTACTTAGGAGGCGTGTCCATTGTGCTGCACCTCTCTTCCTATTACAACTCAGGAGGCAGTTGAGAAATGAAACTGAGCATGTGCGGCCTTCTCAGCAGAACATAGAAGGACAAAGAAATAAGAAAAAGAACAAACAGCAGGTGGTGCTATACAGATGTATTTTATTGAATAACTCAGTGGCTATACAACATTTTTAATTGCATGCAATTACAAAAGTATTCAGATCCAGGTGCTGGAGTGAGAACTGTAGAATATTTTTTGTGCGGCAATCCATTTAAGGTTTCTGCTTTTTCTAAACTCAATAGCCAAGTGGGCAGTCTTATCAGTGATCAGCAGCTATTAAGACAGTGATCAGATTACCCACTTGGCCTATGGTCGCAGAAAGAACAGAGGTTATAAGTTTTGCTGAATGTTTTCCCACAAAACTAAACACTGATAAATTCAACATGCAGTACACAAAAAAACATGCAGAGTCAGAACTAGTGAAATCCACCATATACTAAAGCTGAGGTTTATGTCCTATGGAGAATTTGGATGTACTTAGAAATTGTCAGTTTTATTACCCATTATAGATTTAAAAAAATTTAAATAAGTAAAATAAAGGCACATATCAATGCATTCTCCTCAGTCACTTTAAACGCCTCTGTATTATTTTGCATCTTAAATGGAAAACAGTAAAAATTATGGAGTTTTGGATTCTTATCTTGAACTATAATTACCTTATGTTACTAAGAAATATCAGATCACTTGCTCACACAGATGTATTCTCTAACTAAGAATCTAATGTTAGCAATGGGAAAAGAGAAAAGAATAAATAATAAAGGTAGCAAAGAATATGCATCTGATTCAGACATCAAACACTATTAAATTGTGTTCTGTGTCACATAAGGGGCTGATTCCTGCTTTACAGTTCCATGTTTTATTCAAATAGGAAACCCTCTAATAAGCATTTAAGAAGAAGTGACAGAGACAGAAACTGAAGTTCACCTTGATTTTGATTTTGTACATCCATCATTTTGACCACATTTCTTTTAATGCAACATATGCCCTCTCATGCAATAAAAATATAGGACTTGAAATAGGTCTCAAAGCAGCTTAATGGTGTTGTGTCACTTCAGCAAACAGCATTTATCCTGTAGACAAAGTAAATATAAGGCACTAACTAATGTATTGTAGTTATCTATATTGCCTCTATTGTTGGCTTGATTAATTTTCTATCACATTAAACACTGCTTGCTTTTAGGGGTTACGACCACCCTGCAGTGCAGACACCAGAAGGACGGCACTTTTTCCTATTTTGTGCAAGCATGGCCTTCGTTGCCGGATATCAGGATGGTTGTAACCTATGGAAATGAGCAGTGTATAATGCAACTGCAAATTGAGTTAACCCAGCAAAGAAAGCAGTATGGACACTCACAATACTGTACATTAGTAAGTGCCTTGTATTAACTTTGTCTACATTATAAATACTGTTTGCTGAAGTGAGGCTACCCCTTTAAATAGTGTTGTTATGCAGAGTCCTATAGTGTTTGCTTAGAAAAGGCAATCACATTCTGATTTAGGTACAATATTAAAGAGGTTCTCTATGATTATACTTATGATTATACGTTGTTGTTTTTTTCATCCAGAATCTGTGCCTCTCTTGGGCTGTGTCTGTAACTGCAGTCATTTTATATAAAACAGAAAAAAGCAACAAAATAAACAAAAGTGTTAGGGTAGGTTCACACATTATTCTGAGGGAGATTTATTTAGACTGGCACTTCATACAGCAATCTCAAACTCGCCAAGGAGGTATAGATTTTTTTAACCACTTTTTGCTCCATTTTCTAGGTTAAAACTAAAATATTTGTTAAATTTTGTAACTGCACTGACTCTGCTCTCTCCTGCTAAATATTAAAGAAGAAAAAGAAAAAAATGGGATTATGGGCAGTAAAAAGGAAAAATGGAAAAATATTCTCTGGAGCGCCAGGAGGACTATTTAGAAGTGAAGGAGTGTCTGGGATGGGGTGGGTGGTGATTTAGTGGGTGTTCACCGAGGCTGCACCCTAAAGCAGTGTACATCAGTGCACTGCAAGGTAATTATAGAGATAAAATAAAGAAAAAGATAGTGCTATGGACTTGCCCCAAAAAAGAGAGGGGGCCCAGGTGGTATTGGGGAGGGTGGGCAGTAGCACAGGGGCGCCAAGGTAAAGGAAAACAGATAGGGGAGGTGTAGTAGGTCTACGGGAGGTTACTACTGTTACAAACTAGTACAGTAGTAACCTCCCATAGACCTACTACACCGCCCCTATCCATTTTCCTTCACCTTGGCACCCCTGTGCTACTGCCCACCCTCCCCAATACCCCCTGGGCACCCCCCCTCCTGCTAAACTCTGTCCACTTTCAAACTTCAGTTGACTGTGTTTTACAATGCAGTTGGGGCTGAGGGATTTTGACTTGTCCCAGTCAACAATAAGCTAAAAGAGAATTTTAGCATGCATTCACCTATTAAATTCTATGAGCACATTTGTTGTCAGGCAGAAGTTTAACTAGAGTCCTGTGGGACAAATATTGGTTCTGGACACCACTTCCACCACCATGTTGCTCAGATTCCTGAGACCCAGTTGTGCTGCTAAGATTTATAGAGATATATGATTCAACCCCCCCCCCCCCCATATTCAACTAAGACCTAAAAGGCCATTTCATTTACACAGTGTTTTTTGTAGGCACAATTTGGCATGGATTGTCTTCAGTGGGAGGACATACCGTTGTTCATGCAACTTGCGGTTTATTGTCAAGCCATTGTCACAGCCATAAATCGCAACCTCCCATTAAATTTGCGCTAAATTCTGCCTGAAAATGTATGAACAGTCCTTTACAGTGAACATATAGTGTCAAACAGGCCCCCCGCAGTCTATAGAAGTGATTACAATACAGTTACTTCCAGTGACTTATAGGTGATGTCTCTTATCGGCATCATTCACTTTCTCTATTCTTCTCCAACCACCCGAGGCCACCATGAAGACTTCTTCCAGCCACTAATTGTACTCACAGAAAGTAACACTAAGACATATTTGGCTCATTAAAATACATGGCACTTACTATGCTCACTATTCATTATATCCAATTTGATAATAATGCCTCTTCTGTGCATTACACAGTAATAATAACCTCTTTTGTGCCCCACACAATTATAGTGTACATTTTGTAGCTCCACGTAGTACAAGTTCCCCTCCAACAGTAGTAATTACATCATATAATAATGCAGCTTTGTGTACTCATACAATAGTAATTCCCCCCTTTATGCCACTATATAATAATGTCATGTGGTGTGCCCCCATACAATAATAGTGTCCTATTTTGTGGACCATATAATAATTATGCCCCCATGTATCCCCATAAAATAACGTCCTCCTATGCTCCCCATATAAAATTTTGTCGCCTTATCTACCCCCATAGACTGCAATGATTTACCACGTCAGTCTATGTGCAGATCTTGATAAGATCTTCACTATGGCAGGCCTTGGAGCCTTCAGAAGGTACGAGGCTGCCATAACAACCAAAAAGGTCCTGCAATCTCATCGCGGGGGAGCCATTCGGTCAACTGGAATACAGTTCACAAGGGAGAAGGTCAATTGAACGGAGTTCAACTGACCAAGGGAGATGGATAAACGTACGAAAGCGCCAATCCAAGCTGAGAGTGGGTGGAGAATGTAATGTCTCGGTGGTACAGTAGTACACAATAAAAAATAAAAATAAAGGGGAGATTAAAACAGACAGACAAAGGTCACTTCCCGCAACAGTGACAGCAGGAGATTAAAAACACGAGGTTAAAAACAAGAAATAAAAGCATGAGATAAAATGGATGGGCAACATCCAGTGAGGCACTTACTTCACTGGGAAGTCGTCAGCAGGATAAGCACATGACACCTGTGATGGTTCCCCCCTGGCCAGGATTGGGCATAGAATCTCAGTGAATGATGGCAGCGAGGCACACCGCTTCTGATCAAATCACCTTTATTGTACAATATATGGCTCAACGCGTTTCAGGGATCAAGGTTTCCCCTCTATCAGGAGCAAGTAAGATACAGTGGTACTGTTGGCATGTCAGGTCTATAAATACACAGATCAATTACGAATTTGGCACAAAAACAACCGAAACCGGAAGTTGTGGGGTGTCACTTCCGGTCGGTAAGTGATCATATAAGACAAGAAATAATAATAAAAAATAATATAGTGCGGTATAATAAAGTTAGGGTATAATCTAGTGGAGCGCTTGTAGACGCTCTCTACAGCAGCATCACACACTCCCTCGGCCTTGAAGCGATCAACAAATGGTTCTGATCCCTGCATGCCCAAAGCCTAATGTCTTTTCATTCTCAAATCCATAAAATTCATCCTGGAACATAATTATTTCACCTTTCAAGATAAGACCTTTCTCCAGATAAAAGGCACTGATATAGGGACCAAGTTCGCCCCTTCGTATGCCAATCTGTTTATGGGCCATTTCGAAAGTAGTATGGGCCTCCTCTCACACCCTAAAATTCACTATAAACTCTACATTGATGACATTATCTTCATCTGGAAAGGCGAAACAGATGACCTTATATGTTTTCTAAAAGAACTCAATATTAAAGACTGGAATCTGTCCTTCACAATGGAACACAACCCCAGAGAAGCAATCTTCCTAGATCTCCATCTAAACATAGTAAATAACCGGATCACGACTAAAACACATTTTAAACAAATAGATACAAATAGTTATTTGGACTATAAGAGCTGTCACTACTCCCGCTGGAAGAACAATATCCCCTACAGCCAAATGTGCAGACTACAAAGAAACTGCTCAGACAAGGAAACATTAATCCAACAACTAGAGTTCTTAGGAAAGAGATTTTATGAAAAAGGCTACCCCAAAAAACTAGTCACAGATTCCAAAAAAAGAATTATAACAGAACGGGACATCAAATATGGGGGATTAAACCCAATAAAACCAAAAAATTCAGATCCAAGTAACAGTATTAAACAATTCCCACTAAATCTAATTACCCGCTACAACACCCAACATACCACCATTAGAAAAATACTCATAAAACATTGGCCAATATTACTCAAGGACCCAATCATTGGCCGCACCATCCCCCAGAACCCGATTCTCACATTCCGGAGAGCCAAGACACTAAAGCAAATTTTAGCTCCGTCCTGTCCCAAATCTAAGACAACCAAAGGGGGGGACATATTTGGAAAGCCCTCTAGCCATACAGACCATTCCAGATGGAAAGACACATTGTAAATGCTGTGCCATGATCACGCATGATGTCAGGGAAGTTTCCCTCACTAACCTTGACAAGACCATCATGAAATGAACTGTGGCACAACATTTGTCATCTACCTTCTCTAATGTTCCTGTAACATCTACTTCATAGGCCATACTACCCAATCACTACAAGAACATATGAATGATCACCGATCCAACATCTCTCGTAGAATAGTCACTCATAGCGTATCCCGTCACTTTTCCAATTGTCATGACGGTGACCCCTCCTCGCTTCATGTCATCCCTTTGGAGTGGGTCCCCGACTCTTACCAGACATTGTGCCGCAAGGAAATGTTCTGGATCTACAAATTGAACACCCTAACCCCGTTCGAACTCAATGAATCCCTGGAAGATGTCAATTACTAACCTACCCACCCCACACCCTAGGTTTACTATTCCTCTATTACACAGGGATAACAAACCAGACAGTATTCCATTCCCAGCAGCAATTAATAGAATGATCGTCCCCCTATGGGACACAAGATTGAACCTCCTCTTCTCAAAACATTCACCCCTATTAGCTCCCCTTCTCCCGCCAACAGCGTATACATACTTAAATAAGTATAAAAATATATATTTACACTCTAGATCTAGAAACTGGAGTGCGAAATATGTTGTTTGTCAATACATGGATATAGTTGGATGTATATCCAATTATTCTACAAATGATTCCATATATACTCCATATGTACCCCATATACTCCATACAGTCAGATGTATACTCATAACTCATTCAATGGACCTAGGAAGTAATCCAACTCATTGCTAGTAGCATTTACAGGTATCATTGTGATGTGTATATGTATATATATTAATATATATATATATATATATATATAGATAGATAGATATATAAATCCAGAAAAATGAGCGGCACTCCAATGGAAGAAAAACAAGTGAACCTTTATTCACCCAGGTGCAACGTTTCGGCTCTGCTCTTGAGCCTTTTTCAAGCATGAATACAACTCCACAACACAGCAATAAATACAGGTGAATCAATTAACAAGTGAGTCATGTGGTCACACTCCACCCAGTGGGTGTGACCAAATCGTAACCATATCAGATTGCAACAATGTGAATACATAATATTATCCTGTGTAAACAGTGCAATTATAAAAAACATAAACAGAAGAGACATGAATCATACATGTCATACATATGTTATAACTTTAGTGAACAGTGATGATGTCGATCAGAAGTAAAAAAACGATCGATCAGTGTGCTGCAACCTATTCTACCATACAGGGGGAGGAGCAAACAAGGAGGGGTGATCAGACTAACATACCCAACGCACATGGAGAATCGTGTCCTACCTCTTACTTCAGCGTTGTTTACTTTACTTTGCGCAGGTCAGGTAAAGCACCTATCAGGGAGAGGGGTGAAGGGGAGCGACCGACGTCATCAAACCTCGTCGACGCACGGTCATCGCTCCAGTGTCATCTTGCACAGCCTGGACACTGCTTCCTGAGCGCATGCTCAGATGGAAAAAAGCATACTCGGCGCCATCTTGCTCTCAGGCAGGACGCCCTATTGCAAACTAGTCAGTGTAAAGCATCCAACCTATGTTAAATCGGACCTGGCCAACTCAGACAGGCAGTGAACTCCCTTAGAAACAGGGTGTCCACAAGCACTCCCTAGGCGAAAAATCTGACATATCCACGGGAACCGCGGTATGTGCAGAGATATCACCGAGGTCACTGGGTTGTCATCTCATCTGAGAGGGATCTAGTCTTATAGGTGCACAGGTGCCACTGAATCTGTCCAACTTATAAAAAAAATTGTGCCTTCTAGGCTGGTGTACCATAATAAACCCATGTCTAGGTGCCAACCGGACCTGTCAAGATCAAGTATCTACATAATCATAACAAAAAAATGGAGAAAAATTATTATAAGAGACAAAAAAGGCTATCTCCTGTGCGGTATGTTGCGACCACTCTATCCAGACTTGCCTTTCCTCCTGAAATTCAGTGTATGTGTTCTCTGAAAAGAGAGAAGAAAGAAATAAAATTATTGAAAATGCAAGAAAACAAGAAAATTGAGTTGTATAACTCCCATAGTGCATACAAAAGACATCGAGTTACACCCGGACTGACCGCAGAGGCAAACCACCCTCACAAAACATCCCCAAAATTATATTCTACATTTAATCCATGGGGTTTCAAACTCCCCAACCTGTGGATCCAATTCAGTTCTCTACGTTTGAGTAGCCTTGACCTATCTCCACCTCGCCTGGGTTGGGGTATATGGTCTACTATCCAGCATTTGAGATCACATTCCCCGTGTTTAACCTCTGTAAAATGTTTGGATACCGGTAGGTCCATACGTTTCTTCCGTATGCTCAAACGATGGTTATTGAGGCGGGTCTTAAACTCGGTCGTTGTCTCTCCTACATATAATAAATTGCATGGGCAAGATAGTATGTAGACTACATAACTGGACTCACAGGTTAAATGAAAAGAGATCCCATAAGATTCACCAGTACCAGGATGTATAAAATTCCTCCCTTTGCACATATATTTACAATTAACGCAGTTGAGGCAGGGAAAACAGCCCAAGCCCAACTGCGTTAATGTAGTTTGTCTCAAAAGCCCTCCTGAGCCAATATCGGCTTTAACCAGTTGATCTTTTAAATTTCTGGATCGGCGGTAAGAAAAAAGAGGAGGGCTCTGGAATTCAGGAATTTCCTTAAAACATGAACCCAACAAACTCCAATGTTTCCTCAAAATCCTATTTATTGAGGAGCTGTGCTCACTATATACTGAGATAAACTGAATTCTGTCAACCTTGCAGGCAGTCTTCCATTTAGTCAGTAATTCCGTCCTATCTAGATTCCGGACTCTATCGATATGTTCTTTCAGCAACCGTTTAGGATACCCCCTATCCTGAAATTTAAGGGCCATAGAATCCAAGGTCGCGTCTAATTTAGTGTCGTCTGACACAACCCGCTTAACCCTGAGGAACTGAGAGAAGGGCAAGGATTGAATCATTTTCCTTGGATCGGAGCTGTTGAAGCATAGGAAGGTGTTGGTGTCGGTCGGTTTCGTATATAACTCGGTGAGCAGAACACCTTCTTTGACCACTACCTTCGTGTCCAGAAACTGAATCTCAGTGTTGGAATGGACGAGGGTAAATTGTAGATCCGGATCATGACTGTTAAGGAAGTCATGAAAATCAAGCAGATCTGCCTCAGTGCCAGTCCATATGAGGAAGATGTCGTCGATGTATCTCCACCACCTCAGCACATGTCTGAAGTGGTGGGACAAATAGACGACATCTTCCTCATAGCAACGCATAAAAATATTCGCATAGGTGGGGGCCACGTGAGACCCCATGGCCACACCCCGTTGTTGCAAATAGAAGGTATCTTTGAATAAAAAATAATTATATTGGAGCACTATCTTAAGTAAGTCAATGATGAATTCAGAAGCATGTGGAGTATAAGAGGACGTCATTAACATTTTCTCAACTGATCGAATACCCTTCTCATGTACAATAGAGGTGTATAATTACGTAACGTCGAATGATGCGAGTATAACTGAAGGAACCTGTGATAAATCTGTGCCCTGAAGCTTGACTAGAAAATCAGACGTGTCTTGTATATAGGACGACCCACCTATTGAAAAACCCTGCAGGATTTTGTCAAGAAAGACGGCTATGCCGCTGAAGATCGAATCTGTGCCCGAGACGATCGGGCGTCCCGGGGGATGGACGAGGGTCTTGTGTATCTTGGGCAGCACATATATCACCGGAGTGACTGGATGTGCCACCTCAAGAAATTCACATAGACCCTCGTCGATGATGCCAGCGGTCAAGGCCTCCCTCAGACACCTGCGTATGATACCAGTAATCATAAATTTGGGATCAGAATCAAGGGCCCTATATACCTATGCTTCAACAGCTCCCATCCAAGGAAAATGATTCAATCCTTGCCCTTCTCTCAGTTCCTCAGGGTTAAGCGGGTTGTGTCAGACGACACTAAATTAGACGCGACCTTGGATTCTATGGCCCTTAAATTTCAGGATAGGGGGTATCCTAAACGGTTGCTGAAAGAACATATCGATAGAGTCCGGAATCTAGATAGGACGGAATTACTGACTAAACGGAAGACTGCCCGCAAGGTTGACAGAATTCCGTTTATCTCAGTATATAGTGAGCACAGCTCCTCAATAAATAGGATTTTGAGGAAACATTGGGGTTTGTTGGGTTCATGTTTTAAGGAAATTCCTGAATTCCAGAGCCCTCCTCTTCTTTCTTACCGCCGATCCAGAAATTTAAAAGATCAACTGGTTAAAGCCGATATTGGCTCAGGAGGGCTTTTGAGACAAACTACATTAACGCAGTTGGGCTTGGGCTGTTTTCCCTGCCTCAACTGCGTTAATTGTAAATATATGTGCAAAGGGAGGAATTTTATACATCCTGGTACTGGTGAATCTTATGGGATCTCTTTTCATTTAACCTGTGAGTCCAGTTATGTCGTCTACATACTATCTTGCCCATGCAATTTATTATATGTAGGAGAGACAACGACCGAGTTTAAGACCCGCCTCAATAACCATCGTTTGAGCATACGGAAGAAACGTATGGACCTACCGGTATCCAAACATTTTACAGAGGTCAAACACGGGGAACGTGATCTCAAATGCTGGATAGTAGACCATATACCCCAACCCAGGCGAGGTGGAGATAGGTCAAGGCTACTCAAACGTAGAGAACTGAATTGGATCCACAGGTTGGGGAGTTTAAAACCCCATTGATTAAATGTAGAATATAACTTTGGGGATGTTTTGTGAGGGTGGTTTGCCTCTGCGGTCAGGCCGGGTGTAACTCGATGTCTCTTGTATACACTATGGGAGTTATACAACTCAATTTTCTTGTTTTCTTGCATTTTCAATAATTTTATTTCTTTCTTCTCTCTTTTCAGAGAACACATACACTGAATTTTAGGAGGAATGGCAAGTCTGGATAGAGTGGTCGCAACATACCGCACAGGAGATAGCCTTTTTTGTCTCTTATAATAATTTTTCTCCCTTTTTATGTTATGATTATGTAGATACTTGATTTTGACAGGTCCGGTTGGCACCTAGACATGGGTTTATTATGGTACACCAGCCTAGAAGGCACAATTTTTTTAATAAGTTGGACAGATTCAGTGGCACCTATAAGAGGAGATCCCTCTCGGATGAGATGACAACCCAGTGACCTCGGTGATATCTCTGCACATACCGCAGTTCCCGTGGATATGTCAGATTTCTCGCCTAGGGAGTGCTTGTGGACACCCTGTTTCTAAGGGAGTTCACTGCCTGTCTGAGTTGGCCAGGTCCGATTTAACATAGGTTGGATGCTTTACACTGACTAGTTTGCAATAGGGCGTCCTGCCTGAGAGCAAGATGGCGCCGAGTATGCTTTTTTCCATCTGAGCATGCGCTCAGGAAGCAGTGTCCAGGCTGTGCAAGATGATACTGGAGCGATGACCGTGCGTCAACGAGGTTTGATGACGTCGGTCGCTCCCCTTCACCCCTCTCCCTGATAGGTGCTTTACCTGACCTGCGCAAAGTAAAGTAAACAACGCTGAAGTAAGAGGTAGGACACGATTCTCCATGTGCGTTGGGTATGTTAGTCTGATCACCCCTCCTTGTTTGCTCTTCCCCCTGTATGGTAGAATAGGTTGCAGCACACTGATCGATCGTTTTTTTACTTCTGATCGACATCATCACTGTTCACTAAAGTTATAACATATGTATGACATGTATGATTCATGTCTCTTCTGTTTATGTTTTTATAATTGCACTGTTTACACAGGATAATATTATGTATTCACATTGTTGCAATCTGATATGGTTACGATTTGGTCACACCCACTGGGTGGAGTGTGACCACATGACTCACTTGTTAATTGATTCACCTGTATTTATTGCTGTGTTGTGGAGTTGTATTCATGCTTGAAAAAGGCTCAAGAGCAGAGCCGAAACGTTGCACCTGGGTGAATAAAGGTTCACTTGTTTTTCTTCCATTGGAGTGCCGCTCATTTTTCTGGATTTACACATCGGGGTAAGAAGCCTATTCCCCTTGGGACGTGCACCCTACCTTTTGTAACAGAAAGCACCAGTGCCGCCATTTTTTCTTGAACTATATAGATATATATATATATAAAGTACAGACCAAAAGTTTGGACACACTTTCTCATTCAAAGAGTTTTCTTTATTTTCATGACTATGAAAATTGTAGATTCACACTGAAGGCATCAAAACTATGAATTAACACATGTGGAATTATATACTTATCAAAAATGTATGAAACAACTGAAAATATGTCATATTCTAGGTTCTTCAAAGTAGCCACCTTTTGCTTCACCTGAAATGGTTTTCACTTCACAGATGTGCCCTGTCAGGTTTAATAAGTGGGATTTGTTGCCTTATAAATGGGGTTGGGACCATCAGTTGCGTTGTGGAGAAGTCAGGTGGATACACAGCTGATAGTCCTACTGAATAGACTGTCAGAATTTGTATTATGGCAAGAAAAAAGCAGCTAAGTAAAGAAAAACGAGTGGCCATCATTTCTTTAAGAAATGAAGGTCAGTCAGTCCGAAAAATTGGGAAAACTTTGAAAGTGTCCCCAAGTACAGTCACAAAAACCATCAAGCGCTACAAAGAAACTGGCTCACATGCGGACCGCCCCAGGAAAGGAAGACCAAGAGTCACCTCTGCTGCGGAGGATAAGTTCACCTGAGTCACCAGCCTCAGAAATCGCAGGTTAACAGCAGCTCAGATTAGGGACCAGGTCAATGCCACACAGAGTTGTAGCAGCAGACACATCTCTAGAACAACTGTTAAGAGGAGACTGTGTGAACCAGGCCTTCATGGTAGAATATCTGCTAGGAAACCACTGCTAAGGACAGGCAACAAGCAGAAGAGACTTGTTTGGGCTAAAGAACACAAGGAATGGACATTAGACCAGTGGAAATCTGTGCTTTGGTCTGATGAGTCCAAATTTTAGATCTTTGGTTCCAACCACTGTGTCTTTGTGCGACGCAGAAAAGGTGAACGGATGGACTCTACGTGCCTGGTTCCCACCGTGAAGCATGGAGGAGGAGGTGTGATGGTGTGGGGGTGCTTTGCTGGTGACACTGTTGGGTATTTATTCTAAATTGAAGGCATACTGAACCAGCATGGCTACCACAGCATCTTGCAGCGGCATGCTATTCCATCCGGTTTGCGTTTAGTTGGACCATCATTTATTTTTCAACAGGACAATGACCCCAAACACACCTCCAGGCTGTGTAAGGGCTATTTGACCATGAAGGAGAGTGATGGGGTTCTGCGCCAGATTACCTGGCCTCCATAGTCACCGGACCTGAACCAAATCGAGATGGTTTGCGGTGAGCTGGACCGCAGAGTGAAGGCAAAAGGGCCAACAAGTGCTAAGCATCTCTGGGAACTCCTTCAAGACTGTTGGAAGACCATTTCTGGTGACTACCTCTTGAAGCTCATCAAGAGAATGCCAAGAGTGTGCAAAGCAGTAATCAAAGCAAAAGGTGGCTACTTTGAAGAACCTAGAATATGACATATTTTCAGTTGTTTTACACTTTTTTGTTATGTATATAATTCCACATGTGTTAATTCATAGTTTTGATGCCCTCAGTGTGAATCTACAATTTTCATAGTCATGAAAATAAAGAAAACTCTTTGAATGAGAAGGTGTGTCCAAACTTTTGGTCTGCACTGTATATGTGTATTTTTTATTTTTATTTGTATTTCTAATTTTATATTTTATATTTATTCATCAATCCTCTTTATATATTTGATATTTTTCGATTCTTTTTGTATAGGTCCATTCTATTTGTATATCAGGATTTACTGGTCCTTATGTTTCAAAATACCGATCAATCTTTATGTATTTTTATGTATATCTATTACGTGCCACCATCTACAGAATGCAAAATAATTCACACATCAACTTTCCGTAAGTACACTCGGCACCTATCCCGGTCATGTGATCAGTATCACATGACCACACAGGCAGTGCCTCACACACCCACCGGCCCCTCCGTGCTGCCGGATAGAGACATGTGCATGGAACCACCAGTAAACCCCGCCCCCCGAACGTGCGTTCCACCAAGCGTTCCACGGGGAGGAAGTGCATCAGATCGCTACATCCCTCTGCAATAATATGTATACTCTGCCACGTCCCCATAGCCCACACATTCAACTGCAAGCGCTCCACTAGATTATACCCTAACTTTATTATACCGCACTTTATTACTTTTTATTATTATTTCTTGTCTTATATGATCACTTAATTTCCGCCCTTTGGAACGCAGTCTGCGTTCCACCGACCGGGAAGTGACACTCCACCACTTCTGTTTTCGGTCTTTTTTGTGCTGAATTCGCAATTGATCTGTGTATTTATAGACCTGACATGCCAACAGTACCACTGTATCTTACTTGCTCAAGGTAAACCTTGATCCCTGAAACGCGTTGAGCCATATATTGTACAATAAAGGTGATTTGATCAGAAGCGCTGTGCCTCGCTGCCATCATTCACTGAGATTCTACACACGATCCTGGCCAGGGGGGAACCGTCACAGGTATAGTAAGTGCCTCACTGGATGTTTCCCATCCATTTTATATCATGCTTTTATTTCTTGTTTTTAACCTTGTGTTTTTAATCTCCTGCTGTCACTGTTGCAGGAAGTGACCTTTGTCTCTCCCTTTTATTTTAATTTTTTATTGTGCACTACTGTACCACCGAGACGTTACATTCTCCACCCACTCTCAGCTTGGATTGGCGCTTTCGTACATTTCTCCATCTCCCTTGGTCAGTTGAACGCCGTTCAATTGACCTTCTTCCTTGTGTATCTCATTTTTACCTAGAGTGCCTTCATTGGACACTTCTTTAGCTGCCTTCCTTGCGCTAATCGGACTTACTGTACCACTCTGTACCACCACTGTCGGCACCTATTTTCACACACTCTGGGGATTTTTCCAGATCCTTGAGTGGTTGAATTAACTTCCCTTTTATTCCCTTTTTCTTTCTATTTGCTAAGATGCCATGGTCACAATTGACCACAGAATCTGAGAGATTAAGAGTCCATGATCAGCATTATTGCCATATAGCTCTTGAGCAGGACCCAGCTTTAATGACCCGACATCCACTTTACATATGCAGAGAATGTCGGGAAAGTGTTAATGCCTCCTTTTGTCTCCCTTCATGCCACTATTTGTCAACGTTAGCGCTTTCTTCTGTCCACCTTAATGCCTCCTTGAAATGATTAAAATAAAAAAACTGAAACTCACCTAACCCTGTTCCCCTGAAGAGCGGTTGGACAAACAGTCTACTTCTTACCTTCCTCCCCAACCCAGGCGGCGCAATGCAGTGACATCATCGTGCCACCTGACATCCTCTTATCCTGTCATGTAAAAGGTCTAAAACTACATTTAAACAAACAAGAAATAGTAGTGAGTAGTTTAAGTCACATGGCCATTTTTAGAACCAATTGAAGTCAATGGTGCTTGTCACATGGCCGTTTTTTTAATAGCCAGTGAATTGTGACCATCAAAAAATTGGACATGTCTTATTTCCGGACATTTTCACAGCCAGACAGCCCACATTCAATGATTTAACCTATTGAGGCTCACCCATATGCTCCTTAGTTTGGGATCAAGCCAGTCGGATGTTTATTTATAAGTTCCAGCTTTCTGCAACACCATCCGTGACATCATACACCGCCATAACCATCTTAAGCATGGATCCGGTTTCAGCCTTGATTGACCGCATGCAGGGTCTTTCGCTGGAGGTAGCATATCTCCGCAAAACTGTGTCTCAGTTTCAGGTGACCGGTTCTGCTGGCGTTCATGGAGTTTGTTCCGAGCCTAAGATCTCGCTTCCAGATACGTTCTTCAGGGGTAGTGAGAATTTTGTTCGCTTAAGAGAGGCTTGCAAACTCCATTTTAGCCTACTTTCCCATTCCTCTGGTGAGGAGGAGCAGAGGGTGGGGATCATCATCTCGCTGCTCAGGGATAACACTCAGTCTTGGGCCTTTTTGCTGCCGGTGGGGGCACGGCCCCTCCGATCGGTGGATGAATTTTTTGTAGCCCTGGGCAGATATATGATGACCCGGATCGTATTGCTCTGGCTGAATCTAAACTGTGTCTTTTATGCCAGGGTAAACAGTCCGCAGAGATATATTGTTCAGAATTTCGGAGATGGGCAGTTGATACTGGTTGGAATGATGCTGCACTCCGAAGTCAATTTTGCCATGGTCTTTCATAAAGATTGAAAGATGCATTTGCTTTTCATGAGAGACCAACCTCGTTAGAATCTGCCATGTCTCTAGCTGTTCGTATTGACAGGCATCTTAGAGAGAGAGAGAGGAGACTACTCCTTCCTGTCATATTCAGTCCAAGGACAGTGGGGCTGTCTCATTCAGTGCGCAGGGGTCTCAGTCGGTCTCAATCCCCTCTAAGGAGGAGGCCATGCAGCTGGGTTTACTTGCCTCTGATAGTAGAGGATTCAGCTCTCAGAGGAGGGTTTGTTTCTGTTGTGGGGGTATTAATCATTTGTCAAATGTTTGCCCCTCTAGGAGATTCATGGAGTTTTCTGAGGGTAATAAAAGAAAAACAAAAAGAAAAAACCCTCTAAAAAACTTTCCATTTGCTACTATTAGCAAGGTTGACGCGGAAATTGAAGGTTTGCCATTTACCTGTAGTTTCCGTTTACCTGCCAGGGTGGCGCTAGACAGCAAGAACATTGTTTGTGAGACTTTTGTAGATAGTGGAGCAGCTGTCAATCTCATTGATAATCAATTTGCAATAACGCATGGTTTCCGGGTATGCACTTTGGAAAAGGATATTTTTTTGCTATCGATTCCGCTCCACTTTCTCAAAGATCGTAAAAAGGGCATAGTTCACAATATACGTTTGACTGTGGGTGACGCTCATGTTGAGGATACGTCATGTTTCGTCTTAAGCGGATTACCTACTCCTCTAGTGGTGGGGCTACCCAGGCTCACTAAACATAACCCCACCATTGATTGGCAAGCAAGGCAAATAAATGGTTGGAGTGTGTTTCGCAGAGAGAATTGCTTCACGGCGTCTCTTTCAGAGGTTTCTACCAAGACTGTGCCATCTTTTCTCTCTGAATTTTCGGATGTGTTTTCTGAGAGTGGTGTCCAGGAGTTGCCCCCGCACCGAGAGTACGACTGCCCTATTAATCTCATCCCAGGCGCCAAACTGCCAAAATCATGTTTATACAATCTCTCCCAACCTGAAAGAGTCGCTATGCATACTTATATCTCTGAGAGCCTGAGAAAGGGACACATCCAACCCTCGAAGTCACCTGTTTCCGCTGGGTCTTTTTTTGTTAAGAAAAAAGATGGTTCTTTAAGACCTTGTCTGGATTTCAGGGAGCTGAACTGTATCACGATTCGTGACCCATATCCGCTTCCTCTGATCCCGGACCTGTTTAACCAGATTGTTGGGGCTAAGGTTTTTTCTAAGCTGGATTTAAGAGGGGCATACAACCTAGGCACAGTCAGGGAAGGGGACGAATGGAAGACGGTCTTCAATACCCCTGAGGGTCATTTCGAGAATTTGGTTATGCCTTTTGGTTTGATGAATGCTCCGGCCGTTTTCCAGCATTTTTCATCATTTAATGGGGAAATTTGTACTGGTGTATCTGGATGACATTTTAATTTTTTCTCCTGATTTCAAGACTCATCAAGACCACCTACGTCAGGTCTTGCTGATTCTGCGGGATAATAAATTGAATGCTAAACTGGAAAAATGTGTGTTTGCGGTTCCGGAGATTCAATTTCTTGGTTTTTTTCTCTCCGCTTCTGGTTTTTGCATGGACCCTGAGAAGGTCAGCGCTGTGCTTGATTGGGAGCTTCCTGAGAATCTGAAGGCGCTGATGCAGTTTTTGGGTGTTGCCAATTATTACAGAAAGTTCATTTTGAATTATTCCTCTGTTGTTAAGCCACTCACTGATATGACTAAAAATGGGGTAGATTTTTCTTCGTGCTCGGCAGATGCGCTTAAAGCCTTTTCTAGTATCAAAGAGAGTTTTGCTTCCGCTCCCATTTTAGTACAACCTGAGGTGGGTGTGGATGCGGTCTTATCTCAGGGTCCCTCTCCTGCCAGACTGAGCTGTGGCTCTCGCCACTCAACCTACAACCAGGAATGGTTGTGTCTGATAATGGCCGTAACTTGGTGGCGGCTTTGGAGCTCGGCAAGCTGACACACATCCCATTCCTAGCCCACGTCTTAAACTTAGTGGTTCAGCGGTTTCTCAAAACCAACCCTAATTTGCCTGAGCTACTGGTGAAGGTGTGTGTACATTTCCGCAAGTCATCAACACTTTCAGCCGGTCTGTCAATGCTGCAGCAGAGCTTGAAATTGCCAGCTCACAGGCTGTTGTGCGACGTGAGCACGCGCTGGAACTCCACGTTCCACATGTTGGCCAGGCTTTGTGAGCAGCAGAGGGCATTAGTGGAATACCAGCTGCAACATGGTCGTCGCCTTTCCAGTCAGCTTCCGCTATTCACAAGTGAGGAGTGGGCA
Source organism: Bufo gargarizans (assembly GCF_014858855.1). Lineage (NCBI taxonomy): Eukaryota > Metazoa > Chordata > Amphibia > Anura > Bufonidae > Bufo > Bufo gargarizans. The sequence continues at coordinate 346,910,392 of NC_058083.1, forward strand.
TGGATACCTGACCTCTGTGAGGTTTTAAGAAACTTTGAGGAATCAGCACAGATGGTGAGCAGCTATAACGCTATTATCAGCGTAACCATCCCACTTCTGTGTCTACTTAAACGCTAGCTGCTTACAATTAAGGACGACGCTTTGCATGTCGAAGAGGTGGAAGTGGGGGAAGACATTACACCCTCAGTTTGTCTTCTCAGCACGAATTGGATGATGAAGAGGAGGAGGAGGAGCAGGAGACGGTTGCCTCCGCTACAGAGGGTAGTACCTATGGAAGTTTAATTCCATCTGTTCTGCGTGGGTGGGCAGAAGAGGAGGAAGAGGATGAGGAGATTGAGAGTGATCCTCCTGATGACGACAGCGAAGTCTTTGCTGTTGGTACTCTGGCACAAAAATGGCTGACTTCATGTTAGGCTGCCTTACCCGCGACCTGCGCGTTATACACATTTTAGACAACATGGATTACTGGTTGTTCACCTTTCTCGACCCCCGCTACAAAGGTCCTTTTAAATTGCTCCAAAAATTTTCATCTGACAACGCTGGCGGCAGAGTCCGTAGTTCTTTGGGCAACCGAGGGGGGGGAGACAAGGGGAACACACAGCAGTTTCAACAGAGGCAGGACAACACTCTCCAAGGCCTGGGACAGTTTCATTACACCCTGCTAGCACCCTCACCCTGATGCGCTGCCTAGTGTCACAAGGAGGGAAAAATTTTGAAAGATGGTGAAGGAGTACATAGCAGACCATGTCAGCATCCTCAATTATCCCTCAGTGACTCACAACTACTGGGTGTCCAAGCTGGACACGTGACACTAAATCTCTACGCCTTGGAGGTCCTGGCCTGCCCTGCCGCCAGCGTTTTGTCTGAGCGGGTATTTAGTGCTGCTGCTGGGATTATAACAGATAAGCGTATCCCCCTGTCAACTGAAAATGCTGACAGGTTGACTCATAAAAATTAACAAGGCCTGGATTGCCCCTGACTTCTCGACTCCACCAGAGGAAAGCGGCTGAACATAAAGGCTCTTTAAAAGTGTTGTTTATAATGTACTGAATACACTGTATTCCCATGTACCCATTTCACCACAAAAAAAGGTATATGATTGAATCTTCCTTTTCTCCATCTCCTCCTTCATCACATCAACATGCTTATTTGTCGCATATAATGCCCTCATATATATGCCATTGCATCTAATGTTTTAGAGGGTCAGCTCACTGACAGGCCCTTACATATAATGTTTTACAGGGTCATCTCACCAGCAGGCCCTTGCATATAATTTTTTAGAGGGTCTGCTCTCCAGCAGGCCCTCACCTATAATCTTTTACAGGGTCAGCTCACCTGCAGCCCCTCGCATATAATGTTTTACAGGGTCAGCTCACCTGCAGGCCCTGGCCCTGAAGGAGTTTAAGCATTCATGGGATAGGCATAAGGCGGCTATTCATAGTATTCAGTATATTAGGCAGACTAGATGGGCCAAATGGTTCTGCTGTCCAAATGGTTATCTGCCGTCACACTCTATGTTTCTATGTTATTATTATTATTTATTATTAAAGCTCCATTCATTCCATAGCGCTGTACATATGATAAGGGGTGCACATACATAAGACAGACAATTGCACTAATCATAAACAAGATGAGTTACAAACTGGCACAGAAGGAGAGAGGGCCCTGCCCGTGAGGGCTTACAATCTACATGGTATGGGAGAAGAACACAGTAGGTGCGGGTGAAGCTGGTCATGGCGGTATAGAGGCAGCAGGGTCACAGGTTGTAGGCTTGTCTGAAGAGGTGGGTTTTCAGGTTTCTTTTGAAGGATTCCACTGTAGGTGAGAGTCTGATATGTTGGGGAAGCGAGTTCCAGAGTATGGGGGATGCACGGGAGAAATCTTGGAGTCAATTGTGGGAAGAGGCAATAAGAGGAGAGGAGAGAAGGAGGTCTTGTTAAGATCGGAGAGTGTGTGTGGGGGTGTATCGGGAAAGTAGCTCAGAGATGTAGGGAGGGGACAGGTTATGGACGGCCTTGTATGTATTTGTTAGTACTTTGAAGTGAATTCGTTGGGCAATGGGGAGCCAGTGAAGGGATTGGCAGAGGGGAGAGGCAGAGGAGTAATGTTTCTGGCATATAATTTTTTAGAGGGTCAGCTCACCAGCAGGCCTCCAGCAGGCCTTCACCTACAATCTTTTACAGGTTCAGCTCACCTACAGGCTCACACATATAATGTTTTACAGGGTCAGCTCACCTGCAGACCCTGGCATATAATTTTTTAGAGGATCAGCTCACCAGCAGGCCCTCACCTACAATCTTTTACAGGGTCAGCTCACCTGCAGGCCCACGCATATGTTTTACAGGGTCAGCTAACCTACAGACCCTGGCATATAATTTTTTAGAGGATCAGCTCACCAGAAGGCCTTTACCTACAATCTTCTACAGGGTCAGCTCACCTCCAGGCCCTCGCATATAATTTTTTAGAGTGACAGCTCACCAGCAGGCCCTCACCTACAAGTCTAGTCTCACTATCCAAGAGTCTGGTCAGCACAATCCTAACTAGTTATCACGGAGGAGTCTCGTTTGTTAGCGGAATAAACCAGATAAATCGCTCAACTAACTAAGAACGTCCATGCACCACCGCCCACAGAGAAAGAGCTATCAATCTGTCAATCTTTACATGTCTGGGCTGGGTGAGGTTTCCCGTGTTTAGTCAACTTAAGCCGCGAGCTCCACTCCTTGTGGTTTCCCGTGTTTAGTCAACTTAAGCCGCGAGCTCCACTCCTTGTGGTGCCCTTCCGTCAATTCCATTAAGTTTCAACTTTGCAACCATACAACCCCCGGATCGCCGGTCAGCATTGCTTATGGTCAGAACTATGACGGTATCTGATCATCTTCGAACCTGACTTTCATTTTTGATTAATGAAAAAAAAATTGGCAAATGCTTTCGCTTTGGTTCGTCTTGCGCTGGTCCAAGAATTTCACCTCTAGCGGCGCAATAAGGATGCCCCCAGCCGTCCCTCTTAATCATGACCCCAGTTCCGTAAACCAACAAAATAGAACCGGAGTCGTATTACATTATTCCTAGCTGAAGTATTCAGAGGACCCGGCCTGCTTTGAACACTGTACATTTTTTCAATGGTCAGCTAAGCAGCAGGCACTCTCCCAAAAATTTTCAAATGGTCAGCTCAGCAGCAGGCCCTCAACCATAATGTTTTAGAGGGTCATCTTAGCGGCAGGCCCTCAACCATAATATTTTCAATGGTCAGCTCAGCAGAAGGCCCTCGCCCCTAATGTTTTAGAGGGTCACCAGGAGGCCATCAATCATAATTCTTCAAGGGTGTGTATGATGCCCTCCTTTATGTGTAACAAATTGTGTATTGGAGTGCCGATTCCTTGTAATTTTTATTAGCCCTTTCACTTAGTGCATAGGCTTTATGAGTGTACCGTCGGAGTCCCACTACATGAACAATTATACCACGATGTAAATGAGGCTCTCCTTTATGTGATATACAGGTTGTATCGGAGTGCCTCTTGCTTGTAATTTTTGGCAGCACTTGCACTTTATATACAAGTAAATATACAAGAAAGAATGTTTCTTAACAATTTTCCCTCTAAAATTGTCAGTCTGTAAAAGTGGTGTACTGCTCGGACAACATCATTCCCAGCAGCGACCTGGGAGTCCAAAATGCATCCAGATATCCTCCCCATGCTGTTTCCAAATCATTTTGGTGGTAGTGGTTCCATCAATATCTGACCTTTTCCTATGAACCAGTCACCCTCCCCTCTTCAGGGCAGGGGGTGCCTGGTTTAATGCTCGGGTTCTCATATTGACTTCCATTATACTCAGGTGCTGGGTAGAGCACCCGAGCATCTCAATGTGTTCGGCCAGAGCACCTGAGCTTAGTCATTCTAGACTACGCCACTCGGTACCGGGAGGCCGTGCCACTGCGATATACCACTGCTAAGGTGTTAATGGAGGTTTTCTTGAGTTGGACTCAAAGGGGTTCTGACCGACCAAGGGACCCCTTTTATGTCAAAGGTGATGAGGGAACTCTGTAAGTTGCTGCACATAAAACAACTATGGACGTCCATTTACCATGGGGTTCTCGCCCTTCGACCTGCTCTATGGCAGACACCCTCAAGGTCTCTTGGACATGGCCAAAGAGACGTGGGAACAACAACCCACTCCACATAAAAGTGTCATTAAGTCTATGATAGATATTAAACTGTGTTAAAACGTGATTAAAATTGTGAGAAAGTACATCTGGGTTAGTAAAGATACTCCCCCATGCCACCAGCTTTATATTTGGACAATCCGTCTCCCAGGCCCTTTGTCCTGGTGATTGTGTCTCGGAAAAACGTGACTTAATTAGTAGTTTGTATATATTTGAAATCTTCCTTCCTAGTGATATCTTCCCTAACCATTCATTTAGTGGAGACAAAGTATCTATTTCCAATAGTGATTTATCATCCAAGCTAGAAAGTGCCGACCGAAGCTGGAAGTACCTAAACCATGAGAAGTTCTGTACACTATGTGATAGTTCCGCAAACATCTTAATTTCTTTATTCTTAACAACCTGTGCCACATATAAAATCCCATTCTTTTGCCAGAATTGATCGGTTGCTATACCATCTACCAAGTCTGTAGGTACTTATTGTGCCAAAGAGGCGTGAATATAAGTGATCCCTTTACCCCCAACCATCCTCTAGTAATAGCCCACATTTTCAGAAGTGATTTTATAGTCTCTTTATAGCCCCACTCTTTATTGATCATTAGCCCGGATTCTAACAGCGTAAATATATTGTTATGCGTGGAGGCTCTTACTAGGCTGCTCAGAGATGTACTATTTGGCCATTCATTGCATGTCCATAACTGAGCTGCTATAAAATAGCCTTTGAAGTATGGGAGGTTTAGGCCCCCACACTCCAGAGGCTTATATAGATATTCCAGTTTGAGTCTCACTCCTTTTCTTCCCCAGACTAAGTCATTAATTATTCTTTCCAGAAGTTTAAAATATTTCTAAGAACATAGAGAAATTGAGGTAAAATTACCATCTTAACCAGCGAGACTCGATCAGCTCTAGATAAAGGGAGTCTCAACCAGATCCCTACTTTTGCCCTAGTTTTCGTTATCAATGGAATCAGATTGAGTTCTACAAGGTTTTCAACCTTGGGGGATATCGTCATGCCCAGATATTGAAAGGTGTCGACAACGTCGAGTTAAAAGGGGCTCTTTTTGCAGCAGAGGATCTATTGGCATCAGGGTTGTCTTTGACCAATTTATATCTAGGCCTGATACCTCACCAAATAGTTTAATCAAACAAATAATTCTTGGAACATTTATTTCTGTATCATCTATAAAAAAAAGGACATCGTCAGCATATAGGGAAATACGATCTTCCTCTCTCTTAATGTTCCGAAAATCTTGTAACATCTTTGAGCATCTTGTCTAATGGCCAACGCCAGAGGCTCAATATAAATACAGAATAGGAGAGGAGATAGGGGGCAACCCTGGCGGGAACCTCTCTTTAGATCAAAACTAGTAGTAAGGCTCCCATTAAGACTCAACTTAGCTGTAGGATGTCTATACAGAGATTTAGTAATATTTATAAATCTCTCCCCAAAGTCCATCCTGGCCAGCACCTTCCAGAGAAATCGCCACTCCACCCTGTCGAAGGCCTTAGAGGCATCTAAAGACAGGATGGAGCGAGCAGATCCCCCAGGAGCCTGTATATTAACAAAGAAACGATGAAGGTTATGGTGCATACCCTTATTTGGAATAAAGCCGTTCTGGTCTGGATGGACGATGGAGGAGATGACCCCAGAAAGTCTTGACGCTAAAATCCTTGCAAAGAGTTTTACATCGGTGTTCAGTAATGAGATCGGTCTATAAGATCCCACATCTGTGGGGTCCTTACCTTTTTTCGGAATTAGAATTATTACTCCTTCCATCATTGAGCCAGGCAAGTTCCCTTCTGCCACCGATTCAGTAGACCTCCAATAGTTTAGGGAAAATAACCTCCCTATATTTGCTAGAAAATTTGTATGGAAGTCTGTCTGAACCGGGGGTAGAGTTGGCTGAACATAATTTAATTGCCCCTTCAAGCTCCTGAATAGAGAGATCAACCTTGAGTGCCTTCTTTTGAGCCACAGTAATAGTAGGGAAGACTATATCATCCAAATAAGAGTCCATCCTTTCCTCCATGATCCTACCATCGGCTCTATAAATGTCCGAAAAGTAGTCGAGAAAAGCCTCCTCTATGGAGTCTTGACCAGTCACGGTCCTTCCGTTAGCCAATCGTATATTGTCTATATATTGAGTCATGCCTCAAGATCACTCTGGAAAGGAGTTTCCCTGGTCGCCCCGATTCAGTAAAATATTTTTTGCCCTTAAAAAATAGACTCTGTTGAGTCTTTTCCAGCAAAAAGTTGGAGTATGCTTGTGCGGTCTTCTGCATTATTTCCCTATTTTCCTCTATTTCCTCTTTCGATTTATGTAGAAAGTTTGTGTTGCTAAGGAGGTTGTTTTTTTAGATTTTCCTCACTTTCCCCATATTCCTTTCTCAGATTTGCCAAGCTACTAACTATTATTCCCCTCATATAGGCCTTAAAAGTATCCCATACTACCTGAATTTTAGTTGACCCATAATTGGAATCCCAGAATTGATCGATTTCCCCTTGTATTGTATCATGATTCTTTAGCATTGACAATCAGTAGGGATTCAATCTAAAAGGAAGCTTTACTATTTGTTTATCATGGGTCAGGCAAAATTCAAGGAGTAATGGTAGGTGGTCCGAGAATGACCTAGTTTCATACTTAATTCGTTTTACATGTCGTACATATTTTTTGTTGATCAGAGCATGATCTATTCTGGACATGGATTTCCCTATTTTACTAATACATGAGAAGACCCTTTTCCCCTGACCCAGGCTTCCCCAAACATCTTCAAACCCAGCCTCAGAGCAAAACCGTGCCAAGGGAGACCCCTGGACGAAGGCCCCTTCTTCGACACCCATAGAAACCTTATCTGTCGCCAGATTAATTACTCAGTTGAAATCACCAATAATCAGTGTAGGGCATTCTGGCCATTTGTCCATAAATGTTAACAGGGAGTTAAGTACCGAGAAGGAAAAAGGGGGTGAAATATAAACAAAGGCCAGAATACACATCTTCCCCGCCAGCTTGCAGTATAAAAATACAATTCTCCCCTGTTGGTCAACAGATGATGCCTCGCACAAAAATTCAATCGTTCTATCAACAAAAACAGTCACTCCCCTGGAGTGGCTGGAAAAGATAGCATGGTATGTGTGCGCAGCCCATCCCCTGGTGGCCAACCTGGAGGTCTCCGCGGTAAGGTGTGTTTCAGTTAAGCATACAATTGCTGGAAGATGTATACGCATCCAGTCAAAAAACGCTTGTCTTTCTTTTATCTCCCAGACCCCTAATGTTCCAGGTAATAATTCTGATAGACATTAACCCTTTCATGACCAAGGGTCATTGACAGTGTCCAGGTCAAAATTTACAAATCTGACATGCATCATTTTATGTGATAATTGCTTTGGAACACTTTTATTTATCCAAGCCATTCTGAGATTGTTTTCTCATGACATATTGTACTTCATGATAGTCATAAATTTTAGTCAATATATTTCACCTTTATTTATAAAAAATACCAAATTTATCATAAATTTAGAAAAATTCACAATTTTCTAAATTTCTATTTCTCTGCTTCTAAAACAGAAGGTCATACCTAATAAAATATTTACTACTCAACATTTCCCATATGTCTACTTTATGTTGGCATCATTTTGGAAATGTCATTTTATTTATTTAGGACGTTAGAAGGCTTAGAAGTTTAGAATTTTTTTTATGAAAATTTCCCAAACCCACTTTTTAAGGACCAGTTCAGGTCTGAAGTCACTTTGTGGGGCTTACATAGTGGAAACCACCCATAAACGACCCCATTGTAGAAACTACACCCCTCAAGTTACTCAAAATTGATTTTACAAACTTTGTTAACCCTTTAGGTGTTCCACAAAAATTAAAGGATAATGGTGATGAAATTTCTAAAGTTCACTTTTTGGGCAGATTTTCCATTTTATTAAATGTTTTTCTTTAACACATTGAGGGTTAACAGCCAAACAAAACTCAATATTTATTACCCTGATTCTGCGGTTTACAGAAACACCCCACATGTGGTTGTAAACTGTTGTAAGGGCGCACGGCAGGGCACAGAAGGAAAGGAACGCCGTATGGTTTTTGGAAGGCAGATTTTGATAAACTGGTTTTAGATGCCATGTCCCATTTAAAGCCCCCCTGATGCACCCATACAGTGACCCATATAGTGACCCTATTTTGGAAACTAGGGGAAAAGGTGGCAGTTTTATTAGTACTATTTTGGGGTACATATGATTTTTAATTGCTCTATATTACGTTTTTTGTGAGGAAAGGTAACTGAAAAATGGCTGTTTTGGCACTTTTTTTTTTTTTTACAAGATTCATTTGACAGGGTAGATCATGTGCTATTTTTATAGAGCAGGCTGTTATGGACGCAATGATATCAAATATGTCTACTTTCTTTGTTTGTTTGTTTTAGTTTTACATAATTAAGCAATTTTGAAAAATAAATTATGTTTTTGTGTGTCCATTTTCTGAACGCCATATGTTTTTTATTTTTCTGTTGATCGTCTTGTGCAAGCGCTCGTTTTTTGCAGAAAGAGTTGATGTTTTTATTGGTACCATTTTTGGGTACATAGGATTTTTTGATCATTCATTATTACACTTTATGGGGCAAGGTGACCAAAAAATTGTCTGTTTTGGAACAGTTTTTATTTATTTATTTTTACAGTGTTTATCTGAGGGATTAGGTCATTAGGTTTTACACAATAATAGCATTTCTGAAACCAAAAAAATGATGCTTTAGTGTCTCCATATTCTGAGAGCCATAGCTTTTTTATTTTTTGGGGCGATTGTCTTAAATAGGGTATCATTTTTTGCGGGATGAGGTGACGGTTTGATTGGCACTATTTTGGGGGTCATAAGCCTTTTTGATCGCTTGCTGTTGCACTTTTTGTGATGTAAGAGGACAAAAATGGCTTTTTTTACATATTTTTTTTATGGTGTTTATCGGACGGGGTCTATCATGTGATATATTTATAGAGACGGTCGTTATGGATGCGGTGATACCTAATATGTTTAGTTTTTTGTTTAGTTTTTTATAGGAAAAGGCAATCTTTTGTTTTTTATTTTACATTTTAATTCATTTATTTATTTTTACTTTTATTATTTTCACCTTTTTTTTATCAAGTCCCTCTTGGATCTTGAAGATCCAGTGGGGCTGATGCCTGTACTATACTTTGCAATGCCCAGTAGGTGGCAACAGCGGACGCTTTTGCAAAGCGTCCGGTTGCCATGGCAACCATCGGGCGCTGCCATCGCAGTGCGGCAGCCCCGATGGTGGAGAGAGGGAGCCCCTCCCTCTATTAACCCCTATGGGGTTACAGCAGAGTGTCAGCATAGAGCTGACACTCTGCTGATGGCGGCGGCTCAGGAATGGAGCCGCCGCCATCACACACAGCAGGGGGACCGCACAGCATCGAGGGCAGCGCTGGAACGGGGGGTGTCACAGCCAGCATTGAGGGAGGTGATGCATCACGAATTGGGGGCAGGAGGAATGTATGGGGCGGGTAGGGGGCGGACAACATCAGGTCAGGAGGAAGGAGATAAGCTTCAGTGGCAGGCGGACACAAGGGGGGGCTTGGAGGGGCACAGATGGGGGGCACAAGGACACTACCAGATTTCAGGCTCTGATCAGAGCCTGAAATCGGCATTTTTTCACTGCTGCGATCCGATTGGTTAGTCTGCACAGGTTAGTCTGCACAGACTAACCAATCGGATCAATTGCCGGCAAGGGGCCACTCTGATTGGTCCCTTGCCGGCATTACTGAACTGTATGCTGTCCATGACAGCAGCAGGACAGTGGCAGAAGCTTTAATCCAAGCGCTTTGCAGTGCTTGGATTAAAGAGCTGCCATGACGTCTATACACGTGGTAGCTGCACTGGGCATGTGCAGCTATCACGTATATATACGGATTGCGGGGTTAAACATAAAGATTTAAAAAATAAAATAAAAATGCGGGAATACAGGAAGTACCAGCCTTCCCCACACTAGACGCATCGCAGCCAATCCCACCCTAATCCCTCCCAATCCCCCCCCCCCAACTGAGTAATCGACTGAAATGCAGCAGATCTCTCACCTATGACCATCCCTCCCCCCGCCCCGCCCGCTCGGCACCTCCTCGTTATCTAACCAGAAGAAGAAGAAATAAAGACTGTCATCTGCAAGCTCTTATTCTCCTCAAGACCCTAGACAATTAGATCACATATTTTGTTCAAGCCAGTCTGCGGCTCTGTCCAGCGTATCAAAGAAGAGAGCTGAATCATTGAAGATAATCCGTAATTTGGCCGGGAAAATAAAAGAATATTTGATGCCCCTTTCTCTTAGGGTCTTTTTCACAGTAATAAACGAACGTCTCTTTTCTTGAACTTCTTTTGAAAAGTCTGCGAAAAAGGCCAGTCTGTTTCCGTCGTATAACATGGGGGAGCATTCCCTCGCCCTTCTTAGTACCATATCTCTATCTCTTTTTTTTTTTTTTTTTTTTATTAAAAGCTTTTTATTTTCAATTTAAGAAAACATAACATGGTACATGTTTGACATTAAGGCGTCTAACATGACGCATTCGGTAGTACATATACAATACATTATGAATGCAAGGAGGTTCCAGATAAATGATAGCACAAGAGGAGTTCCACACATCTGAATATGTAACATTAAGCACAACTTGATGAGCTATGTAATTAAAATTATTATTATATTATCATGTCATAATGTAAAAACATTATAAAAACATTATAAGGGGAGACAAGTCCCTATCAAGCATTTAGAACGAAAACCGAAGAATGATTAGTCAGGTAGTGAATTCTAATGTATTCCATCATTGAGTTATGCAAGAGTAAGCTGGCTGCTTGTAAATCTGAACTCCCGCCACAGTCGCCATTGTTTAGCGAATTTCTGGTGATTCCTAGCTTCCCACGCGGATAGTTCCTCGAAACAGTACAGCTTGTCCACTTTCAATTTCCACTGTTCCATAGGTGGAAGAGTAGTAAAAAAGCCAACATTTTGGAATCAGTAAACGAGCTGCAATAAACAGTTGTCTAAATAGGAAGGGGGGGAGTTGGGAGTCCCCTGCCTCTTTTGTATCATAGAAACTAAGTAATGCCATGAGAGGAGACATAGGTACCAAGGTTCGGCATATTAGGTTGCTTAGGCAAAATATTTCCCTCCACCAGTTGTTAACAATGGGGCATTCCCACCAAATATGGAAAAAAGATCCTCTATCGCTCAGGCATCTCCAACATCTATCAGATGATGTATCAGAAAAAAAGGCTGATAATGTCTGGAGTTTTATACCATCTGGTTAATAATTTATATACGTTTTCTTGTATGCGAACACATCTGGACGCAGTATGAGGAGCTAAGAGGATGTCCGGCAAACTGGTGGAGGGAAAGTCCCTCCCTAGATCTCTTTCCCACTGGCTTATGTATGCCGGTTTAATAAGTATAGGGGGCGAGTTAAGTCTATGGAATAATTAGGATATAAGCTTTTTTGCTGGGTTGGGGTCATTAATGAGGGCCTCAATCCAAACTAAGGGTCTGAGGAAGTCACTTCTAGAGGTATGTTGGGCCAAGTAAGAATGGAGATACGAAATTGGAGAGACACAATGGTGATGAGGAGCAAGCATTTTTCAAAGCTCTAAAATAGGTAATACCTGGCCCTCCGAGTTGAAGAGGGATGAGACAGGTATGTCTGAGTCTCTCAGAAGTCTAGGGGTACATTCCATCACCTGAGGAAGAGCTGTACTTAAAATATCTCTCATAGAGAGGAGGGGAGATGGGAAGGGTATGGAGCAGTGGGAAGCCTGGAACCACTTCCATACCTTCAATGTGGCTTGTATGATTGGGTAAGGTGAGGACGGTATGTTGATGTAACTAAAATTCCCCAGTAATATGAATCGGAATGGTTTACCTAAAAGCTCTTGTTCCTTTGCCACCCATGATTTTGTGTTTGAGATCCTGAGCCATTCCACCACCCTGGACATCAGGACAGCTTTTCCATAGAGTTCGGGGTCTGGAAGAGCCATCCCTCCCAATCGTTTGAGGCGGGATAGTGTGTTATACGCTAACCTGGGTTTCTTCCCTTTCCAAAGAACTTAGGGAACATTTTCCTAAGAGATTCGTAATAGGTTTTAGGTATGTGTATTGGTAATACTTGCTGCAAGTAGGTGAGGCGTGGGATAATTAAGGTCATGAGGAGATTTTTCCTTCCAAACCATGAGAGTATGTGTGTGTCTAATCTATCCAAACTGGAGGAGATGGATTGCAGAAGGGGGGAGTAGTTAAGGGTGAAAAGATCAGCCAAATTAGGGCTTATCTTAATTCCCAGGTACGTAAGGTGTGGAGATGACCAGTCAAATGCTGAATTGATTTTTAATCGAGCTTGTGTTTTAAGGGGGGATACCAAAACAGATGATAAGTGACTTTTGTTTATTTATTTTAAAGTTGGAAATGACACTGTATTTATCTAAGTGAAGTTGAATCGCTGAGAGTGAGATTTCTGGGTTCGAGGTCATGATCATGATATCGTCTGCGAAGGCGGCCAATTTATGCTCCTGACCCCCCAGAACTATTCCTTTAATTGCTAGATCTGTTCTTAAGCAGGTTAGGAGGGGTTCGAGGGCTAACACAAAAAGTAATGGTAATAGGGAGCAACCTTGACGGGTAACATTTCGTATACGAAAAGGGTCTGATAGATCTCCATTAACTAGGACCGAGGCTGAGGCCTGGTGATACATGGCGAAGATGGCTTGAACAAAGGGACCAGGTAGGCCGAATCCCCTCAGGACTAATTTCAGGTAGGACCAATCAATCCTGTCAAATGCTTTTTCCGCATCTGTACTGAGTTGAAGTAGGGGTTTGGATCGAAGGGAGGCGTAATATGCAACATTGAGAACTCTAGTCGTGTTGTCCCTACCCTCTCTTCCTCGGACAAAGCCCACCTGGTCCCCATGCACCAGAGACGGAAGAACCGTGGATAAACGATTCGCCAACATCTTCGCCAGTAGTTTGAGATCTATGTTAAGAAGAGATATGGGTTTATAGTTAGCACATTGGTTGGGGTTTTTCCCTTCCTTTGGGATTAACGAGATGTGGGCTATTGTCATGTCTTTTGAAAGCTCGTTCCCATGTAATGTCGGGTTACAAACTAAAAGCAAGTGGGGAAGGAGAAGGTGTTGGAATGTTTTATAGTATGAGACAGTTAACCCGTCTGGGCCTGGGCTTTTGTTCAATGGCGCCTGCTTTAGAGCTAAAGTAAGTTCTGTTAAAGTGAATGAGGAGGATAATTGCTGTTGGGCATCCGGAGGGAGAGATGGGAGATCAAAAGTATCTAAAAAAAGAGAAGGTTAATGTGGAGTGAGGATCCGGGGCTAGTGAGGAGGAAATATTATATAAGGATTCATAAAATTTCTTAAAACGGGAAGCAATTAACTTAGAGGAGTATAGTGGGGTGCCCTGGGGGGAGTCTATTTGGTGAATATAGTTAGCTGCTTTCCTATTTTTTATTCTATGCATAATACATTTTGAGGCTTTGTCCCCATGGGCATAGAACGTGCTGTGAGTTAAAAAAAAATTGGGCTGTGGATTGATGAAGAAGGGACTTTATTTCCGCCCTAAGATTAGAAAGTTCCTGTAAGTGGGATTCTGATAAGGAGCGTTTGTGCAGGGATTCTAGAGATTACATTTTTTGACATAAGACGTCTAACTTTTTACCCCTCTCTTTTTTAAGAAATGCACCCAAGCTAATGAAGTGCCCTCTAATAAATGGTTTATGGGCATCCCATAGTAGTTGGTCAGATGTGTCTGGGCTAGTGTTAAGCTTAAAATATTCCTCAGATATCTTATCACTGATCTTTTTGTCTCCCAAGAGGGATTCATTCAAACGCCATCTAAATTTGTTTGTGGTCGGAACTGGGGCTGATACTTTCAGGAAGATGGGGGCGTGGTCAGATGGAACCCATTTTAGCTTCTTGGCATAGCTGCAGGTGTGTCTTGGATATAAATAAATAGTCTAGTCTTTGGTAAGACCCGTGGACATGAGAGTAAAAACTATAGTCCCTCAAATTTGGGTGTAGCGTACGCCATACATCAATAAGATGTAGGTTCCAAAGTGCCTCCCCTATTCCACGCAGTGCATTAGCCGTTAGAGCAGATCTCTGGGTGGATGAATCAAGTTGAGGGGTCAAAGCAGAATTTTAATCTCCTCCCAAAACCACTAAGCCTTCTGCAAATTTCTCTATAATTGGGAAGATAGCGGAAAACCATCTGGATTGGCCAGAGTTAGGGGCATAAAGGTTTATGATGGTATATATATGAGGACCTATGTTGCCCTTGACCAAGATGTATCTCCCCTTTGTATCCTGCAAATGTGAGATATATTTAAACAGGACATTCCTCTGGAATCCAATGCTCACTCCCCCGGAAGCAGATGAATTACCACCACAGTGATACCACTGGGAGTAGTATGCAAAAGATAAGTTGGGATAATGGTTAAATTTGAAGTGTGTCTCCGGTAGGAGTAGGACACTAGCCCCTGATTTGCGCAACAATGTAAAGATCTGGCTCCTCTTAGAAGGGGAATTGAAGCCCCTCACATTGTAGGACGCAAATGATAAGTCAGCCATAGCGTCTAAGACAAAAAGGGTAATCTAGCTGTGGTGTATCCCCCTCCCCAGGAGACACACTTCTTCCATGTGAGGTCTGACCTTTCAGGCTGAGTGGAAAGGATGGCAGAGGAATCTCAGGAATTCTTTGCTTCTTAAGAGTATATGGAGCATGTACCTTAAACATAACAAAAAGAGAAACGTGTAAAACAATAATATACACTTTTGACAAAGTGAACCCACAAATGAAGGTTAGAACAAAGAGTAAAATGAGGGTAGTAAGGGGGGAAATGGTTGGTCAACCCAGTTACGATCCCCATTGCACCGAGTAGGACCTCACAGAGGAGGTTATCAGACAGACCGAAAAGAGATGTCCAGAACGGCCTAATTATAAGTAGGTATATTAGATAGGGAGAGGAGAGAAGGGACAATTAGGAATAAAGGGGGTGAGCGGTATAACATATAAGGATGGAAGTATTTCAGCTGAAACGAGTGAATAGGGGATAGCCTAATATCAGCATGTAGCAAAACGTTTAGTGAATAAAGAAGCATCACCAAACCAGTTCCTATGGAGTGAACTGAATATTTCTCAGCTTGGCCTTTTGTGATTTCGGAGTACGAGGTTGTTCAAAAGGTACGATCACAGGAAGCTCCGGCAGCTCCAGGATGTCCTGGTATAACTCCCAGTTCTCGATTGCCATGGGTGGAATCTGTAGGTGATCGAACACTCCGGCTAAATCGGCAAATGAGGAGATAGTGAGACGGCGACCCTCATGGGTGAAGGTTAGTCCAAACGGAAAGTTCCATCGGTACAAGATCTTGTTAGATCGAAGCCAGTCGGTCAGGGGTTTCAGGGTGCAGTGTTTTATTAAAGTTGAAGGAGCCAAGTCCTGGAAAATCGCAACAGGCGAACCCTCGTATAGTATATTATCTTGATTTCTGTCTGCCTCCAGCACTGCTGCTTTAATCTGAAAGTTAAGGAAACGGCAGATGACATCCCTGGGGGGTTCCGTTGGCTTCGGCTTAGGCCTCAATGCTCTGTGAGTGCGTTCAATAGTGATGTCCATCTGTTGTTCCTGGCCTAGCAGGGACTTGCACAGCGCCATCACGGTATTTGATAAATCAGAGGCAATGACTGTTTCGGGTATCCCCCTGAACCAAAGATTATTCCTACATCCTCGGTTTTCTTGATCCTCCAAAGCACTGTGGAGGTCATTTAAGTGAGTATGGCACTTTTGTAGAGAAGACGCAGTGGCTGTTTGGTGAGCCAGAATCACAGTCTGGTGAGTCTCCAGTGACACCACTCTATCTCCGACATGTAACACATCGTGGCGGAGCGCTGTGAGTTCGGTCAGTATGGGCTCCATGGCTTTGCTAAGTGTCTGCTTTAGAAACCTGCGGGTAATCGGGAGTGCTGTTCTGCTATGAGAATCTTCAGCAACCGACTCCCCTTCCGAGAGGTCTGTAGCGCGCTCACTGACCTTAAGCGAGGGTGTCGGCGCATTCTTGGGCTCACGGGCTGCGACAGTAGCGGACGCTTTTCGGATGAATTTATCCATTTCTCCGCCCGAATTAGCAGTTTTATTGGAGCTGGATGAATCTTCATACTTGGGTTGGCCTATCTTGACCATCTCTCCGGCTGTCAGCTAGCGTAAGCTGGTGCTTTGTGGGATCTGTTACGGAGAGCTCCTGACTACGCTGCCATCACAGTCTGGCGCAAGCTCCGCCCCCCAAATCTCTATCTCTTGAAATAAGCATTTTAGCAAGAAATGTCCATGGTTGTCTCCCAGGGATGATTTTGCCACCTGGGACCCGATGTGCTCTTTCTACAAAAAATTGGAACGGGAAGTGTTCCCTCCCAAAATTTTCAGCAATCATCGTCTATATAAATTGAGCAGGGTTGTTGTCTTCCGCACCCTCTGGAATCCCCAGAATTTTTACATTATATCTCCTTGATCTATCTTTCAGATCCACCACCTTTCTTTTAAGGAGATTAAAATCAGACTTCAGAGTGGACATCTCAAATTTTTTGGGACTCATTCTGTATAGTAGCTCTCCACCTTATCAACTCTTTCTCGGATTTTAGACAGATCGTCTCTAATCAAACTCACATCGACTTGAATTGCCCCAAGTTGGAATGTAATGGCCTGTATTAGGTCCCCATTGGAGAGGGATTGAAATGAAGCACGTCTTCTTTCTCTATACCCTCCTCCCTTTGGTGGTACCAGGGGTATTTTTGTGAATCCAATTCAGACACTTCAGGATTGTCAGTTTTTTTAGTAGTAGTACTTATATCCTTTTGCGTGCCTCTCATGTTAACCAGTGGGGACCTCAGGAATTGATCTATTTTTGGTCCTTCATAGGTTTTAGTGGCAGATTTAGTGGTAGGACCACCTACTGGCCTTTGGAGCCATTCCTTTTTTGTTTTAAAATTATCTCCTTTCTCTCTTTTTTTGTTCCCTTTTTTTCCCTTTTTCCTTTTCTCTATATATTTTTACCCCTCTGCTTTGCCTTTCCTCTCCCCTTTTTTTTTTTAATTAAGAAAATACATTAGTGTCCTTTAGATGGTTAGATGAATAGTTAGTTAGTTAGTGACAAAAAATAAAAAATTCTAGGAACTCGCCATGCCCCTCATGGAATACCTTGGGGTGTCTCCTTTCCAAAATGGGGTCACTTGTGGGGTAGTTATACTGCCCTGGCATTTTAGGGGCCCTAATGCGTGAGAAGTAGTTTGAAATCAAAATGTGTAAAAAATGCCCTGTGAAATCCGAAAGGTGCTCTTTGGCATGTGGGCCCCTTTGCCCACCTAGGCTGCAAAAAAGTGTCACACATGTGGTATCGCCGGACTCAGAAGAAGTAGGGAAATCTGTTTTGGGGTGTCTTTTTACATATACCCATGCTGGGTGAGAGAAATATCTCAGCAAAAGACAACTTTTCCCATTTTTTTATACAAAGTTGGCATTTGACCAAGATATTTATCTCACCCAGTATGGGTATATGTAAAATGACACCCCAAAACACATTTCCCAACTTCTCCTGAGTACGGTGATACCACATGTGTGACACTTTTTTGCAGCCTAGGTGGGCAAAGGGGCCCACATTCCAAAGAGCACCTTTAGGATTTCACAGGGCATTTTTTACACATTTTGATTTCAAACTACTTCTTATGCATCAGGGCCCCAAAAATGCCAGGGCAGTATAACTACCCCACAAGTGACCCCAAATTGGAATGAAGACACCCCAAGGTATTTCGTGATGGGCATAGTGAGTTCATGGAAGTTTTTATTTTTTGTCACAAGTTAGTGGAATATGAGACTTTGCAAGGAAAAAAAAAAAAGAAGAAAAATCATCATTTTCCGCTAACTTGTGACAAAAAATTAAACATTCTAGGAACTCGCCATGCCCCTCAAGGAATACCTTGGGGTGTCTTCTTTCCAAAATGGGGTCACTTGTGGGGTAGTTATACTGCCCTGGCATTTTAGGGGCCCTAATGCGTGAGAAGTAGTTTGAAATCAAAATGTGTAAAAAATGCCCTGTGACATCCAAAAGGTGCTCTTTGGCATGTGGGCCCCTTTGCCCACCTAAGCTGCAAAAAAGTGTCACACATGTGGTATCGCCGTACTCAGAAGAAGTAGGGCAATGTGTTTTGGGGTGTCTTTTTACATATACCCATGCTGGGTGAGAGAAATATCTCGGCAAAAGACAACTTTTCCCATTTTTTTTATACAAAGTTGGCATTTGACCAAGATATTTATCTCACCCAGCATAGGTATATGTAAAATGACACCCCAAAACACATTGCCCAACATTCTCCTGAGTACGGTGATACCACATGTGTGACACTTTTTTGCAGCCTAGATGCGCAAAGGGGCCCACATTCCTTTTAGGAGGGCATTTTTAAACATTTGGATCCCAGCCTTCTTCTTACGCTTTAGGGCCCCTAAAATGCCAGGGCAGTATAAATACCCCACATGTGACCCCATTTTGGAAAGAAGACACCCCAAGGTATTCAATTAGGGGCATGGCGAGTTCATAGAAAAAAAAAATTTGCGGAAATTATTTTTGTTTGTTTTTTCTCACAAAGTCTCCCTTTCCGCTAACTTGGGACAAAAATTTCAATCTTTCATGGACTCAATATGACCCTCAGCGAATACCTTGGGGTGTCTTCTTTCCAAAATGGGGTCATTTGTGGGGTGTTTGTACTGCCCTGGCATTTGAGGGTCTCCGCAATCATTACATGTATGGCCAGCATTAGGAGTTTCTGCTATTCTCCTTATATTGAGCATACAGGTAATGAGATTTTTTTTTTTCGTTCATCCTCTGGGCTGAAAGAAAAAATGAACGGCACAGATTTCTTCATTCGCATTGATCAATGTGGATGAAAAAATCTCTGCAAAAAAAAAAGGAGGGGAAAGGCGTCTGCCAGGACATAGGAGCTCCACCCAACATCCAAAACCACTTAGCTCGTATGCCCTGGCAAACCTGATGTGGATGAATAAATCCTTGCCGGGATTTTTTATTTTTTTTTATATACAAAGTGTTTGCCAAAGCATATGAACACCGCCGCCCCCTCAGCTCATATGCCTCGGCAAACGTATCTTTTACTGCAGAGGAGAAATCTCGTCTTGCAGCGCCGCATACATCGACTTTTGTGTAATCTGACAGCAGCGCAATGCTTCTGTCAGAAAGCACATCAGTGCTGCAGCTAGTCGATCGGTTGGACCACCTGGAAGGTAAAAAAAACAACACAAAAAAGAAAAAAACCAGGCCGCAAAGCAATAAATTTATTAACTTTATAATAACATTTGAACGGAACATATAAACTTTATTTAACTTTTTAAACTGAACGTTAACTTTTTTGCTTACTGGTGATTTATTTATTTTTTTACCTTTATAGGACAAACCTCTCCTTCCCCATGGGACAATGTGCAAAGCGCAAATCGCCCAGAGATGTGGCGAAGTACATTATGCACTTTGTTCCAGGTGAAAGGAGAGGTTTGCAGCAGCTCTGTGTGTATGGACCCTAATAGCCCTGTGTGCCTGTCCTGTGAGATGCAATGCCTATGCTAAGTGTACCTGTGTGTGGTACTTCCGGAAAAACTCCCCTAAGCATAGGGCAGGGTGGTCAGGGCAGTTGGGACAGAAATAGCGGGTGTCACGCCTTATTCCACTCCTGCTACAGACACAACATCTTTTTCGGGGTGACGCTTGGGTTGAGGTACCAGCAACGACATTGGGGAAATGTCGCTCGTGTAGACGGCTCACTACACTGGTGGATGGGGCCACGGAACCTCCTGGATACAGGAAGTTCTCAATGATCTCTTCCTGAAATTTGAGGAAGGATCCTGTTCTCCCAGCCTTACTGTAGAGAACAAAACTATTATATGCAGCCAATTGAATTAAATATACAGACACCTTCTTATACCAGCGTCTGGTGCGTCGGGAAACTAAATAAGGAGCCAACATCTGGTGATTGAAGTCCACCCATCCCATGAACTAATTATAGTCGTGGACACAGAGGGGCTTTTCAATGACACTGGTTGCTAGTTCAATTTGTATTGTCGTGTCTACGTGAATGGAGGAGAGCATGTAAACGTCACGCTTGTCTCTTCATTTCACCGCGAGCAGTTCTTCATTACACAAGGCAGCCCTCTCCCCCCTTGCAAGACAGGTGGTAACGAGCCGTTGGGGGAAGCCCCGGAGACTAGGTCGCGCGGTGCCACAGCAGCCAATCTGTTCTAGGAACAAATGCCTGAAGAGGGGCACACTTGTGTAGAAATTGTCCACGTAAAGATGGTTCCCCTTGCCAAATAAGGGTGACACCAAGTCCCAGACTGTCTTCCCACTGCTCCCCAGGTAGTCAGGGCAAACGAGCGGCTCCAGGGTCTGATCTTTACCCTCATAGATCAAAAATTTGTGGGTATAGCCTGTGGCCCTTTCACAGAGCTTATACAATTTGACCCCATACCGGGCGCGCTTGCTTGGGATGTATTGTTTGAAGCCAAGGCACCCGGTAAAATGTATAAGGGACTCGTCTACGCAGATGATTTGCTCAGGGGTATACAAATCTGCAAATTTGTTGTTGAAGTGGTCTATGAGGGGCCGAATTTTGTGGAGCCGGTCAAAAGCTGGGTGGCCTCTGGGACAGGAGGTGGTGTTGTCGCTAAAGTGCAGGAAACGCAGGATTGCCTCAAATCGTGCCCTGGACATGGCATCAGAGAACGTGGGCATGTGATGAATTGGGTTCGTGGACCAATATGACCACAATTCATGCTTTTTGGTTAGACCCATGTTGAGGAGTAGGTCCAGAAATTTTTTTAATTCGGAAACTTGGACGGATTTCCACTAGAAAGGCTGGTCATAATAGCTTCCCGGGTTGGCGGCTATAAATTGAGTGGCATACCGATTTGTTTCTGCCACGACTATGTCCAAGAGCTCCGCAGTCAAGAACAGGTAAAAAAAATCCCAGTGCCGAACTGATCTGAGCTGTCTCAACCCGAACTCCAGACTGGGCGTTGAAAGGGGGAACTAATGGTGCGGCTAAAGTTGGGGACTGCCAATCAGGGTTTGCCAGCACCTTGAGGGACTCTAGGGGCTCTACGGGCCTGTCTGTGCGGTGGCTGCGACGGGGTAACTATTGCAAGTGCCACCGTACCAGCTTCAACTGCCCTTCTGGTGCTCGCCTCTTCACCATGTTGTACAGCAGTGCTGGTACTAGGTCCAGGGTGGGCTGCGCTGCTGGTGTGTGCCTCACCACGTAATCCGACAGCGCCAGCCCCACTCTGCTGCCTTTGAAGCGGATCCTGTGCAACCTGTGGTGTAGCAACACAGGGCCGGGTACGCCTGTTGGTATCAGGGACCTCAACCTCCTCGTCTGAACTTTAGGTCAGACTGCCACTGCTTTCTACAGGTTCATATTCTGACCCGATGGATTCGTCAGATGAGGGTTCCCATTCCTCATCCGACTAGGTCAGAAGCCTGTAGGCCTCTTCAGAAGAATACCCCTTGTTTGACATTTGGACTACTAAATTTAGGGGGTATTCCCTGAGACTACCCAAGAAAAAAAGCAAGCCTGTCTTACAAATGGGAGGCTAGCAAAGTACCGGAGGCCGCTGCGATTGATTAAAAATATCAAAACTGATTTTTTTTTATCGTAGTAGCGCTTGCATAATCATTGTGCAGTGATCACAAAAAATTATACATTTTTGTCACTGCGGCGGGGCGGGCATGGGTGAACGCACGTGTGGGCGACCGATCAGGCCTGATCGGGCAAACACTGCATTTTGGGGGGAGGGCGAACTAAGGTGACACTAATACTATTATAGATCTGACTGTGATCAGTTTTGATCACTTACAGATACTATAAAAGTACAAATGCTGATTAGCGATACGCTAATCAGCGAATCAATGACTGCGGTGTGGTGGGCTGGGCGCTAAACGATCACTAACTACCTAACCAAGGGGCCTAAATTATCCTAAAACCTATCAGTCAATACCAGTGGGGGAAAAAAGTGACAGTTTACACTGATCACTTTTTTCCCTTTCACTAGGTGATTGACAGGGGCGATCAAGGGGTTAATTGGGGTGATGGGGGTGATCTGGGGGATAAGTGTGCTGTTTGGTGTACTCACTGTGATGTCTGCTCCTCTGCTGGAACCAACCGACCAAAAGGACCAGCAGAGGAGCAGAGGAGCAGAGAAGTCATTTAACACCTTATATTTATAAATATAAGGTGTTAAATGGCTTGTGATTCATTTTAAAAAAAAAGCATCAGCCTGCCAGCCACGATCATTGGCTGGCAGGCTGATGATGTAATACTCCTTTAACTTTTCCCGACCCGCGATGCGCATGCGCGGGCCGGCTGTGAGCGTCATCTCGCGTCTCGCGACATGACGCTTATATGAGTGACTCTGCCTCAGACAGCCGCCTCCGGACCGCGATCCTGCGTTAGGTGGTCCGGAGGTGGTTAAAGCACATCAAGAAGCAAACATTCCATTGGCTGTCTCCCTGTAAACTCCAGCTGGCCAAGGTGGTCAGTGACAATGGGAGGAACACCACTGGGGGAGATAACATATGCTTTCTACATGTCACCCGTGATAAATTTAGTCATACAACACTTTGTTTAAAAGAACAACAGTGGTTTGGGCTATGCCCTGTGAGTGCTGGCCATGTCTAGCAGACTGTCTTTGCATTTCAGTAATTCTTATGTGGCAAGGAATGACCTCCTGGACTTGCAGTGACAGAATAATCTACCATTGCACCACTTGATTTGCAACGTTCCAACTGGCTGGAATTCATATTGCATATGCTAGAATGTCTGTATGAGCAGCTTAAGTGGTGAATGAATTTGTCATGCATCAGACCGCCTCACGCTGTGTTGTTTGAAGGTCACATAATGGCGGCTCATCAGAGATGCCTGCTGCATACATCCCAACTTTTGAAAAGATGAAAGAGGGACATTATGTGAGACATGCAAATTTTTTCAGCACTAGGCCACACCTCTAACTCTTTCCAAAACATAACTAAACACCTAATCCCACCTAGTCCCCTAAATGCCCCCACATAGGAATTATACCTCCTTTATGCCACCACACAGTAGTTATGCCAGCATTGTGTCCCCTTCACAGTAGTTATGACTAGATATGTGCCCTTCACAATAGTTATTAGAGATGGCCTTGCGGTTCGCCCCACGGTCGTTTTGAGGCAAACTTTGCTCGTTTGCGGTTCGCCAAACGGGAGAACATTAGGCGATATCCCCCGGCGCCATACTCTTTTACTTTTGAAAAACTTTGACCCATGACACATCCATCAGGTGGTACAGGACAGCCAACTGAGACGTTTCAGCACATGGGCATACCCACAACCTTATAAATAAACCTGATCTGGACGCCATTTAATATTTAGTCTTTTGCCATAGTAGGGAGAGGTTGCTGTGTGGAGCAGGGACAGTCTGTTAGGAACACCAAACACTAGCTAATAGGGCTACAAAAGTCCTTTTAAGGACTGGTATAGGTGTGCTATTGGTAGGTGTGACTTACTGAGGGGTGTGATATACTTATAATATACTTTCTAACATAGAAAGTATATTATAGTGCATTGGTATTGTGCAATAGTTCTGTGCGCTTCTGCTGCGATACTGCAGATACACAAACACTATTGGAACAAATAATTTCTACTGGTGTGATATAACAGTTGCCCCTCAATAAAATTGATTGAGGCAGGGGTGTTATATACCAATAATATACTTTCTATATAGTGCATTTGGGTAGTGCAGCATTTGTTTACGGATATGAGTGACAAACGCTATTGGAACAAATAATTTCAACTGGTGTGATATAACAGTTGTCCCCCAAAAAAAGTTACTGAAGCATTGGTGTTATATACCAAGAATATAATTTCTATATAGTGCGCTTGGGTATTGCAGAATTTGTTTGCGGTTTTGCTGCATTACAGAAGCTACACAGAGTGAAAAATGCTATTGGAACAAATCATTTCTACTGGTGTGATATACCAGTTGTCCCCCCCAAAAAGTGATTGAGGCAGGGGTGTTATATACCAATAATATACTTTCTATATAGTGCATTTGGGTAGTGCAGCATTTGTTTGCAGTTTTGCTGCATTACCGCAGCTACACAGAGTGACAAACGCTATTGGAACAAATAATTTCAACTGGTGAGAAATAATTTCTACTGGTGTAATATACCAATTGCCCAGCAAAATAAATAAATAAAGGATTGAAGCAGTGGTGTTATATACCAATAATATACTTTCTATAAAGTGCATTTGGGTCATGCAGCATTTGTTTGCGGTTTTGCTGTGTTACAGAAACTACACAGAGTCAAAAATGCTATTGGAACAAATAAATTCTACTGGTGTGATATACCAGTTGCACCCCCAAAAAAGTGATTGAGACAGGGGTGTTATATATGTCTAATATACTTTCTATGTAGTGCAGCATTTGTTTTCAGATATGCTGCGTTACCACAGCTACACAGAGTGACAAACGCTATTGGAACAAATAATTTCAACTGGTGTGATATACCAGTTACCCAGCAAAAAAAATGATTGAAGCAGGGGTGTTATATACAAATAAAATACTTTATATAGAGAGCAATTGGGTAGTGCAGCATTTCTGTGCGGTTTTGCTGCAATACCACAGCAACACAGAATGACAAACGCTATTGGAAAAATTTATTTCTACTATTGTAATATACCAATTACCCAGCAAAAAAATAAGGATTGAAGCAGGGGTGTTATATACCAATAAAATACTATAAATATATATATATATATATATATATATATATATATATATATATATATATATATATATATATATAGTGCATTTGGGTAGTGCAGCATTTTTTTGCGGTTTTGCTGCATTATCGCACCTACACAGAGTGACAAACTCTATTGGAACAGATAATCTCAACTGGTGTGATATACCAGTTGCCCCACCAAAAAAGTGATTAAAGCAGGGGTGTTATAGACAGATAAAATACTTTATATATATTGCATTTGGGTGGTCCAGCATTTGTTTGCTGTTTTGCTGCATTCCCGCAGCTACACAGAGTGACAAATGCTATTGGAAAAAAATATTTCTACTGGTGTAATATACCAGTTACCCCCTCAAAAAAACTGAATGAAGCAGGGGTGTTGTAGATGAATAAAATACTTTATATATAGTACATTTGAGTAGTGCAGCATTTGTTTGCAGTTTTGCTGCATTATCGCACCTACACAGAATGACAAACGCTATTGGAACAAATAATCTCAACTGGTGTGATATACAAGTTGCCCCCTAAAAAACGTGATTGAGACAGGGGTGTATAGACCAATAATATAATTTCTATATAGTGCATTTGGGTAGGGCAGCATTTTTTTGCTGTTTTGCTGCATTCCCGCAGCTACACAGAGTGACAAATGCTATTGGAAAAAATTATTTCTACTGGTGTAATATACCAGTTACCCCCTCAAAAAAACTGAATGAAGCAGGGGTGTTATAGACAAATAAAATACTTTATATAGAGAGCATTTGGGTAGTGCAGCATTTGTTTGCGGTTTTGCTGCATTATCGCACAGAGTGACAAACGCTATTGGAACAAATAATCTCAACAGATGTGATATACCAGTTGCCCCCTAAAAAAAGTGATTGAGACAGGAGTGTTATATACCAATAATATGATTTCTATATATTGCATTTGGGTAGTGAAGCATTTGTTTGCGGATATGCTACAATACTGCAGCTACACAGAGTGACAAATGCTATTGGAACTAATAATTTCAATTGGTGTGAAAATTGAAATTTTAGTTGCCGTCCCCAAAAAACTAATTGAAGCAGGGGTGTTATATACCAATAATATAGTTTCTATATAGTGCATTACGGTAGTGCAGCATTTGTTTGTGGTTTTCCTGCGTTACCGCAGCTACACAGAGAGAAAAATGCTATTGGAACAAATAATTTCAACTGATGTGATATACCAGTTGCCCAGCAGAAAAAAATGTTTGAAGTAGGGGTGTTATATACAAATTAAATACTTTATATATAGTGCATTTGGGTAGTGCAGCATTTGTTTGTGGTTTTGCTGCATTATCGCACCTACACAGAGTGACAAACGCTATTGGAACACATAATCTCAACTGGTGTGATATAACAGTTGCCCCCCAAAAAAAGTGATTGAGACAGGGGTGTTATATAACAATAATATACTTTCTATATAGTGCATTTTGGTAGTGCAGCATTTGTTTTTTTCGGATATGCTGCATTACCGCAGCTACACAGAAAGACAAACGCTATTGGAACAAATAATTTCAACTGGTGTGATATACCCGTTGTCCCCCAAAAAAGTGATTGAAGCAGGGGTGTTATAGACGGATAAAATACTTTATATATATATTGCGTTTGGGTAGTCCAGCATTTGTTTATACCAGTTTCCCCCTAAAAAAAGTGATTGAGACAGGGGTGTTATATACCAATAATATCATTTCTATATAGTGCATTTGAGTAGGGCAGCATTTGTTTGCTGTTTTGCTGCATTCCCGCAGCTACACAGAGTGACAAACGCTATTGGAAAAAAAAAATTCTACTGGTGTGATATACCAGTTACCCCCTCAAAAAAACTGAATGAAGCAGGGGTGTTATAGATGAATAAAATACTTTATATATAGTTCATTTGGGTAGTGCAGAATTTGTTTGCGGTTTTCCTGCGTTACCGCATCTACACAGAGAGAAAAACACTATTTGAACTAATAATTTCAATTGGTGTGAAAATTGAAATTTCAGTTGCCGCCCGAAAAAAACTAATTGAAGCAGGGGTGTTATATACCAATAATATACTTTCTATATAGTGCATAAAGGTAGTGCAGCATTTGTTTGCGGTTTTCCTGCGTTACCGCATCTACACAGAGAGAAAAATGCTATTGGAACGAATAATTTCAACTGGTGTGATATACCAGTTGCTCAACAAAAAAAGTGATTGAAGCAGGGGTGTTATATACCAATGATATACATTCTATATATTGCATTTGGGTAGTGCAGCATTTGTTTGCGGTTTTGCTGCATTTCCGCAGCTACACAGCGTGACAAACACTATTAGAACAAATAATTTCAACTGGTGTGATATACCAGTAAAAATGTCCCGAACTTTTCGCCGGCGAACATTGCTTGTTTGCGTTCGCTGCGGCGGGCGAACATATGCGATGTTCGGTCCGATCCCTATTCATCATCATTGAGAAAACTTTGACCCTGTACCTCACAGTCAGCAGACACATTCTAGCCAATCAGCAGCAGACCCTCCCTCCCAGACCCTCCCACCTCCTGGACAGTATCCATTTTAGATTCATTCGGAAGCTGCATTCTTAGTGAGAGGAAGGACAGTGTAGCTGCTGCTGATTTAATAGGGAAATCGATAGCTAGGCTAGTGTATTCAGTGTCCACTACAGTCCTGAAAGACTCATCTGATCTCTGCTGTAAGGACAGCACCCCAAAAAGCCCTTTTTAGGGCTAGAATATCAGTCTGCTTTTTTTTTTTCCCTGTGTAATCTAATTGCAGTTGCCTGCCAGCGTGTGTGTCAGGCTCACAGCGTATACTGTGCCCACCTGCCCAGTGCCACCACTCATATCTGGTGTCACAATAGCTTGCATTTAAAAAAAACAACAACTTTTTTGACTGTAATATAATAGCAGTCAGTTGCCTTCACACATGTGTGTTTCAGGCCCTGCCAGGGAGCAGTGTCACACGAGTGCAACTCATATCTGGTGTAACAGTAGTGCACATAAAAAAAATAAAAATGAAATTTGACTGTGAAATAATAGCAGTCAGTTGCCTGCACGCGTGTGCGTTTCAGGCCCTGCCAGGGCACAGTGTCACACCAGTGCAACTCATATCTGGTGTAACAGTAGTGTACATAAAAAAAACAAATACAAATTTGACTGTGAAATAATAGCAGTCAGTTGCCTTCACACGTGCGCGTTTCAGGCCCTGTCAGGGCACAGTGTCACACCAGTGCAACTCATATCCGGTGTAAGAGTAGTGTACATTTAATTTTTTTTTACAATTGTGACTGTATTCGATTGAAAAGCAGTTAGTTGTCTGCAAGCGTGTGTCAGGCCTACAGCATCTACTTTGCCAACTTCTGGCAGCGCGCAGTGCCACTCATATCTGGTGTCACAGTAGCTTGCACGCATAGTACCACTAATCGAAAAAAAATTGACAGGCAGAGGCAGGCCACCCCGCAGGGGCCGTCGTGTTCGTGGTGCTGTGATTCCCTTTGGTCCTAGAATAATGCCCATTGTTCAGAGGCCACGTATCGTGAACTCGAAAA
Organism: Bufo gargarizans; assembly: GCF_014858855.1. Lineage (NCBI taxonomy): Eukaryota > Metazoa > Chordata > Amphibia > Anura > Bufonidae > Bufo > Bufo gargarizans. Next base: position 346,938,979 of record NC_058083.1, read on the forward strand.
GTTCTGAGGACATGGTTGACTGGCTAACACAGGACACCCAATCTTCTACAGCTTCCGCTCGGAACCTTGATGCACCATCAGCTTTGGGCACCACTCAAGTTACCACTCGCCCGTCTGCCGCCACCACCACCAACACTAGCACCACAGCCGCTTCACTTGATCTGTCAGAGGAGTTATTTACACATCAGTTGGAAGAAATGAGTGATGCGCAATCATTATTGCCAGAGGATGTAGATAACAGGGATATGTGTCACAGGGCGCCAAAGGCATTCTCGGTCTCCCATCAGCCGCAGACCTGCTGCTTAGCTTCAGGAGCGAGGATCTGTGTTTGGCCTCATTCCCAGGGCGGCTTTGCTAGCTAGGAGGCTCCCTGCTTCTAGGTCTGACTTGTCTGTCTGACGGTCATGTGACGCTGGCCACGTCACATGACCCTCAGACCCCACTATAAATACAGGCAGCCTGCTGGCCACAGGTTGCCTGTTAATTCTAGGTTCCTGGCTATTTGTTGGACTACTGAATACTCACCTGATCCTGTTCCCTGACGATCCTTTGCCTACTCCTCATGTACTGCGCATCCGTCCTGGTATTGTGAACTCGGCTCCCACCTGACTACTCTTTGCGGACTCCTCTGGTACTTCTCTACTCTCCTGGTATTTGACCCCGGCTTCTCCTGACCATTCTTTGCTTAACCCTTTGTACTGCGTAGCTCTCTTGGTTCTGACCCGGTCCGTTCACATTCCGTTTTTTGTCTTGTCTGTCTTCCCTGCACATATCCTAAGTAAGGGACTGTCGTCCAGTTGTCCCCTGTCATCAGGACTTGTGAGGCTAGTAGGCAGGGCCAGGGGTGAGGGTGGAGCGCAGTGGTCACTATCCTTCCCCCTGTGTGTGTGTGGACGTGAACGTTACAGATTAACAGGCCCAATAACCACTGTATCATGAATCCTCTTATGACCCTGACTGACCATGTCTCTAACATGACACAGATAGTGCAGGAGCTAGGAGAGAAACTCTGTTCTTTTGAGTTAGGGCAAGATTCTTCCACTCCTCAGTCCTCCAGTCCACAGTTTGACCCCCAGATCAAGCTCCCAGAACCCTTTTCTGTGTGTGTGGACATGACCGTTACAATATGTCTCAGTCAGGCAGCATTACACACATGGACACATGTACGGTGTGATGATGATGATGTTGTACCCACTGCTGCTTCCTTTGCTGAGTTGTCAGATACAAGTGAAGCGGTTGATGATGACGATGTATCCGTGGATGTCACGTGAGTGCCTGCTAGAAGAGAAGAAAAACAGGGGGAAAGTTCAGATGGGGAGACAGAGAGGAGGAGGAGACAAGTTGGAAGCAGGGGGAGGTCATCGCAAGGAGCTAGTGGCACAGTCAGACAGCATGTATTGGCACCTGGGGTCAGCCAGACAGCACGCCAATCAACGCATGCTGTTGCCACCACCAGAATGCTGTCATTGCAGAGCTCAGCAGTTTGGAATTTTTTAGTGTGTCTGCCTCTGACAACAGCGATGCCATTTGCAACCTGTGCCAAAAGAAACTGAGTCGTGGGAAGTCCAACACCCACCTAGGTACAACTGCTTTGCGAAGGCACATGATATCACATCAAAAATGCCTATGGGATCAACACATGATGACGAGTACAAGCAGCACACAAACTCAAAGCCACCATCCTCCTCCTGGTCCAGTATCTTCAGCCACGTCAACCACTGCTGTCCTTCTTGCCCCCTCTCAACCACCCGCCACTCCGCCTCTCATCTTGAGCAGTTCCTGCTCATCTGCCCACAGTCAGGTGTCTGTCAAGGACATGTTTGAGCGTAAGAAGCCAATATCACAGAGTCACCCCCTTGCCCGGCGTCTGACAGCTGGCTTGTCGGAATTCTTAGCCCACCAGCTTTTACCATACAAGCTGGTGGAGTCTGAGGCCTTCAAAAAATGTGTAGATATTGGGACACCGCAGTGGAAGGTACCCAGCCAAAATTTCTTTTCACAAAAGGCAATCCCCAACCTGTAATCTATTGTGGAAAAGGAAGTCATGGCATGTCTGGCACACAGTGTTGGGGCAAGGGTCCATCTGACCACTGATACCTGGTCTGCAAAGCACGGTCAGGGCAGGAATATCACCTACACTGCACATTGGGTAAACCTGCTGACGGCATGGAATGCATGGCTCTGCAGAGGAGTTGGTCAAACGGTGTCACCGTCAGCTCTCTGAGAAGGTCCGGCAGATGTTCTTCTGTACCTCTTGCATGATGTTACTTGTCTTGGTTTCACTTTGTCATCTCCTTTCCTTCTCACAGCTGTTACCTATTTACACTAATTGCCTCCCTTTATATTTCCTCCCATACTGCCTCACATTGCGGTTTATACTACTTCCTGGATTGAAGTGATCACTTCTGGAGACTTCTGTTACTGCTTGTTCAGATAAGTCCTTTCATGTATTGTGTTTCCTTGCTGGCTTGAGTCTAGGTGACCCTGACTCCCTCCGTATTAAGTGCAGGGAGACGATGGTCGTGTCCCCTCACTATTATAGGGTTTTCAGGTGTCACACAGTCTAGGTACGAGGGCATGCAATCGTCTACCTCTGAGACCCTTGTATGTGCTTAGCAGTCAGGGTGAGCTCTTAGGGTTTTACAGGGGTCACCTTTATGCTCCTTAGTTTGGGATCAAGCCAGTCGGATGTTTATCCATAACTTCCAGCTATCTGCAACATCATCATCCGTGACACATTGTCATGACTTGCAGGCAGGCCTGCTGCCACCTCCTCTACTCCTCCTACCCCATCCTCTTTGCTAACATCCTAGGCTGAGTCCTCTTCTGCTGCAGCGTCTTGCTCCACAGCAACTGCACACCCCCAGCTCCCCAGGGGCTATTCCACATCCCGGATATGACAGTGTCACGCCGTCTTGGGGTTGACTTGCCTGAAAGCAGAGAGTCACACCGGACCAGCACTCCTGTCCGCCCTGAACGCACAGGGGGATCAGCGGCTGACTCCGCACCAACTGGAGATCGTCAAAGTGGTGTGTGACAACGGAAGCAATTTTTTGGCGGCATTGAATTTGGGCAAGTTGACACATGTGTGTAATCTGATCGTACAACGCTTTGTGCATAAGTACCCAGGCTTACAAGACATCCTCAAGCAGGCCAGGAAGGTGTGTGGCCATTTCAGGCATTCCTACACGGCCATGGCGCACTTTTCAGACATTCAGCGGCGAAACAACATGCCAGTGAGGCGCTTGATTTGCGACACCCCGACACGTTGGAATTCAACACTCCAAATGTTCGACCGCCTGCTCCAACAAGAAAAAGCCGTCAACGAGTATTTGTATGACCGGGGTGCTAGGACAGCCTCTGCGGAGCTGGGAATTTGTTTGCCACGTTACTGGACGCTCATGCGCAATACCTGTAGGCTCATGCGTCCTTTTGAGGAGGTGACAAACCTAGTTAGTCACACCGAAGGCACCATCAATGAAATCATCCCATTTGTTTTCTTCCTAGAGCGTGCCCTGCGTAGAGTGCTGGATCAGGCCGTAGATGAGCGTGAAGAGGAAGAGTTGTGGTCACCATCGTCACCACCAGAAACAGCCTTATCAGCCTGTGGCAACGCTGGAAGAGTAGTCTGAGGAAGAGGAGTCAGAGGAGGAATGTGGCTTTGAGGAGGAGGAAGACCAACCACAGCAGGCATCCCAGGGTGCTCGTTGTCACCTACATGGTACCCATGGTGTTGTACGTGGCTGGGGGGAAGAACAGACCTTCAGTGAGATCAGTGAGGACGAGGAACGGGACATGAGGAGCTCGGCATCCAACCTTGTGCAAATGGGGTCTTTCATGCTGTCGTGCCTGTTGAGGGACCCTCATATAAAAAGGCTGAAGGAGAACGACCTGTACTGGGTGGCCACACTACTAGACCCCCGGTAAAAGCAGAAAGTTCCTGAAATGTTACCGAATTACCGCAAGTCAGAAAAGATGCAGCAGTTCCAAAATAAATTAAAAAGTATGCTTTACACAGCGTATAAGGGTAATGTCACAGCACAACGGGAATCTAACAGGGGAAGAGGTGAAAGTAATCCTCCTCCTACCACGACCACGCCGGCAAGGACAGGACGCTTTACAGACATGTTGTTGATGGAGGACATGCGCAGCTTTTTAAGTCCTACGCATCGCCACAGCCCTTCGGGGTCCACCCTCAGAGAACGACTCAACCGACAGGTAGCAGACTACCTCGCTTTAACTGCAGATATCGACACTCTGAAGGACCTTCAGTGCAGCAGGAGATATTGTCACTGAGAAGAGAAGTCACCTAGGTCAAAAAGGTCTAGATTACCTCACCTTTACTAAGATGAATGAGGGATGGATCCCGAAGGGACTGACAGTGGGCGATACATTCGACTAAAAAAGGCCTGATGACTGAGATGAGCTGCCTTGGGCTAAAAATGGTCCACACGCTGCTGTATTTTATCTTTGAATGCCGGATGACTTGCGTGACTTATCCGCCACCAACTAGGGTTCAAGCCATTATGTTTTAGGCCACTTTCTGCCTGGGAAACATAAATTTTTCTGGCCGCTGCTACAGCAGCGGCTGCAACAATGCCTGGTTTTTCGGGCATGTGTACATGCCAAATTTTTCGGGCCTCTGGTGCTGCACTGTGGCTGCAAAAAAAAAAAAAAAAAAAAGGGCACATACATGTGTCAATTCCCCTTTGTGATCGTTACCTTGTTGTGGTTGAAGGGGCTTGCATATCACAATGAAGCAACCACCTCTATGAGTGTGTTGGCAATGGCAATGTTGGCACACCCCAGATGATCGTTGCTTCATTGTGAACAGACCAAAAGCGATCAGCTGGATAATTTTGCATAGAAAAAACATTAATTTTCTTTGTGATCATCTAAGGTGATCATTAAAGTCTACTAGGCCAACAATGGGCCCACACTGCAGAATCATTGTTTTCTGGGTCATTTAACTATAACTGAACTACCTCAGCACAACCATAGGCTTTGAAAAAAAACCATCGCCTGCAATCTCCCAAACGTGCGCACGAGCACAGTCATCACTACACCAAGATTGACGCATAGAGGAATACAATTTATGTCATGGGTGTGTCAACTATTGAACACTTTTTGCGGTTGTCTAAAACCTATTCCATACACGTCCCCTAATAGGGGACATAACAGGGATTAAACTGATAAGAATAGTACTACTTAACACACCACTCATATCTGGTGGCACAGTAAATTGCACGGCGCACGCGCAGTGCCCCAGATTGGAAGTAGCAGGACCAACCAAGCATCTTTTTCCATCTCCCGGTTCCTAAAATATATTCCATAGACCGGACCCTGTTAGGGTACGTAACAGGGATTAAACTGATAGGAATAGTACTACTTAACACACCACTCCTATCTGGTGGCACAGTATATTGCAATATTGCACGGGCAATGCCCCAAATTGGAAGTAGAAGGACCAACCAAGCATCTTTTTCCATCTCCCGGTTCCTAAAATCTATTCCATACACATCCCCTGATAGGGGATGTAACAGGGATTAAACTGATAGGAATAGTACTACTTAAAACACCTTATAATAATAATAATACTAGTGAACGTAACAGGAATTAAACTGATAAGAATAGTACTACTTAACACACCACACATATTGGGATTGCACAGTACATTACATGGCGAACGCGCAGTGCCCCAAATTGGAATTAAGAGGGCGGACTAAGCATCTTTTTCCATCTCCCGGTTCCTAAAATCGATTCAATATACACGTCCCCTGATAGGGAACGTAACAGGGATTAAACTGATAGGAATAGTACTACTTAACACACCACTCCTATCTGGTGGCACAGTAGATTGCACTCACAGTGCCCCAAATTGGAAGTAGGAGGACCGACCAAGCATTTTTTTCCATCTCCCGGTTCCTAAAATCGATTCCATATACACGTCCCCTGATAGGGGACGTAACAGGGATTAAACTGATAGGAGTGGTGTGTTAAGTAGTACTATTCCTATCAGTTTAATCCCTGTTGCATCCCCTATCATGGGACGTGTATATGGAATCGATTTTAGGAACCGGGAGATGGAAAAAGATGCTTTGTCGGTCCTCCTACTTCCAATTTGGGGCACTGCACGTGCAATCTACTGTGCCACCAGATAGGAGTGGTGTGTTAAGTAGTACTATTCCTATCTGGTGGCACAGTAGATTGCATGGCGCATGCGCAGTGCCCCAAATTGGAAGTAGGAGGACCGACCAAGCATGTTTTTCCATCTCCCGGTTCCTAAAATCGATTCCGTATACACGTCCCCTGATAGGAGTGGTGTGTTAAGTAGTACTATTCCTATCTGGTGGCACAGTAGATTGCACGTGCAGTGCCCCAAATTGGAAGTAGGAGGACCGACAAAGCATCTTTTTCCATCTCCCGGTTTCTAAAATCGATTCCATATACACGTCCAATGATAGGGGACGTAACAGGGATTAAACTGATATGAATAGTACTACTTAACACACCTTATAATAACGCAGAGAGAGGCAATGAAGAGAGAGGAGTCTGAAAAAGAGGAGTCAGAGGAGGAAGGTGGCTTTAAGGAGGTGGAAGACCAAAGACAGCAGGCGTCCTAGGGGGCTTGTTGTCACCTTTCGGGAACCCTTGGTGTTGTACATGGCTGGGTGGAGGAAGAGACCTTCAATGACATCAGTGAGGACAAGGAACGGGACATGGCTAGCTTGGTATCTACCCTTGTGCAAATGGGGAGTTTGCGGTTGTGCAAATGGACTGTTTGCGGTTGTTTGCGGTGCGTTAAACAAGGAGTTTAGTCATAGTGTAAGGTTTTTCAGGTTTGTCTGCCATTAAAGTGAATAGGGCACGCCACGGACTTGCGGTTTGCGAACCGTCCCGGCCGATGTTCGTCCATCACTAGCAGTTATGCCCAGATATGTGCCCCCTCACAATATTTATGCCCAGATATGTGCCTTCTCTCAGTAGTTATGCCCAGTTGTGTCCTCTGACAGTAATATGCCTAGTAAAGTGGCCCCTGACAGTAATATGCCCAGTTATGTGCCTCCTCACAGTAGTTATGATATTTATGTGTCCCGTCCCCTGACAGTATTATGCCCAGTAAAGTTTCCCCTGACAGTAATATGCCCAGTAAAGTGCCCCCTGGTAGTATTATACCCAACTATGCCCCTTTCATAGGAATTAATATGCCCAGCTGTGCCCCTTCACAGGCAGTAATATGCCCAGCTTTGCCCCCTTCACAGGCAGTAATATACCCAGCTGTGCCCCCTTCACAGGCAGTAATATGCCTAGCTGTGCCCCCTTCACAGTCAGTAATATGCCCAGCTGTGCCCCCTTCACAGTCAGTAATATGCCCAGCTGTGCCCCCTTCACAGTCCGTAATATGCCCTGCTGTGCCTCCTTCACAGTCAGTAATATGACCAGCTGTTTCCCCTTAACAGGCAGTAATATGCCCAGCCATGCCCGCTCCAATCTGTCCCCGCCCATACCACGCCACAATAATATATCCCTAGCCACGCCCCCTACCCAGACCTACAGTGTGGATCGCCGACAGGGGGTGAGGAATGATGAAGCAGAGAGTCGACGGATGGCTCTTGCTTCATCATTATAGTCAGCTGTCTCTGCCTCCTATGTAAGCAGGGACAGCTGCCAGAGAGCAAGCGGGACATACCTCTCCTGTACCAGGACAGCAGGGCAGCCACTGAAATTCGGGACTGTCCCTCCGGATCCAGGACTGTTGGGAAGTATGCTGCTGTGTACTCAGGTACTTTTAAGAGGCCATCAGATTTGTCAGTAGGGGCAGCTGTGGCATCAATAATGTCATCCCCCTCATATTTAGAGCAAACTCTCACACTGACTCAACAAAGGACAGCGCTAAAAGAACATCTTGCTGGGCACTCTGTAGCTGTTGGAGAGCCACATAGAGAAAGTCCCATGTAGGAGGAAGTGGAGGATGAGAATCAGGAGCTTCCACTGGAGGAGGAAGAATAGGAGGAGGAGGAGGAATTGCTGATGCAGGAGGTCGAGACTGGTGATTATGATGATGACCGCAAAGGCCATAATTAACAAACATCTCATTGGGGGCGGAGCCTGAAAGAATTGGGTCCTCGGGCACAGTTGAGACAATGGCGAGCTGTATGCCTGCTTGCTTACATAAAACAAAACAATAGCTGATCTTAAGGAGACCAGCTAAAGAAAACACCGTGGAGCCTCATTTAAGAGTCTCAACACAGCAATCCAAAGTGCAAAGCTCCCTGGGAAACAGTAATATGCAAAATAACTGTGGAGCCCCAGTTATGGGTCTTCATCACATAGAAAGCCAGATATCCCTCAAAGGAAGGAAAACAGAGCAAAGGGGTGTCTCCATTATAAAGATCACCAGATCCACCATATTAAGTGGCCCCTATGTCAAAATAACGCTCTTTTACAAGCTTTAAGGATGTGACAGGGAAGACCTAAGCCGGTTATTCATCCACAGACAGTTGCTTCAGGGTTTTGCCCCTCATCAGTGTGGAGTAGGATTCTGGCTAGCCAGGAGCAATGCCTTGGAGACTACTCAAATAAAACAATAGCTGATCTTAAGGAGACCAGCTAAAGACTGTGAAAACACTGTGGAGCCTCATTTAAGAGTCACAACACAGCAATCCAAAGTGCAAAGCTCCCTAGGAAACAGTAATATGCAAAATAACTGTGGAGCCCCAGTTATGGGTCTTCAACACAGAGAAAGCCAGATATCCCTCAAAGGAAAGAAAACCGAGGCTCTATGTTGTTTTCCTTAGCTGGTCTCCTTAAGATCAGCTATTGTTTTGTTTGAGTAGTCTCCAATGCATTGCTCCTGGCTAGCCAGAATCCTAATCCACAGTGATGAGGGGCAAAACCCTGAAACAGCTGCCTGTGGATGGATAACCGGCTTAGGTCTTCGCCGTCACATCTTTAAAGGGGTTGTCTAGGATCAAACTTTTTTTTCTTTTAAACATCTTACTCACCTTTAGTAGCCAAGTCTATGTTCCCAAGGTGGTTTGAGGTATCTTTTACACTGAAGTAGAGATGTTGTGAACATAAAATTTTCCGCTCGTGAACGCTGAACGTGAATTTCCGCAAATGTTCGTGAACGTGCGAACCGCCATAGACTTCAATAGGCAGGCGAATTTTAAAACCCAAAGGGACTCTTTCTGGCCACAATAGTGATGGAAAAGTTGTTTCAAGGGGACTAACACTTGAACTGTGGCATGCCGGAGGGGGATCCATGGCAAAACTCACATGGAAAATTACGTAGTTGATGCAGAGTCGGGTTTTAATCCATAAAGGGAATAAATCACCTAACATTTCTAAATTTTTGGGAATAACGTGCTTTAAAACATCAGGTATGATGTTGTATCAATCAGGTAGTGTAAGGGTTACGCCCGCTTCACAGTGACAGACCAAACTCCCCGTTTAACGCACAGCAAACAACCACAAACAGTCCATTTGCACAACCACAAACTCCCCATTTGCACAAGGTTAGATACCAAGCTAGCCATGTCCCGTTCCTTGTCCTCACTGACGTCATTGAAGGTCTCTTCCTCCACCCAGCCACGTACAACACCAAGGGTCCCCGAAAGGTGACAACAAGCCCCCTGGGTGTCATGGATGGTGTTGCAGAAAACTAGAAGACAACAAATGAAGATCCGACTGACTTGATCCCAAACTAAGGAATATAAGGGTGAGCCCTGTAAAAGCCCTAGCACTCTCCCTGACTTCTCAGCCCATGCAAAGATCTCTATGATAGATAATTGCATGCCCTTGGGCCTCGACTGTATGACACCTGAACACCCTATAATAGTCAGGGGACACGACCACTGGCTCCCTACACTTAATACGGAGGGAGTCAGGGTCACCTAGGATCCAGCCAACAGGAAAACACAAATAAATAAAGGAACAGACTTATCTGTAGAAGCATCAGTTGCAGCAACCAGCATGAGCACACTCCAGGAAGTTGGGAGGGGATGCAGTATGGGAGGGTATTTAAAGGGATGCAATCAGTGCAACTAGATGACAGCTGAGAGAGGGAAACGAGATGACAAAACCAAAGCAAAATAAAAGAACCTCAATCAGGCGGTTCTGAAGAACGTCTGTCAGAGCTTCTCAGATATCTGGCGGTGACACTGGGACGCCTGCTGTGGTTGGTCTTCCACCTCCTCAAAGCCACCTTCCTCCTCTGACTCCTCTTTTTCAGACTCCTCTCTCTGCGTTGCCGCAGGTCCAGCAATCGACGAAGACAAGGCTGCTTCTGGTGGTGATGGTGACCACAACTCTTCCTCTTCATGCTCATCTGATCCAGCACTCTTCGCAGGGCACGCTCCAGAAAAAAACGCATATGGGATGAGGTCGATGATGGTGCCTTCCGTGCGACTGACTAGGTTTGTCACCTCCTCAAAAGGACGCATGAGCCTACAGGCATTGCGCATGAGTGTCCAGTAACGTCTCAAAACAATTCCCAGCTCCGCAGAGGCTGTCCTAGCACCCCGGTCATACAAATACTCGTTGACGGCTTTTTCTTGTTGGAGCAGGCGGTCGAACATTAGGAGTGTTGAATTCCGACATATTGGGCTGTCGCAAATCAAGCGCCTCACTGGCATGTTGTTTCGCCACTGGATATCTTAAAAGTGCGCCATGGCCGTGTAGGAATGCCTGAAATGGCCACACACCTTCCTGGCCTGCTTGAGGGTGTCCTGTAAGATTTGGTACTTATGCACAAAGCGTTGTACAATCAGATTCAACACATGTGCCATGCACGGCAGATGTGTCAACTTGCCCAAATTCAATGCTGCCAACAAATTGCTTCCGTTGTCACACACCACTTTGCCGATCTCCAGTTGGTGCGGAGTTAGCCACTGATCCACCTGTGCGTGGGGTGGACAGGAGTGCTGGTCCGGTGTGACTCTCTGCTTTCAGGCACGTGAACCCCAAGACGGTGTGACACTGTCATATCCGGGATGTGGAATAGCCCCTGGGGAGCTGGGGGGGGCGTTCATGTGGAGCAAGACGCAGCAGCAGAAGAGGACTCAGCCGAGGAGGTTATGGAAGAGGATGGAGTAGGAGGAGTAGAGGAGGTGGCAGTAGGCCTGCCTGCTAGTCGTGGCGGTGTCACCAACTCCTTGTCACGGATGGTGTTGCAGAAAACTAGAAGACACAAATGAAGATCCGACTGACTTGATCCAAAACTAAGGAACAAAAGGGTAAGCCCTGTAACAGCCCTAGCACTCTCCCTTACTGCTCAGTCTATGCAAAAATCTCTATGGTAGATAACTGCATACCCTCGTTCCTAGACTGTATGACACCTGAACACCCTATAATAGTGAGGGGACCCGACCACCGGCTCCCTACACCTAATACAGAGGGAGTCAGGGTCACCTAGGATCTAGACCACAGGATAACAGAAATAAAGGAACAGATTTGTGGATGCAGCAGTAGCAGCTTCTAGCATCAGCACAGTCCAGGAAGTTGTATAAATTGCAAAGTGAGATAGTATGGGAGGAGATATATAAGGATGCAACGACTGCTAATAGATGACAGCTGGGAGAGGGAGGAGAGATGTCAAAGCGAAAGCAAACTGAGCAAACTCAGCAAGAGAGAGAAAAGAACACCAATCCTCCTGATTCTCCGCCAAAAAACAGTGCAGATATGTCTCCAGATTCTGATTGACGCGCTCTGTCTGGCCATTCGACTGCGGGTGGAAAGCAGAAAAGAATGAGAACCGAACCCCCAAGCGAGAACAGAAGGCTTTCCAGAATCTGGAAACAAACTGCGTGCCCCTATCAGAGACTATGTCTGAAGGGATACCATGCAGTTTGACAATGTGATTAATAAATGCCTGTGCCAGCATTTTAGCATTGGGCAAGCCAGGAAAAGGAACAAAATGCGCCATTTTGCTAAAACGGTCCACCACCACCAGAATCACAGTCTTCCCCGAGGAACGAGGCAGGTCCGTGATGAAATCCATGGACAGATGTGTCCAAGGACGGGAAGGAATGGGTAACGGAAGTAGAGGACCCGATGGCCGTGAATGAGGGACTTTGGCACGAGCGCAGGTCTCGCAGGCTGCCACAAAACCCTCAACCGACTTACGAAGAGTCGGCCACCAGAATCTCAGAGCAATCCACTGTGGCTCTACCCCCGGGTGCCCAGCAAGGACAGTATCGTGGTGCTCCTTAAAAACCTTGTTTCGTAAAGCGAGAGGCACAAACAACCTCCCAGGAGGACAAAGATCAGGAGCCTCCGCCTGGGCTGCCAGAACCTCTGCCTCAAATTCAGGATAAAGAGCAGACACAACCACCCCTTCAGCCAAAATGGGACCTGGGTCTTCAAAGTTCCCCCCTCCCGGAAAACAACGTGACAAGGCATCCGCCTTCACATTCTTAACCCCAGGGCAGAACGTGACAACAAAATTAAACCTTGAAAAGAACAAAGACCATCTGGCCTGTCTCGGGTTCAGACGCTTGGCTGACTCCAAGTATGCCAGATTCTTATGATCGGTAAACACAGTAATAGCATGTCTGGCTCCCCCTAGCCAATGGCGCAATTCCTCAAAAGCTAACTTGATGGCCAACAACTCCCTATCTCCCACATCGTAATTTCTCTCTGCGGAGGAGAGTTTCTTTGAGAAAAAGGCACACGGTCGCCATTTGGCAGGAGAGGTACCCTGAGATAAGACCGCACCCACATCCACCTCAGAAGCGTTGACCTCAACTATGAAGGGTAGAGAGACATTAGGTTGTACCAAGATGGGAGCGGAAGCAAAACTCTCCTTGATCCCAGAAAAGGCCTTACGCGCCTCTATCGACCAGGAGGAAAAATCTACCCCCTTTCTAGTCATATTAGTGAGTGGTTTACCAACAGAGGAATAATTCAAAATGAACTTCCTGTAATAATTGGCAAAACCCAAAAAGCGCATCAGCGCCTTCTGATTCTCAGGAAGCTCCCACTCAAGCACAGCGCGGACCTTCTCGGGGTCCATGCGAAAACCAGAAGCGGAGAGAAGAAACCCCAGAAATTGAATTTCTGGAACCGCAAACACACATTTTTCCAGTTTAGCGTACAATTTATTCTCCCGCAGAATGAGCAAGACCTGACGTAGGTGGTCCTGATGAGTTTTGAAATCAGGAGAAAAAATCAAAATGTCATCTAGATACAATAGTACAAATTTCCCCATTAAATGCTAAAAAATGCTGTTCACAAAATGCTGGAAGATGGCTGGAGCATTCATCAAACCAAAAGGCATAACAAAATTCTCAAAATGGCCCTCAGGGGTATTGAAGGCCATCTTCCGTTCGTCTCCTTCTCTGACCCTGACCAGGTTGTATGCCCCTCTTAAATCCAACTTGGAAAAAAACTTTAGCCCCAACAATCTGGTTAAACAGGTCCGGGATCAGAGGAAGAGGATAAGGGTCACGAATTGTGATACTGTTCAGCTCCCTGAAATCCAGACATGGTCTTAAAGAACCATCTTTTTTCTTAACAAAGAAAAAAACTGCGGCAACTGGTGACTTCGTGGGCCGTATGTGTCCCTTTCTCAGGCTCTCAGAGATATAAGCAAGAATAGCGACCCTTTCAGGTTGGGAGAGATTGTATAAACGAGATTTAGGCAGCTTGGCACCTGGGATGAGATTAATAGGGCAATCGTACTCCCTGTGAGGGGGCAGCTTCTGAACACCACTCTCAGAAAACACATCCGAAAATTCAGAGAGAAAAGATGGTACAGTCTTAGTAGAAACCTCTGAAACAGATGTCGAGAGGCAATTCTCTCTGCAAAAGTCACTCCAACCATGTATTTGCCTCGCTTGCCAATCAATGGTGGGGTTATGTTTAGTGAGCCAGGGTAGCCCCAATACTAGAGGAATAGGTAACCCGCTTAGGACAAAACATGACACATCCTCAACATGAGTATCACTCACAATCAAACGGATATTGTAAACTATGCCTTTTAACAATTTTTTAGAAAGTGGAGCGGAATCAATAGCAAAAACAGGTATGTCCTTTCCCAAAGTGCATACCTGGAAACCATGTGTTATAGCAAATTGATTATCAATTAATTGACAACTGCTCCACTGTCTGCAAAAATCTCACAAAGAATGTTCTTGCTCTCTAGCGCCATTCTGGCAGGTAGGACAAAACGGGAAGTACAAGCAAACGGAAAACCTTCAATTTCCGCATCAACCTTGCCAATAGTAACAGATGGAACGTTTTTAGAGGACTTTTTTCTTTTTGTTACTTTTTTACTCTCAAAAAACTACCTGAATCTCCTAGAGGGACAAACATTTGCCAAATGATTTATACCTCCACAACAGAAACAAACCCTCCTCTTAGAGCTGAATCCTCTGTTGTTAGAGGCAAGCAAACTCAGCTGCATAGGCTCCTGCTCAGAGGGGAATGAGAGAGACTAAGACCCATGCGCACTGAATGAGACCGCCGCACTGTCCTTGGACTGAGTATGACAGGAAGGAGTGATCTCTCCTCGCTCTCTAAGACGCCTGTCAATACAAACGGCCCGAGACATGACACACTCCAAGGAGGTAGGTCTCTCATGAAAGGCAAATGCATCTTTCAATCCCTGACTTCGGAGTGCAGCATCATTCCAACCAGTATCAGCTGCCAACTCCGAAATTCTGAACAGTATATCTCTGCGGACAGTTTACCCTGGCATAAAAGACGCAGTCTAGATTCAGCCAGAGGAATACGAACCGGATCATCATATATCTGACCCAGGGCAAAAAAAAATTCATCCACTGAATGGAGGGGCCGTGCCCCCACCGGCAGTGAAGAGGCCCCAGACTGAGCGTTATCTCTGAGCAGCGAGATGATGATCCCCACCCTCTGCTCCTCATCACCAGAGGAATGGGGAAGTAGGCAAAAATGGAGTTTGCAAGCCTCTCTAAAATGAACAAAATTCTCACTAACCTCGGAGAATGTATCCGGGAGCAAGATCTTAGGCTCAGAACAAACCCCATGAACGCAAGCTGAACCGGTCACCTGAAACTGAGATACAGTTACGTCCAATGAAAGACCCTGCATGCATTCAGTCAAAAGTGAAACCAGATCCATGCTTAAGACGGTTTAGGCGGTTTATAATGTCATGGATGGTGTTGCAGAAAACTAAAAGACACAAATGAAGATCCGACTGACTTGATCCAAAACTAAGGAATAAAAGGGTAAGCCCTGTAACAGCCCTAGCACTCTCCCTTACTGCTCAGCCTATGCAAAAATCTCTATGGTAGATAATTGCATACCCTCGTTCCTCGACTGCATGACACCTAAACACCCTATAATAGTGAGGGGACACTACCACCGGCTCCCTACACTTAATACAGAGGGAGTCAGGGTCACCTAGGATCTAGACCACAGGAAAACAGAAATAAAGGAACAGATTTATCTTGTGAATGCAGCAGTAGCAGCTTCTAGCATCAGCACAGTCTAGGAGGTTGCATAAACCGCAAAGTGAGATAGTATGGGAGGAGATATATAAGGATGCAACGACTGCTAATAGATGACAGCTGGGAGAGGGAGGAGAGATGTCAAAGCGAAAGCAAAACAAGAGAAAATCATGCAGGAGGTACTGAAGAACGTCTATCAGAACTTCTCAGAGATCTGGTGGTGACACTCCTCATGGCAGCCGTCAGCGGGTTTCCCCAATGCGCAGTGTAGGTGATATATCTGCCCTGACCGTGCTTTGCAGACCAGGTATCAGTGGTCAGATGGACCCTTGCCCCAACACTGTGTGCGAGACATGCCATGACTTCCTTTTGCATAATCGAGTACAGGTTGTGGATTGCCTTTTGTGCAAATAAATTTCGGACGGGTACCTTCCACTGCGGTGTCCCAATAGCTAAAAAATTTTGGAAGGCCTCAGACTCCACCAGCTTGTATGGTAAAAGCTGGCGTGCTAAGAGTTCAGACAAGCCAGCTGTCAGATGCCGGGCCAGGGGGTGACTTTGTGACATTGGCTTCTGACGCTCAAACATGTCCTTGACAGACACGTGACTGTGGGCAGATGAGCAGGAACTGCTCAAGGCGAGAGACAGAGTGGCGGATGGTTGAGAGGGGGCAAGGAGGACAGCAGTGGTTGACATGGCTGAAGATGCTGGACCAGGAGGAAGGATGGCGGCTTTGAGTTTGTGTGCTGCTTGTACTCATGTGTTGATCCCATAGGCGTTTGAGATTATGTGCCTTCGCAAAGCAGTTGTACCTAGGTGGGTGTTGGACTTCCCACGACTCAGTTTCTTTTGGCACAGGTTGCAAATGGCATTGCTGGTGTCAGAGGCAGACACACCAAAAAAATGCCACACTGCTGATCTCTGCAATGACGTCATTCTGGTGGTGGCAACAGCATGCGTTGATTGGCGTGCTGTCTGGCTGACCCACGGTGCAATGCATGCTGTCTGACTGTGCCACTAGCTCCTTGCGATGACCTTCCCCTGCTTCCAACTGGTCTCCTCCTCCTCTCTGTTTCCCCATCTGAACTTTCCCCCTGTTTTTCTTCTCTTCGAGCAGGAACCCACGTGACATCCACGGACACATCGTCATCATCAACCGCTTCACTTGTATCTGACAACTCAAATTCCAGCAGAATCGATAAATCGAAATATTAATGGGGTATATAAATATCAGTAATTCCAGCATATAGAAAGAAAACCCCTAAAACAATTAATTTTTATTGGTATACTTTAAAAAGGATCCCATTTGGGTCCAATATATGACACTCAGAATATACACACACAAGATAGTGTAACTGATATTCACATCCAGAATTAATGACCTGGGGTGAGGGGATAATTATCCCTGTCTCTACCCCTATCCTATTACCTCAGCCCAGGGAGGGCTCCTGAAGGTGGAGGCCCCCTGTCCACGTACCTACTCTACTACCCCTCACAGGTCCCTATAAGGGTTTCGTGGTATTGGATCTAGATTTCCTCAGGTAGGGGGTAGGATAATAGTTGATCGCACATATATCGATCAGCTGGATGGAATAATGTGAACACACAGATACACTTAGTACAGACATATACAAAAACATACAATTGGTAAGGGTTGATTGGATAATCACACACCTTAGCTACCTCTTAGCTACCTTGACGCGTTTCCCCCTAGACAATGCTATGGGATCATCAGGAGGTAAGATAAAAATATTATAGGTCTATACAAAAAAGAAAAAAATGCAACCATGTAGATACTAGTGTGCAGCCAGATCGCATACAAAGGTGCGAAAAGATAAATGCCAGCATTTAGCTAGGTCGCATAGACAGAATAGATAAATTGCTCTACAATTAATAGATGCAGGGGGATATGATTATGCCAATGGATATGCTATATAGCATTGTATTAGGCCGATTATATGCACCTGTTGATGATCGTACCTGTTTCGGACTCCTTTAAAGGTCCAAGGTATATTCCACAGCCTGAGGGGCAAAAAGTGATCACATACCAAGGTCAATGTGCTATACATCAACATAAAAATAGGTTTAATGATCAGTGCGGACTCACGGTTTGCATAAGCATTCAGGTAATAGGGATGCTCACAGCCACATATTGATAATGTTGTCCCCCCAACCTGGAGTCCCGGTAAGGCCCACACTGAAAACAAAAGTCATGTGTTTTGATCAAAATATATTGACTAAGTGTCTCAGGCATTATCATATCAGAGTGAGGACTTTGTCCATTTATAGTGCTTGCATCTATTTTAATAAGTGCATTATTATCTTATTTCTGTGGTTTTCTTCAATAATATGGCCAGGGACATCCGCACATTTGTATCATATCGTGCAGGATGTTTTTATCTTAGTTTTTTCTGTGATTTTTTTTGTCTATGTAGTATTTGCTTGAGGGAGTGGCACCTTCAAGTGTGAATGCACACCTATTATCTTGGGAGTAGCATTCCTCTGCACTTTTGCCCCCCTCCCCTATCCAATAGAGCACCTTAATTAGGTGGTACATATGGCTGTGCTTGCTCCTCCTCCCATTGGTTGCTTGATGCACATGGAGGTTACTAGGAGCAGCACACCATATGTACGGCGTCTGCGCTCCTGAACATAGAAGCCCAACGGCTTAGGTAGGTTTAGCGTAGGAACCCGCCTGACCTGAGACCACCTTGGTGTTCGGTAGGCGGGCTTAGATGTGTTTTGATCAAAATATATTGACTAAGTGTCTCAGACATTATTATATCTTCTTAGTCGTACTGACACCTCAGCACACGTCTTGAGTGGCTTTTGTGGGTGCTCGTCTCCTGGTGCCTCCTTCCACCCGCGGAGTGAGATTATGGCTTTAAATGAGTTTTTCAGAGACAGCACACCAATGTAGTTTGCAATTCAATCTTTATTTTACCAGTGGTATATTCTCAAGTTATTTCATGACATTTATTGCTGTTTGCAACGTTTCGGGCCCATTTGGTGCCCTTTGTCAAGCTATAAATGCAAGAAATAAACACAAGACGATATTAAAAACAAAAGGAAGAAAAAATTCATATCTTCATAATTCAGAATTAATATACACACATATATACGTATACACAAACGTACACACACGTATACATATATATATACACATACATCTCAATTCACTTGAACCATATTGTGTCATTACTCTTTAGTAGATGGGAATTTCATTCATGATATAACTATTTTCTCAATGAATCATTCATAATTCATATCCTTCAAAGGACTATAGTTCATATTTAAGTACTAGGTTACTAGCATGATAAAACAACTGTATGGGAATTGCCCGCATACATCAATTCATAAAGAAGAGTCGCGGGGGAGGGGGTAAATTCCCTGCACGTATGTGCATCAGAATCAAAAACAAGCATGATTCAAGCAAACTTCATGAGAACAGTTCATAATTCATAACAAAATTCATGAGAAATCACAGTTCATAATTCATAACAGATAAGACATGATTGGACAACAGCACGTGATACATGATTCGACGGCAACCTGGTTGAGGCACAATTTAGGTAATACATGATTAGGGTAGAATATATCAAGTTAGGGTAGAATATATACAAAGAAAGGCTCCATGGGAGGCAATAATAGTGGCTGATTAGATTCATAATTAAACACATGGTGACAGTGTCAGATAGCAGGTTGTGTCCTTACACATTATATTCCTATGAGCATTTCAATAGGGGAGAGAGGGGCGGGCATACATGATCCAATAAGGTGCAATGCAATGTGGGACAGCAGAGACATGTGGCACAAGCGAAGGCCGTAAGAACACCAGTTATGTGTGTCATCTATCTGCAGCGCAGGGTAAGTGAGAGTGGGGCTGGCGTACTCTGAGGCAGAGTTACATACCTGATTGACCGGTCCTCATGTTTCCACGGCGTACGGTAGCTGCAGTGCACGCCGTGGTGTGTTTTATTCAGAGGTCCCGGCGGATATCCGGCAATTGCCGGCACATGAGGGGCGGGTCCAAGGTAGTGAGACCGGCCCCAGGGGGGAGGAGTGAAGAGGCTTCAGGTTCGGAGGTGCCTGGCGCATGCGCAATGTTGCCCTGTGTGCGCTGCGCCATTTTAGTTACTGGCACTAGAATGGGAGAGGGCATAGCATATTTCAAGCGCTGCCATAAGGTTCCCTATTATGATTTAGGATAAAAAGGGGCTGGATCCACTAATGGATTATGACTTCACATAGGTGTATGTGGTAATCCTAAAACAATCATTAAGGTACACGATTTTCTGTGGTGCCACAGGTCTCTGTGTATCGAACATGTACATTTTCATTTCAATCTATAACTACAGGCATACTATACCCAGAGTGAGTGATGTATAAGTAAGGACTAAGGAGGTCTAAAGTAGACGTTCTATATGGGCCCCAAGGGGATTTGTAGTAAGTGATGATCCTATTAAAAAGAAAAAGGCACATGGGTTAATCATTCAAGAAGATAAATTGGTTTACGCATATTTATAATCCTTATTTAAACCTCCAGAGCCCAATGTCCCCAGACGGCGGATCCATTGCATCTCCCTCAAGTGCAGCATTTCATCACGATTCCCCCCTCTCCTGGGAGTCGGGACCCAATCTATAACCTGGAAACGTAGTTGACTGGGCGTATGCTTGTGTTCCTGGAAATGGTGTACTAAAGGGGCATCCTTTTTGTTAGTACGGATGTTGGATTTATGTTGACTAATTCTGTCTTTTATTTTTTGAGTGGTCTCGCCCACATATCCCAGGCCACAAGGGCATTTAATCAAATAAATGACATAGTTTGTCATGCATGAAAAGTGGCCCTTGATGTAGTACTTTTTACCTGACGAGGGATGGGTAAAGGAGTTTCCTTTTGTGACATTGCCACACTGCGCACATCCCAAACAAGGGTAGGTGCCCAGGTTGGGGGATCCCGTGATGGTGCGTTGTGCATCCATTTTTGCGGACCCAAAATCGGATCTCACTTGTTGATCACGAATTATTGGTGGGCGTTTGTAAGACATCAGGGGTTTGGAATGGAAAATGCTGGGAATACTCCTTTGTAGGATCTGCCAGTGTTTGTATATGATTTTTTTAATGGAGGTACTCCAAGTGGAGTAGGTTGTTACACAAGGAATTCTACCATCCTGTTTTGTACCAACTCTAGTTTTAGATCTTAGTAGATCTTCTCTTTTTACATCATTAATTCGTTCTGCGTGACCCTTCAGTATTTGTGCTGGAAAGCCACGAGCTGCGAATTTCTGGTTCATTTCTGTGAGTCTTTTTTCCGCCATTGTGGGGTTGGAGACAATTCTTTATACCCTCATTAATTGTGAGAGTGGGAGTGAATTAATTAAACCGGGTGGGTGGTAGCTTTCATATAGTAAAAGGGAATTTCTGTCTGTGGGTTTTGTGAACAGATCGTAATGTAGGTGACTATCTTCTACCTGAAGGAGGACGTCTAGGAACGGGATTCCAGTTTGGCTGGTCTCAAGGGAGAGGGCAATGGATCCCACCGCTGCGTTCAGGTCCCCATGGAAAATCTGTAGATCTTCTAGTGATCCCTGCCACAAACAGAAGATGTCATCAATATAACGTAACCAAATCTTAACACATTTGTCGAATAGTGGATGGGTGTAAACAAATTGTTCCTCAAAAGCATTCATATAAATGACCGCGAATGTCGGTGCCACATTGCATCCCATAGCGGTCCCTGCTATCTGTAGAAAAAAGTCATCTTCAAACAGAAAATAATTATTTTTCAAGACAAAATTCAATAGGTCCTGAATGAACCGGTTTTCCCTAGGTGAATATTCCTGGTGTTGTACCAGGACCTCCATGACCGTCCGAATGCCATCTTCCGTGGGGATGTTTGTATATAAACTGGAGACATCCATGGTAACCAGAGTAAAGTCAGTTCCGTGGATATCTAGGCCTTTGGTTATATTATATCAGAGTGAGGACTTTGTCCATATACAGGGAGTGCAGAATTATTAGGCAAGTTGTATTTTTGAGGATTAATTTTATTATTGAACAACAACCATGTTCTCAATGAACCCAAAAAACTCATTAATATCAAAGCTGAATATTTTTGGAAGTAGTTTTTAGTTTGTTTTTAGTTTTAGCTATTTTAGGGGGATATCTGTGTGTGCAGGTGACTATTACTGTACATAATTATTAGGCAACTTAACAAAAAACAAATATATACCCATTTCAATTATTTATTTTTACCAGTGAAACCAATATAACATCTCAACATTCACAATTATACATTTCTGACATTCAAAAACAAAACAAAAACAAATCAGTGACCAATATAGCCACCTTTCTTTGCAAGGACACTCAAAAGCCTGCCATCCATGGATTCTATCAGTGTTTTGATCTGTTCACCATCAACATTGCGTGCAGCAGCAACCACAGCCTCCAAGACACTGTTCAGAGAGGTGTACTGTTTTCCCTCCTTGTAAATCTCACATTTGATGATGGACCACAGGTTCTCAATGGGGTTCAGATCAGGTGAACAAGGAGGCCATGTCATTAGATTTTCTTCTTTTATACCCTTTCTTGCCAGCCACATTGTGGAGTACTTGGACGCGTGTGATGGAGCATTGTCCTGCATGAAAATCATGTTTTTCTTACCTTGCAGACTTCTTCATGTACCACTGCTTGAAGAAGGTGTCTTCCAGAAACTGGCAGTAGGACTGGGAGTTGAGCTTGACTCCATCCTCAACCCAAAAAGGCCCCACAAGCTCATCTTTGATGATACCAGCCCAAACCAGTACTCCACCTCCACCTTGCTGGCGTCTGAGTCGGACTGGAGCTCTCTGCCCTTTACCAATCCAGCCATCTGGCCCATCAAGACTCACTCTCATTTCATCAGTCCATAAAACCTTAGAAAAATCTTGAGATATTTCTTGGCCCAGTCTTGACGTTTCAGCTTGTGTGTCTTGTTCAGTGGTGGTCATCTTTCAGCCTTTCTTACCTTGGCCATGTCTCTGAGTATTGCACACCTTGTGCTTTTGGGCACTCCAGTGATGTTGCAGCTCTGAAATATGGCCAAACTGGTGGCAAGTGGCATCTTGGCAGCTGCACGCTTGACTTTTCTCAGTTCATGGGCAGTTATTTTGCGCCTTGGTTTTTCCACACGCTTCTTGCGACCCTGTTGACTATTTTGAATGAAACGCTTGATTGTTCGATTATCACGCTTCAGAAGCTTTGCAATTTTAAGAGTGCTGCATCCCTCTGCAAGATATCTCACTATTTTTGACTTTTCTGAGCCTGTCAAGTCCTTCTTTTGACCCATTTTGCCAAAGGAAAGGAAGTTGCCTAATAATTATGCACACCTGATATAGGGTGTTGATGTCATTAGACCACACCCCTTCTCATTACAGAGATGCACATCACCTAATATGCTTAATTGGTAGTAGGCTTTCGAGCCTATACAGCTTGGAGTAAGACAACATGCATAAAGAGGATGATGTGGTCAAAATACTCATTTGCCTAATAATTCTGCACGTAGTGTATAGTGATTGCATCTATTTTAATATAAGTGCATTATTATCTTATTTCTGTGGTTTTCTTCAATAATATGGCCAGGGACATCCGCACATTTCTATCATATCGTGCAGGATGTTTTTATCTTCGTTTTTTTGGTGATTTTTTTGGTCTATGTAGTATTTGCTTGAGGGAGTGGCATCTTCAAGTGTGAATGCACACCTTTTATCTTGGGAGTAGCATTCCTCTGCACTTTTGCCCCCCTCCCCTATCCAATAGAACACCTTAATTAGGTTGTACATATGGCTGTGCTTGCTCCTCCTCCCATTGGTTGCTTGATGCACATGGAGGTTTCTAGGAGCAGCACACCATATGTACGGCGTCTGCGCTCCTGAACATAGAAGCCCAACGGCTTAGGTAGGTTTAGCGTAGGACCCGCCTGACCTAAGACCACCTTGGCGTTCGGTAGGCGGGCTTAGATGTGTTTTGATCAAAATATATTGACTAGGTGTCTCAGACATTAGCATATCAGAGTGAGAACTTTGTCCATATATAGTGCTTGCATCTATTTTAATAAGTGCATTATTATCTTATTTCTGTGGTTTTCTTCAATAATATGGCCAGGGACATCCGCACATTTGTATCATATCGTGCAGGATGTTTTTATCTTAGTTTTTTCTGTGATTTTTTTTGTCCAAGTTTAAGTTTAGTGGCAAGATTCGTACATATCTGTTTTCGTTTTGTGATAAGGATTTTCATGAAATTATAAGAACAATCATCACTATTTTTAAGCCATTTTTTCCAGAATACCTTATCATCAGAAAACGTGGGTTTTAAAGCAAGTCTAGGTCCTCGTGGTACAAGTCCTAAATTAAGATAGATGGTTAAAAGGTATCCGTCTATTTCATTATGGATAAAATCCTTACTTAGTTTTAAAATGTCAGTTCCAAGTACGGCTGTGTTATCATCAGTATTAGTGACTCCAACATCCATCCACGTGCCAGGCAAAGAAAGAGGACCGGAGAGCAAACCCGCAGTCCATGGGTTCAGGTGTTTGATCGCTGCCCTATGTCCCAGGCCGTGGCAGTGCCAACATTGAATCCCCGTGGTCCCTCCCCAGTCTCTCTTCCCCGGAGTAGGACTAGCCTCCCCCACACCCCCTTTGTGGTTGGGTCCCATTTTTATCCTTGTCTTTACCCGCGACTTTCTCCTCGTATGACAGAAATAAAAAGATTATCGACACGCGAAGTGTCAACATATAGAATTTAGGACTAATCTACACTAGGATGGTCCGCTGATCACCTATCTCCTTGTATCAGTTACTTATATACGTCTCGTCAATTGCAGACAGTTTGTAGTCCGATATGTGACTTATCCCTACTCCATATGTATTGCCATGGAGTGGGCTTTAGTGATCTCACCTTGACATATACCCCCCGTCTATGGTTGCTCACTAATGAGACACCTGTCCACCATGCCCTGGCCCAATTTGACAATGACCAGCCAAGTGCACTTTTCATGACATTTCTTATATATAATAATGAGGTCTACCTTTGCTTATTTATTAATCCATATGTGAGAATGATCGATCAGCACCCTCACCCTATTAGTTCGATGCCAGTATGAGCACCCCATCGGCGAATTTAGACCGGAGCTGCATCGATTCGGCGGTGGAACGCATAACCACGCCCCTCCCATGCCGCTGTGGAACGCAAGCGCCTAGGCCTGCATCGCAGTGATGATGCAGGCAAGTCGGGATTAGCTGTCTGTGGTGGAACGCACGGCCATCTTGGAGACCTCGGCGTGCGTTCCACCCCCGATCTTGCACAGTAAATAGCTGGGCATAGACATAGGGATTCTCCTGTGATCGGTGAAAATTAAAGAAGGTCTAACGTATACATTGACTGGGATATTTAATAAGCCAGGCTACTATATCTTTTAGGCCCCACATACCGACATCTGTATTTAGGGTCACATGATGAAAGGAAGCATGGTGGTTGGTGCACGAGAATGGGGGACCTCCTCTTTTAGGGTACAACTAGTCACATTATCGGTCTGCAAGTTGGAGCCTCATCTTTATTGCCCCCTGGAGCACCCCTGACCGCGGACCACTGTATGGAGAGGATCCACAGGACTGGATAAGTACATTATAATTATCGTTAGTACTTTCATTGTTCATGCGTTGGATGTTTGGTCTCTGACAGTGGAACACCGCCTCGGGGTGCTCCAGAAATCTCGTTTTTTTTTTCATTTTGGACTTGGATCATGGGTCTACTTGAACTGTTGTTATGTAGCCGCTAGATTGCAGCGGCAACGTACTTGTCTATATTCTTTTATGGTCTCCTGATGAACCACATCATTAAGGGGAAACGCGTCGAGACTGAGACTTAATTCACAGTATTATAACTATCTCTGTTAACTGTGGCTTTTTATTGATAGACCCAGATATTTATTTGGATCTTCAATTAAGGCGTAATATTTCGTTAATCATTGTTGCAGGACCCAGACATCCATATAGGTCAAGAGATTGAGACTTAATTCACAGTATTATAACTATCTCTGTTAACTGTGGCTTTTTGTTGATAGACCCAGATATTTATTTGGATCTTCAATTAAGGCGTAATATTTTGTTAAATCATTGTTGCAGGACCCGGACATCCATATGGGTCAATGTGCTATAGGGGCATATTAAGGACAGGCAGGTTAGGTACGGGGACGGAGTGCTCCCACCACTAGGGTGCATCTGTGGGCTGAGACAAGGTCAGGAACACCATAGGGACACAATAGGGACCCATATGGTTGTTGCCCCGGTGTACCACCATATTTAGCCTCCCTGCCTGATCCTTCTAATTGGCTCTTATTGTCTGTCTGTATTTGTCGTATGTCTACTAGTCCCCATGTGAGGGACCTCTGTGTGTATATTTTAAGAATTCACCATTAAAAGATATATTTTAGGTAGTTGGCCCCAGTGACATTATTCTCAGATACAACTACCCATTAGGAATTTATTCAGTTTAACACTAATTACCCTTTTTCCGGATCCCTAGCCTGAGAGGGAGCCTGACGGGTTTCCCATGCCTGCATTGAGTCCCGCACCAAGTCTTGGGTCGCCACATACCTCTTGACTAGGCTTACTAACTGATCCAGGTTGCCGGGGTCTCCCTGACCAACCCATCGCTGTATGGCCCTTGGCAGTGTCTGCATGAAACAGTCCACGACTACTCGCTCGACTATTTGGGAGGGGCTCAAATTTTCCAGCTGGAGCCACTTCCTCACCAGATGTACCAGGTCATATGCCTGAGACCAGACAGGTCTGGACTCAGAAAAGGCCCACCAATGTACTCTCTGCGCCCGCACATAGGTAGTAACCCCCAAGCACGCCATCACCTCAGCCTTCAGCTTCCCATAGTCCTGGGTGTCCTCCCTGCTGAGGTCAAAGTACGCTTTTTGGGTGTCTCCGACTAGGAATGGTGCCACCACTTCAGCCCACTATCCCGACGGTAGGTTCTCCTGTTCCGCGGTACTCACCATCAGGAAGGCCTCTATACATCGTCCTCTGGAGCCATTTTCCTTAATGCTGAACGGACTTTATTCCTGGGAGCCAACGACGATGGAATCATTGCCGGTGGGGTCTCTCACTGGGACGCACGCAGAGCCTCTTGCATAAGCATGATTTGTTGTACCAGCAAACTGTTTGTTTGTTGCTGTTGTGCATTGCTCTGCACCAACTGCATAACCAGCTCCTCTATTTTGTTCTGGACAACCAAGCTGGTTGGTTTAATGTATGACATGCACCACCCGGATAAATATTCTTGGAAAGCGTCACTGCAGTATGCCCGCTACAAGCCACCAATTGTGGGGATCCGCTCTGGTAGGCAGTGGTAGTGAGTGCAGTATAGAGGCAACACAGACCGGTCTCTGTGTAAAACACAATGCTTTGTTTATTCACACGGTGCATACAAGTGAAAGGCGGTGCAGTTCATGGGAAGGGTGGTCACACACAACAGCAAAATAATAGCTCAATCACAGCAAGTCCCTGAATGGGCCCGAAACCTGCTGCAGGCTACTTGAGGCCTGTTACCGTCACATAAAGCGAAATCTATTTAAAGCCAGGAATAATGTCACCTTTTTCTCGTTGGTGAAGTAAGTCCCTGGGTCCGGCTTCTAGCCACTGAACACAGATCCCTCCTGGCTTCAGCTGTGGGTTCCCGCGCAGTCCTTTACGAGCCTCAGCACACAGCCCAGCTCACCTCCACCTCTCACTCTCACAGCCAGAGAACAAAAACCTCCACATTGCACACCACACCCTTGTTGCTGGTCGGGTTTTAACCCTTCCCTGCAAAACCTGGCCTGGACCGTGGAGAGACAGGCACCCACCCACATCTCTGCCTTCTCCCAGTAAGAGCTGGCCCGGATCCGCTGTGTTAACAGCATTACAGCTGCAAAATGCACTTATCCGGCTTTTACTCCACCGGGGCCAAGACCGGCACGAACCTCCCATCTACCACCACCCCAGGTACTCTCCTACTATATACAATACAGACCAAAAGTTTGGACACACCTTCTCATTCAAAGATTTTTCTTTATTTTCATGACTAGGAAAATTGTAGATTCACACTGAAGGCATCAAAACTGTGAATTAACACATGTGGGATTATATACATAACAAAAAAGTGTGAAACAACTGAAAATATGTCATATTCTAGGTTCTTCAAAGTAGCCACCATTTGCTTTGATTGCTGCTTTGCACACTCTTGGCATTCTCTTGATGAGCTTTAAGAGGTAGTCACCTGAAATGGTTTTCACTTCACAGGTGTGCCCTGTCAGGTTTAATAAGTGGGATTTCATGCCTTATAAATAAGGTTGGGACCATCAGTTGCGTTGTGGAGAAGTCAGGTGGATACATGGTATTATGGCAAGAAAAAAGCAGCTAAGTAAAGAAAAACGAGTGGCCATCATTACTTTAAGAAATGAAGGTCAGTCAGTCCGAAAAATTGGGAAAACTTTGAAAGTGTTTCGAAGTGCATCAAGCTCTACAAAGAAACTGGCTCACATGTGGACCGCCCCAGGAAAGGAAGACCAAGAGTCACCTCTGCTGTGGAGGATAAGTTCATCCGAGTCACCAGCCTCAGAAATCGCAGGTTAACAGCAGCTCATATTAGAGACCAGGTCAATGCCACACAGAGTTCTAGCAGCAGACACATCTCTAGAACAACTGTTAAGAGGAGACTGTGTGAATCAGGCCTTCATGGTAGAATATCTGCTTGGAAACCACTGCTAAGGACAGGCAACAAGCAGAAGAGACTTGTTTGGGCTTAAGAACACAAGGAATGGACATTAGACCAGTGGAAATCTGTGCTTTGGTCTGATGAGTCCAAATTTGAGATCTTTGGTTCCAACCACCGTGTCTTTGTGCGACGCAGAAAAGATGAACGGATGGACTCTACATGCCTGGTTCCCACCGTAAAGCATGGAGGAGGAGGTGTGATGGTGTGGGGGTGCTTTGCTGGTGACACTGTTGGGGATTTATTCAAAATTGAAGGCATTCTGAACCAGCATGGCTACCACGGCATCTTGCAGCGGCATGCTATTCCATCCGGTTTGCATTTAGTTGGACCATCATTTATTTTTCAACAGGACAATGACCCCAAACACACCTCCAGACTGTGTAAGGGCTATTTGACCATGAAGGAGAGTGATGGGGTTCTGCTCCTGATGCCCTGGCCTCCACAGTCACCGGACCTGAACACAATCGAGATGGTTTGGGGTGAGTGAAGGCAAAAGGGCCAACAAGTGCTAAGCATCTCTGGGAACTCGTTCAAGGCTGTTGGAAGACCATTTCAGGTGACTACCTCTTGAAGTTCATCAAGAGAATGCCAAGAGTGTGCAAAGCAGTAATCAAAGCAAAAGGTGGCTACTTTGAAGAACCTAGAATACAACATATTTTACACTTTTTTGTTATGTATATAATTCCACATGTGTTAATTCATAGTTTTGATGCCTTCAGTGTGAATCTACAATTTTCATAGTCATGAAAATAAAGAAAACTCTTTGAATGAGAAGGTGTGTCCAAACTTTTGGTCTGTACTGTGTATATATATATATATATATATATATATATATAAATATATATGAACGAAAAAGTAGGACTGCACTCCTGAGTAGGGAAAATAAAAAACTTTTATTTACCCATATTGTGGCAAACTTGCGACGTTTCGGCTCACAAGAGGAAGCTTGAGGAAGGCTCCTGTGAGCCGAAACGTCGCAAGTTTGCCACAATATGGGTGAATAAAAGTTTTTTATTTTCACTACTCAGGAGTGCAGTCCTACTTTTTCGTTCTTATACTTATTGGGTATTGCCGCTACATGCTGTTGGACTTTGCACCCATACCCTGGATGGTGCTCCCGCTGGACTTTTTTATATATATATACATATATATATATATATATATATATATATATATATACATACATATTTCAAGGTAAACCTGATATATTGACCTGGCAATCAGTTGAAACCGATGTATAACCACAGGAAAGTGAAATACACCCACTGGACCTCCAAAAGTAGAATGTGCAAAAAAGAGTCAGTCCAAAACACAAGTACAGGGCTAAAAAAATGTATTTTCATCTAGACAAAAGCAGCCTCATTACATAAATAGGATTATCCTTTAATTTTAAATCAACAACAAAAAAAAGCAGACTGATTACACTAATATTATTACCTTTTCTTTCAAATGAGCCATTGTTTTATTATCTTTTTTTTTTTACACAATCAATATGCCATTGTCTAAATGCAATATATGCAATTAGCATGGCCATGTAATCCTGTGGTGCTCTGGTGAAAGGAATTCCTCCTTTCTAATGCCTTCTGCCCCATTAGCAAGTATTTCATATGGGAGGACTTTTCTATGCTAACAAGCATAGTAATCTGCCTCCATTCTATGTAATGCTTGAATGCCCAGTGATGTCACCGGACTGGGGGGGGGGGGGAGCGTAGCTTAGCGCGATGGCGTCCGGACAAGTTACCGCTAGAGTCGGCCGAACTTCCCAGAAATGTTCGGGTTCGGGATCCGAACCTGACCCGAACTTCGTCCCGAACCCGAACCCCATTGAAGTCAATGGGGACCCGAACTTTTCGGCACTAAAAAGACTGTAAAACAGCCCAGGAAAGGGCTAGAGGGCTGCAAAAGGCAGCAACATGTAGGTAAATTCCTTGCAAACAAATGTGGATAGGGAAATGAATAAAAATAAAAATAAAATAAATAAAAATTAACCAATATCAATTAGAGAGAGGTCCCATGGCAGAGAATCAGGCTTCACGTCACCCACCACTGTAACAGTCCATTGTCATATATTTATGCCCGGCACCCAGGCAGAGGAGAGAGGTCCCATAACAGAGAATCTGGATTCATGTCAGCAGAGAATCTGTCTTCATGTCATAGCAGAGAATCAGGCTTCACGTCACCCACCACTGGAACAGTCCATTGTCATATATTTAGGCCCCGGCACCCAGGCAGAGGAGAGAGGTCCCATAACAGAGAATCTGGCTTCATGTCAGCAGAGAATCAGTCTTCATGTCATAGCAGAGAATCATGCTTTACGGCAGCCAACACTGGAACAGTCCATTGTCAGATATTTAGGCCCAGGCACCCAGGCAGAGGAGAGAGGTCCCATAACAGAGAATCTGGCTTCATGTCACTAGAGAATCAGTCTTCATGTCATAGCAGAGAATCATGCTTCACGTCACCCAACACTGGAACAGTCCATTGTCAGATATTTAGGCCCAGGCACCCAGGCAGAGGAGAGAGGTCCCGTAACAGAGAATCTGTCTTCATGTCAGCAGAGAATCAGTCTTCATGTCATAGCAGAGAATCATGCTTCACGTCACCCAACACTGGAACAGTCCATTGTCAGATATTTAGGCCCAGGCACCAAGGCAGAGGAGAGAGGTCCCGTAACAGAGAATCAGTCTTCATGTCAGCAGAGAATCAGTCTTCATGTCATAGCAGAGAATCAGGCTTCACGTCACCCAACATTGGAACAGTCCATTGTCATATATTTAGGCCTCGGCACCCAGACAGAGGAGAGGTTCATTCAACTTTGGGTTGCCCCGCAATATAATGGTAAAATTTAAATTAAAATAGGATTGAATGAGGAAGTGCCCTGGAGTGCAATAATATATGGTTAAGGGGAGGTAGTTAATGTCTAATCTGCACAAGGGATGGACAGGTCCTGTGGGATCCATGCCTGGTTCATTTTTATGAACGTCAGCTTGTCCACATTGGCTGTAGACAGGCGGCTGTGTTTGTCTGTAATTACGCCCCCTGCCGTGCTGAATACACGTTCAGACAAAACGCTGGCCGCCGGGCAGGCCAGCACCTCCAAGGCATAAAAGGCTAGCTCTGGCCACGTGGACAATTTAGAGACCCAGAAGTTGAATGGGGCCAAACCATTAGTCAGTACGTGGAGGGGTGTGCACACGTACTGTTCCACCATGTTAGTGAAATGTTGCCTCCTGCTAACACGTTGCGTATCAGGTGGTGGTGCAGTTAGCTGTGGCGTGTTTACAAAACTTTTCCAAATCTCTGCCATGCTAACCCTGCCCTCAGAGGAGCTGGCCGTGACACAGCTGCCTTGGCGACCTCTTGCTCCTCCTCTGCCTTGGCCTTGGGCTTCCACTTGTTCCCCTGTGACATTTGGGAATGCTCTCAGTAGCGCATCTACCCACGTGCGCTTGTACTCGCGCATCTTCCTATCACGCTCCAGTGCAGGAAGTAAGGTGGGCACATTGTCTTTGTACCGTGGATCCAGCAGGGTGGCAACCCAGTAGTCCGCACACGTTAAAATGTGGGCAACTCTGCTGTCGTTGCGCAGGCACTGCAGCATGTAGTCGCTCATGTGTGCCAGGCTGCCCAGAGGTAAGGACAAGCTGTCCTCTGTGGGAGGCGTATCGTCATCGTCCTACGTTTCCCCCCAGCCATGCACCAGTGATGCGTTGGGTGCGACCCCGCTGTGACCATGCTTCATCCTCATCCTCCTCCACCTCCTCCTCATCCTCATCCTCCTCGTCCTCCAGTAGTGGGCCCTGGCTGGCCACATTTGTACCTGGCCTTTGTCACTGGCCCTCTGGCCCTCTGAGTCACTTCGAAGAGACTGGCCTGAAAGTGCTAAAAACGACCCCTCTTCCTCCTCCTCCTCCTCCTGGGCCACCTCCTCTTCCATCATCGCCCTAAGTGTTTTCTCAAGGAGACATAGAAGTGGTATTGTAACGCTGATAACGGCGTCATCGTCACTGGCCATGTTGGTGGAGTACTCGAAACAGCGCAACAGGGCACACAGGTCTCGCATGGAGGCCCAGTCATTGGTGGTGAAGTGGTGCTGTTCCGCAGTGCGACTGACCCGTGCGTGCTGCAGCTGAAACTCCACTATGGCCTGCTGCTGCTCGCACAGTCTGTCCAGCATGTGCAAGGTGGAGTTCCACCTGGTGGGCACGGCGCAGACAGGCGAGCAGCGGCAGGATGTGAACGCCGGAAGCGCGAACAGACGGCCCGCACTTTATGCAGCAGCTCTGACATGTCGGGGTAGTTGTGAATGAACTTCTGCACCACCAAATTCAGCACATGCGCCAGGCAAAGGATGTGCGTCAAACCGGCTAGTCCCAGAGCTGCAACGAGATTTTGCCCATTATCGCACACCACCAGGCCGGGCTTGAGGCTCACCAGCAGCATTCACTCGTCGGTCTGTTGTTCTATACCCCGCCACAACTCCTGTGCGGTGTGGGGCCTGTCCCCCAAACATATGATTTTCAGAATGGCCTGCTGACGTTTACCCCGGGCTGTGCTGAAGTTTGTGGTAAAGGTGTGTGGCTGACTGGATGAGCAGGTGGAAGAAGAGGAGGAGGAAGCCGAGTAGGAGGAGGAGGCAACAGGAGGCAAAGAATGTTGCCCTGCGATCCTTGGCGGCGGAAGGACGTGCGCCAAACAGCTCTCCGCCTGGGGCCCAGCCGCCAATACATTTACCCAGTGTGCAGTTAGGGAGATATAGCGTCCCTGGCCGTGCTTACTGGTCAATGTATCTGTGGTTAGGTGGACCTTGCCACAGAGGTGTTGCGCAGTGCACACTTGATTTTATCGGATACTTGGTTGTGCAGGGAAGGCACGGCTCTCTTGGAGAAGTAGTGCCGGCTGGGAACAACATACTGTGGGACAGCAAGCGACATGAGCTGTTTGAAGCTGTCTGTGTCCACCTGCCTAAATGACAGCATTTCATAGGCCAGTAGTTTAGAAATGCTGGCTAGTGTTGAGCGCGAATATTCGAATTGAGAATTTTTCTCTCGAATATCGCTATTTCGAGATTTCGCGAATATTTAGAATATCGTTCTATATATTCATGAAATCGAATATTCGTTTTGGTTTTTTTTTTAATATTTTTTTCTTTCCCACTTCCCTAAAGTTGTTCTTACCTGTCCTTTGGATTCCTGGCTTCCTGGCTGCTCCAGTCAGTGCCCGTTGCCGCTTCTGCCGACTTCCATGCTCATGGAGCGTCCCCATCACCATGGGAACGTCTCCATATACTAGAATGTACTGTCGGATTTGAGAATTACGTTGAAATCGCAATTCGATTAATTCAAGTTATAATAAACGAATTGCGATTTCAACTTAACACTGCTATATTCCATATTCGTTAATTCTAGCCTATTAGGCTAGAATTAACCTATATGGAATATAGCATTAAGTTGAAATAGCGATGCGATTAATATAACTCGAAATAATCGCATGGCGATTTCAACTTAGCACTGCTATATTCCATATTAGCTAAATTACAATCTATATGGGTATTTTACGAAATTTCATAATATTGCTCTAACTTCGTCTTTTAGAATATTCGTAATATTGCTCTAACTTCGTCTTTTAGAATATTATGAATATTCTAAAAGACGAAGTTAGAGCAATATTAAGAATATACATAAAAAGTTGAAATCGCGATGCGATTAATATAACTCGAAATAATCGCATGGCGATTTCAACTTAGCACTGCTATATTCCATATTCTAGCCTAATATGGAATATAGCAGTGCTAAATTGAAATCGCCATGCGATTATTTTGAGTTATATTAATCGCATCGCGATTTCAACTTTTTACGTATATTCTTTATATTGCTCTAACTTCGTCTTTTAGAATATTCGTAATATTCTAAAAGACAAAGTTGGAGCAATATTACGAAATTTCGTAAAATACACATAGATTGTATTTTAGCTAATATACTGCTATAGTAATTTTTTTAATATTGTACATATTTTACAAAACTTTCAGAAGAGTCAAAGTTCAGAAGAGTCAAAAAAAATTTGAGAAAAAAAAGGATTATAGCACTATATTAGCTAAATAACAATCTATATGTGTATTTTACGAAATTTCGTAATATTGCTCTAACTTCGTCTTTTAGAATATTCGTAATATTCTAAAAGACAAAGTTAGAGCAATATTACGAAATTTCGTAAAATACACATATTAGCCTAGCCATAGTCAATTAGCATAGGAACGTTGCCTTATACTATCAAAAGAAATAATCGCAATACGCGATTAATTAAATCGCATATTATTCGCGATAATTGGAATAATTACGAATATTCGATTTCGGCGAATATAATTTTTTTGAATATTCGCGAAATATCGCGAAATCGAATATGGCACCTCCCGCTCATCACTAATGCTGGCATTCAGGGCCAGGGATCGAGGGTGGCTAGGTGGGAATTTACGCTTTCTCTCAAATGTTTGTGAGATGGAGAGCTGAACGCTGCCGTGTGACATGGTTGAGATGCTTGGTGACGGAGGTGGTGGTGTTGGTGGTACATCCCCTGTTTGCTGGGCGGCTGGTGCCAACGTTCCTCCAGAGGCGGAGGAAGAGGCCGAGGCGGCAGCAGCAGAAGAGGCCGAGGCAGCAGCAGCAGGAGAGGTAGCAGGGGGAGCCTAGTGACTTCCTTGTTTTTAAGGTGTTTACTCCACTGCTTTGCATGCAGGTGCCTGGTCATGCAGGTTGTGCTAAGGTTCAGAACGTTAATGCCTCGCTTCAGGCTCTGATGGCACAGCGTGCAAACCACTCGGGTCTTGTCGTCAGCACATTGTTTGAAGAAGTGCCATGCCAGGGAACTCCTTGAAGCTGCCTTTGGGGTGCTCGGTCCCAGATGGCGGCGGTCAGTAGCAGGCGGATTCTCTTGGTGGCGGGTGTTCTGCTTTTGCCCACTGCTCCCTCTTTTGCTACGCTGTTGGCTCGGTCTCACCACTGCCTCGTCCTCCGAACTTGGAAAGTCAGCGGCATGACATTCATTCCATGTGGGGTCTAGGACCTCATCGTCCCCTGCATCGTCTTCCACCCAGTCTTGATCCCTGACCTCCTGTTCAGTCTGCACACTGCAGAAAGACGCAGCAGTTGGCACCTGTGTTTCGTCATCATCAGAGACGTGCTGAGGTGGTATTCCCATGTCCTCATCATCAGGAAACATAAGTGGTTGTGCGTCAGTGCATTCTATGTCTTCCACAGCTGGGGAAGGGCTAGGTGGATGCCCTTGGGAAACCCTGCCAGCGGAGTCTTCAAACAGCATAAGAGACTGCTGCATAACTTGAGGCTCAGACAGTTTCCCTGGTATGCATGGGGGTGATGTGACAGACTGATGGGCTTGGTTTTCAGGCGCCATCTGTGCACTTTCTGCAGAAGACTGAGTGGGAGATAATGTGAACGTGCTGGATCCACTGTCGGCCTCCCAATTGACTAATGCCTGTACCTGCTCAGGCCTTACCATCCTTAGAACGGCATTGGACCCCACCAAATATCGCTGTAAATTATGGTGGCTACTGGGACCTGAGGTAGTTGGTACACTAGGACTTGTGGCTGTGGCAGAACGGCCACGTCCTCTCCCAGCACCAG
Source organism: Bufo gargarizans (assembly GCF_014858855.1). Lineage (NCBI taxonomy): Eukaryota > Metazoa > Chordata > Amphibia > Anura > Bufonidae > Bufo > Bufo gargarizans. The sequence continues at coordinate 346,974,850 of NC_058083.1, forward strand.
AGGGTCCACTAACACCACCACGACCATGTCCGCGTCCCTTACTAGATGTTTTCCTCATTGTTACCGTTCACCACAATAAGAAAAATATTATTTGGCCCAATGTATTGAATTCAAATTCAGGCCTTTTTTTACAGACACCTAACACTATCTGGCTATCTATTTAGGTACCGTATTACACTAATAAAGGCACAGCAGTAACGACAGACAGCTGAATATAAATTTGAGGCCTAGTATTTAGGCGCTGGGTGACAGGTATACGTTTACACACAGAATTAGACTTGGAATTGCACAGTAGCGTGTGTGTGAAGTTATTGAGAATTACCTTATCTGCACCTTGAATCTAATATACCCTTTTAGGGATAGATTTAAAGTAGGCCTTATACAGCAGAAACCACTAATTTAGAGAATTGCTAAGTTGGGAATTGTATTTCAATCCAGAACAAAAACTGTGCTTTGACGGACACTTAATAACTTGACCAGCCACAGCAATAACCACAGATTTAGATGAATATAAATTTGAGGCCTATTATTTAGGCGCTGGGTGACAGGTATACGTTTACAGACAGAATTAGACTTGGAATTGCACAGTAGCATGTGTGTGAAGTTATTGAGAATGCCCCTATCTGCACCTTGAATCTAATATACCCTTTTAGGGATAGATTTAAAGTAGGCCTTATACAGCAGAAACCACTAATTTAGAGAATTGCTAAATTGGGAATTGTATTTCAACCCAGAACAAAAACTGTGCTTTGATGGACACTAAATAACTTGACCAGCCACAGCAATAACCACAGATTTAGATGAATATAAATTTGAGGCCTATTATTTAGGCGCTGGGTGACAGGTATACGTTTACACACAGAATTAGACTTGGAATTGCACAGTAGCGTGTGTGTGAAGTTATTGAGAATGACCCTATCTGCACCTTGAATCTTATATACCCTTTTAATGAATAGATTTAAAGTAGCCCTGATACAGCAGAAACCACTAATTTAGGAAGTTGGGAATTGTATTTCAACCCTGAACAAAAATATATCCTTTGCCAGACAGCAGACAGTATTACAATTGGCTGGCCACAGCTGAAACACCAGATTTAGGGTACTGCTATTTTGGCAATTGTATTTCACCCCTCAATAAAATAGCAAGCACAGCCAAGCCCCTGATGTAGGATATAGCCAAAAAATAACCATACTATTGATGGTTAAATGCACTTGGTGACAGCTTGCCCCTGATGTAGGATATAGCCAAAAAATAACCACACTATTGATGGTTAAATGCACTTGGTGACAGATTGCCCCTGATGTAGGATATAGCCAAAAAATAACCACACTATTGATGGTTAAATGTACTTGGTGGCAGCTTGTGCTGGCGCACCACAAGACACAAAATTGGCCGCCGATCACCCCAGAAAAAAGTGACTGAAAAACGCTCTGGGCAGCCTAAAAACAGTGAGAAATTGAATAGCAGCAGTTCAATGATCCACAGCTGTAGATCGATCACTGAATTAAGTCTTTTGGAGGAGTTAATCACTGCCTAATCTCGCCCTAACGTCGCAGCTGCAACCTCTCCCTACACTGATCAGAGCAGAGTGACGTGCAGCGCTAAATTGTGGGTTCGGAAGGGTACGACTGTTCTAGACATAGTAAATGGTCTAAATGAAGCTGTCTTACAGTTAGAACTGGCACTCGATGCGCCAAAGTTATGGAGAGGCCTGCCGGCCAATGCCGGTCTTAATTAATGCGTCCTTGTGTACGTAGTTTGCCACAGCAGTCGGTGAGCAGATGTCTGCTGCCCCCATGTCTGACCAGGGGGCCCCTCTCCACTCCCCGCAAAGTCATCCACCTCTCTCCGTCACCACTAAAATAAGAAGTAGAAGCTGCATCGGCAGCAACAGCCAGTTCAGTATCATAAACATAATGGAGTAATGTTTCCATGTGCTGCATCAGGCTAACCCCTGACCCGCATGGACTTCTGGGCAGCCATACTGGAATGTTGGCCAGAACTGGCTCAGTATGCTCTCTCTCTGTACTATCTTGCCCAGCCTCCAATGCCATCTCAGGCAGAGTTTCCAGCACGGCGGGTGGCAACATGACACCCAAATGGACAAAGTTGTCCTCTGCCATTTTGTCAAAATGAATCAGGCATGGATCCGTGAGGATTTTCACACACCGGCTGAGGATATCTTCTCTTGCTGATGGTGTCTCATCATGCAATTGCCACAGTCTGCCTGCTTACCATCATGTTTTGTATCTCATTGTTGCTAGTGCCATCATGGCACTGCAGCTGTTTGCCTGCCTACCGACATGTTCTGTACTATATGGCTGCTGCTGCTGTCACCATCATACCACTGCTGCTGCCTGCCATCATGTTCCATACTGTATGGCTGCTGATGACATCACCACTGCTATTCCCTGCTGCTAATCCCCCTACTGCCACTTCTATTAGCCCTACAACCACTACTAATACTGCTACACAGCTGTCTCTACTTTGCTGTCCTGCTACTTTTACAGCCACATGTCACTATTATTCTATCATTTACACATTCACATTGTACTGCTGCTGCTCCCAATTAAAAGTGAGAGTTTTTGCAGGCTTGATTAGAATAAGCCAATGTATCTTCTGACAATTAACACTTTAGATTGTATAAATACAAGCAGGAATTCTGCCCCCATTAAGGGATAATTTTTGGATGCTATTGCAGAGCAAGCTACTTTTTCTTATGACATTAATGTGTGTGCGTGTGTATAAACGGGGCAAGCATCTACCTCCATTAACATATAGTTTTTGGACGCTTTTTACAATAACACCGTGTTTAACCCTTTGCCTCAGCAGACAGTTTTGACACCTTTATGTGGTAATAACTTTGGAACACTTATCTAAAACATTCTTAAACAGTTTTCTCATGAACATTGTACAACTGTAAATTTGAGTTGATATGTTTTACCTATATTTATTTTTAAAAAATCATACATTTACAGAAAATTTGATAAAAATTATCAATTTTCTTAAATTGTAATTTCTCTGCTTTCAAGACGGAGAGTGATAATAATATAGTTATCATAAAATAGTTATTACTTTACATTTACCATATAAATACTTTGTTTTTTTAGGGCATTAGGAAGCTTAGAATTTTAGAAGGAATTTTTAAAATTGACTTTTGATAAGGACCAATTCAGTTATGAAGTCACTTTGTGGGGTTTACAAATTAGAAACTATCCATAAATAACTACATTTTAGAAACTACACCTCTCAAATTATTCAAAACTGATTTTAGAAATTTTGCTGAAGGGGTATTCCCATCTCAGACAATGGGGGCATATCGTTAGGATATTAATTTATATGGGTCTGTCGAAAATAGCTGAGTCAGTTATTTCTGTTTGCCCCATAGAAGTTAATGGGAGAGGTGGCCACAAAAGCGCGGTACAATCCCATTTATTTCTATGGGGCCGATGACATGGAATTTGCTGTAATCTTTTTAAGGCTCATAACATTTTAATATTTTTGTTGACTGAGCTATGTGAGGGCTAGTTTTTAGTGATACCATTTTGGCGTACATATGACTTTTGATTGCTTTTTATGCCAATTTTTGGGAGGTGAGATATGCAAAAATTCCAATTTTGTTATATTTGTTATTGGGTATGCATGCATGGGTATACCATGCAGTATATATGATAATATAACTTTGTTCTGTGAGTTGATACGGGTTTGGTGATTTTTCTTACTACTGGTTTTTATTTCTTACTACTTTTGCAGCATAAGATCACTTTTTTATTAACAATAAGTTAGATTTTGCATCACCATATACTAATATCCATAACATTTGAATTTTTTCACCAATGTAACTGTGATAAGATTTAGTTTTTATTGGTACCATTTTGGGGTACATAGGACTTTTTTATTGCTTTTTATACCATTTTTTGGGAGGTGGGGTGCACAAAAACTGCGGGTCAATACTGTTATGGTGATCAAATTTATAGTTTTTATACTTTATACTTTTGCTGAATGAAATCACATTTTTTATTAAAAATAAGTTATATTTTGCATCACCTTTACTAACATCCATAATATTTTAATTTTTTCACCTATGTAGCTCTGTGAGGGCTTGTTTTTTGCAGGATGGGCTATAGTTTTTATTGGTACCATTTTGGGATACATATGAGTGTTGATCACTTATTGAAGGTTTTCTGTCACCAGAATTAACCCTACTAAACTAGCTGACATTAGCGATGTGCTAATGTCAGCTAAACCTAACTAGCCTATTCCTAATTTTATATATGCCCCCGTTACTCCATAAATTTCACTTTAATAATATGCTAATGTATTTGCCTCTGCTCCTAGTGGCTCCGTTCTCCCACCTCTGGCCACGCCCTGCTAAACTAGATTGACAGGGCCAGGCAGCATTGGTCTCATACTGCAGGCCCTGTCTGCAGTGTAAGTATCGCGACTGCGCCATCCCGTTCAGTATTCGGCGCAGTGAGTGTAGAGCGCTCGCCGGGTGCTGGCTTCCTCACTGCACCTGCAACGAATACTGAACGGCGCGAGATTTCCCCAGTGCACAGGGCCGGCAGTTGGAAGTGAAGGGTTTCTGGCCCTGTCAATCTAGCGAAGCAGGGCTTGGCCAGAGGTGGGAGAACAGAGCCCCTGGAGTAACAGGGACATAGATAAAAGTAGGAATAGGCTAGTTAGGCTCAGCTGACATTAGCACATTGCTAATGTCAGCTAGTTTAATAGGGTTAATTCTGGTGACAGAAACCCTTTAAATCAATTTGTTTGGGAGGTGAGGTGACAAAAACAGCAATTTTGTTGTTTTAGAATTTTATTTCACAACGTTCACCACACAGGATTAGTAGATCAGGTCTTTATGAACGCAGCAATAGCAATTATGTGTAGTTTATTTATTTATTGTTTTATCAATCATAAATTAGCAGATATTGGAAAAAGCTATTTATTTTTTTATTTACATTTTTCTTCCCTTTTTTTTACATTTTCTTTCTTTACTAAGATCCAGTGGGGCTGATGTCTGTACTATACTCTTCTATGGCAGACTATAGTACTGTCACGGTTTGTCAGGCTTAGACACATAGCCTGGATGCCTTTGTAAGACGCATGGTTGGCATGGCAACCATACGGCCACTGCCATTACAGCATGGCAGCCTGATGGAGGAGAGAGGGACCTTTCTCCCTCTGTTAATCCCATCAATGCTGCTGGTGGCTATGGACCACGTCACCTAAGGGGTTACATGCCCGAGATCGGTGCCAGCACCAATCTCAATCATTTCAGTAGAGTGTCAGCTGGGGGACGGCAGTGTTACTGGGGGACGGCATCAGGCAGCAAAGGGGGCATAAAGCAGCACAGGGGGCATCTGGTGCACAGAGGGAGTCATGCCTGATTTTTGGCTCTGATCCCCAGATTGGAGATCAGAGCCTGAAACCGGAATTTTAACACTGCCTACACTCTGATTGGTTAGTCTAACCTATCAGAGCGTTCGTCAGCAAGGGACCACTTTCCGGCTGTCTCTGCTCTCTGTGAAAGTACTTTATAGTGTCACAGCCCTGGTTAACAGTTCGTACATAGCTGCATCAACCATGAATTTACCCATAGCTATATAAGTCAGTGTCACTCTCACATTACTTGCAATTGCTGTCATTGCATTCAAGAGCTTAAAGGAAGGGGGAGTGGAGAGTAAAAATGCCTAAATTTTTTTTTAGAAATTTGAAAAGAAAAAGACAATGAAAAGATAAGACTTAAAAAATAAATAAATATATATATATATATATATATATATATATATATAATGAATAAAAGACATCGCGGCACATCCGTTGGTGAAAAAAAGTGGGACCCTTTATTCACCTATGCGACGTTTCGGTCCGCTTGCTGGGACCATTCGGTCCGCTTGCTGGGATCATACTATATACTTGTTTTTGCCTTTGGCCTACAAATACTAATGCAAAATACTGTACTAACTAAAATACTTACTAAGTGAAAGTGGCCAAAGTGTGACATGAGACTATGCAATATGTAACCTAAAATATACAATCATTTATATATATATATATATATATATATATATATATATATACGTATATATATAATCATTTAAAATGTGTGCATATGAGTAAAGATGCTAAAGATTTGTATATATTGTATATATTTTATATTAACTGAATTTTCTGAAGTTCATCACACTGTGGTCAAATTTGTTATTTTGCAGTAAAATAAAGAATAAAGATATTTTTTGACAGATAACTTCTTTGTTTCCAGGGGATCTATGCCAAAAGCGAGAAGTTCAAATGTTTGGGTGAAAACACTGAACGGATTGTTCCACTGCTTGTAGGAAATAACTTTGCATGAATCACGGTCATTTTTTAACCATGGATTTTCAATTGATTGGGCCTCTGAATGTTCTGCCACTTTTAGATGTAAATGAGCTGTCTGTGCTGGACGTAATTGGCATGGGCATGAGATCATCATTATCCAATCAGGGCTTGCCATCCTGTCTCAAGCTCTGAAAGGCATCTCTTAATGCTGGTGAAATCCGTGCTTACTTACTGCATAACTCCCAAACACCATGGTTTCCAACAACTAGCTGCAGTTCCAGATCATTTCTAATTGATTAAACTTAATTATTTAGGAAACCAATATAATAATATACAAGGTGAAGTGAGGATTGTAAGACTTGTTCTCACCCAATTAAACATTTATTCTGAATGTCTAGCTGCTTGAGCTCAAGGTTTAAGATATGTATACACTGGGGTGTTTATTCAGAAACAGCCACTATAGTTGTTTTAGAGCCTGGATACAATGTGATGATTAGTATCTGGCATTTGAAAAAGGTAACTTTACATTTCTCTTACTAAACATCATATTCATAAGTATTCAAGATGCATTGGTTGCCAAGGAAAGTTGCTATAAAATCAGTGCCTGCAAGTGGTATAGGACTGCTTTTAAAGTGTTTCTGTACACCGCAGGAAGGCAGTACCCAAATGTAATCAGTAAGCTTTGTAACTAAATTGCAGCTTAATGTCTGAGATTCGTGATTGCTTATGAAGATTTTATTTTTAAAGCAACAACCTCATAGACACTGTAATAATGTAAGCTCGAAAATATTGCTGCAGCACAATGCAGTGATAAACTCATCATATTCATAAGAAGCTCACAAGAACAATCAGCACATTGAATCTTGTTACATATGCATTCCTGTGTTGCATACAATTCATTATGGAATATATCTGCAACTATTTGTTTTATGTATGCATGATGAATCACAATTTAGAATTTCTCTCGTAACTGCATAGAGAACCAAAGACATAATTATATTTCATTTTGGACACGAGGCTTGTGCAGTGGAACACAGATACACTGCTACATGGTATTTATGCCAAGGTAAAAGAAGAGGAGGCACATCCACTTTGTCTTATAATGCACCTGGTGTGTAGCCACTTGTTTTACAGCTACAACATTAATCATTCATTAAATGTATTGGACTACTGATGATTGTGAGAAAATGTTTCTAAAAACAAGCATGTTTTTCTTGCATTCGGCAATAATATCAAATATGGGAAGTGTAAATGGACACTAGGAGAAGTTGAACATTATCAGTAAAATGATGAGTCACATACAGGTGCAGTACTTGTAAAGCTGATTAGGGTATAAATGTATACTGTTTTTGGTGCTTCTGCATTGTGCTTTTACACAGTGAATTATGTTATCCTTATGTTATTTATCAGATACAATTATTAACAATATAAGTTTTTATTTTAACTTAGATCAGACTTCAGACCAGACTCCCAAATAATTTTACACCACAGGCAGACCTTGATATTATTTCATACATCAAAACAAGTTTTTACCCCAGACTAGAACATAATACTTAGTGGAACATTTATTAAGAACGGCGGTCCCCTGCACTGGTGGTGGACCGCCGAAGTTATGTAGAAGCGACGGCCTTTACATAACTTTGGTATATCCACTACCGATTCTAAATCTAGGAAAGCTCCCTTGCTGTCCTACATTTAGACCCATTTTCTACGCCTAAACCAGGCGTAGAAAATGATGAATGTGACGGGCCACACCCCCTTTTTTAGATCTGGTGTGAGCTATGAAGAAGTTGCAGATTCTGCCACAAAATGGCCTGCGACAGAATCTGCACCATATATACGCCACAAATTTGGTGTTTATCTGTTCATAATTTACCCCCTTAATTTAAACCCCAGGCACACCCCCTAAACTCAAATCTACACTCAGACAAACAAACTTAAACCGGAAAAACACCAAAATTAATTCAGACCCCGTACTGACTACCAAAAATAAACTATTTCTGATCTCAGACAGTCTCAAAAATCTATTCAATCAATTCAAACCTCAGACTCACTAATTCATACCCCTAAAACTAATTCATACCCCAGACAGTTGATTCAGACCCCAGACAGACCCCCTAAAATAATTGATACTCATGAAAGAACCCCAAAATAATTGAGACCCCAGACCAAACCCTTTAACATGAATTTAGACCTCAAATTAATTTAGACCATCACTAACCCTGCTGTTATCCTCCTTGGTGGTTCTAAAGTTGCAGGTTATGTGGGCATTAGTAGTAAGACTATATTTAGACAGGTTTGAATGTTGGCTGTGACATTTTATGTATAGTAGCTGGCCAGTGCTTAGCTGTGTAGATGGCAAAGGCTCTGTCACCCCCCCCCCCCCCCTCCCTCCACCCCCGAATTGCACATCAAGAAGTTATCTGGAAAAATGGAGCTACATGGTCAGCAGTCACAAGTGATGAATAGACAGCTTACCTGTGATATTGCAAAAGTCCCACTATGCATTTAGTCTAAGTCTATTAATGTGTCATTCAGGGAGATCACAGACCTGCCATCTTCTAAAAAGTAAGATTGGATTACAGCTACATTGCAGCTGTAAGGTACATTACAGCTCAGCCAAGCTCTATGAGATACCATTTTTAAACAATCAGCAGCTAGATGCTGATCCCTATATCCTGCCACTCTAGGCACCAGCCCACAGATGTCTTCTTATAAATACGGCCCTGGTTGCAGTTTATTAAAGCTTACTGTGAATATGTTACATTTACAATTCAGTGGCTATGGTTTAAGCCAGCATTCAATCTAGTCTGTCACTGAAAAAATATTTTTTTCCACAATAAAAGAGAGGGAAAGGGCCTAGAATGGAAATGTATGCAAACTGATGGCAATTTAACACATAACAAACCCCACAGAAATATGGATTTGTTAAGATAGAGACCAATGTTCTCCTATCACATCTCAGACGGCAAGTAACAGACATGTGGCGCAGAGGGGAGGGAAGAGGAGTAACCTTCCACTAAGGAGAGGGAGGAGTGGTGACCCCTAGCTCATCTATACTGGCACCTGGCTGCCCTGATGTCCTTAGGCGGGCTACTAACCCATACGCCGATCATGTGCCTCGTCCCTGGCTTACCCTGAAATAAGCCCTAAGTAGTGAATAGGGTGGTGGGAACACTAGTCCTCACCAGTGGCACCTAGAGTAGCAACAGGGAAAAGACAAACAACACAAACACAATCAACAATCCCCGAAGGGAGACAACAACAGGAGTGAACCGGAAAACCAACAGCTCCAGTTCCAACGGCTCCACAGCAACAGTTGTCCACCTGAGGTCAATTGGGGATGTATAGTAGCTGGGAGTGGCTGACATAGAATGTCTGAAAGGAAAAGCTACAGATTCCTAAATGGGAAAAAAGAATCAGAAACCTAAGCAGGAAAACCTGGACTGGAATCCATTCTGACCATTAGGTTATGGAGCGATTCCTTGAGAAACTAAGCACGCAGTTACCCGCTGCGACCTTCTGACCCCAGGCACAACAGGGTCAGCGATAGGTTGTGACACCCTCGTGACATCTACTTTAGCAAACATGTAGTTAAAATGAATTCATTATTACCAAGTCCTGTTCTCTTGACAGCGATAGATCATGTCTGCCTGTCACAATACTAATGGAATACTGCTGGAATCCAATGGCAGAGACAAGGCCTAAACACAGGAATCACTGAAGTTTTAAACAGGAGCTAGCAGGAATACAGATGAAGGCAAGGATCCAGACGAGAAGTCAGGAGGAAAACCAACGAGCGGTCAGCAGGTGTCCAGGAGATGCAGGGTAAACCGCAAGGAGTAGGAACAAACCAGAGAGAATGTTCCAGGCGAGAGGACTGCACAAGCAGGAGCTAAAACACAATACTCAAGCAATGAATAAAGGCTTGAGAGGTTTATATATGAAACAGGAAGTAAGATGGTACCCAGCTGAGACACAATCCACCATCTTTACTGAGGGGAAACTTAAGGGCAAGACAGTCTGAACTAAACAGACATAGCAGGAAGATTCCTGACATTACTCCCACCTCAACAGCAGCCTCTGGATGAGACCTGACTCAGTCTCCAAGGATGTCTTTGATGAAACAGTTTGATCAGTCGGGGAGCATTAGTGTTACTTACCGGTTCCCAAGAATTCTCTTCAGACCCATAACCCTGCCACTTAATGAGGTATTGTAGGTGGTTCCTGAAAATTCTAGAGTCCAAGATTTTCTCTACAGCAAACTGTTCTTGCCCATCTATCTTCACCGCATCGGGAGGAGGGACACGTCCCAGAAAAGGGTTGGGCACGGCAGTCTTTAATAGAGACACATGAAAAACAGGATGAATCTTTATAGATAGTGGGAGTTTGAGCCGAACAGCTACTGGACTAATTATTCGGATAATCTTATAAGGCCCAACAAACTTCTGTCCTAGTTTTGGTAAAGGAACCTAAAGTTTCAAATGTCTGGTGGAAAGCCATACTTTATTCCCCACTTAAAAAATTGGTGCTGGTCTTCGAAATGTATCTGCCACTTGAGCCCTCTCTAATGTTCCTTTTAGTAGTTCTAAACTTTGCTGTAATGCAGAGATCCTTTCTGCCACTGCTGGAATAGGTGAAACAGTGGGGAATTTGGGAAGAATATTTGGATGATACCCCAAATTTGTAAAGAAAGGAGTTTGCTTGGTGGAGGCATTTTGGGAGTTATTGTAAGAGAACTCAGCCACAGGAAGCAGATCGACCCAATCATCTTGTAAATGACAGATATAGCATCGAAGATACTATAGTGATTTGTGTGTTCAGTTTGTCCATTAGATTGTGGGTGAAAGGTGGTTGATAAATTAATATCAATATCAAGTGCTGTGCAAAAACTACCAAAATTTTGATGCAAACTGCACCTCGCGATCCGAGATAACTTAATCAGGAACTCCATGAAAACGAAACACATTCTGAACTACAAGGTCAGCAGTGTCTTTGGCAGAAGATAGGCCGGTACATATGAAATGTGCAGCTTCGATGAGCCCGTCAACTACTATCAGAATTGTATTTTTTCTCTTAGAGGTAGGTAGATCTACAATAAAATCCATGGAAATAGAACCCCAGGGACAAGAGAGGACTGACAAAGGCTGTAACAAACCCATGGGTGAAGAACATGGAGTCTTGCATCTAGCACAAATGTCACATGACGTGACATATTTATTTACATCTTGTTGATAATTGGGCCACCAAAAGAATTGGGATAAAAATTCCTGTGTCTTCTGCACTCCTTTGTGACCCGCAATCTTAGAATCATGGACTAACTTTAGAATTTTCAGTCTTATTGTTTTGGGTATATATAGCTGCTTCCCATGGGTCCACACCTTGTTCGGAAGCAGTAAATGCACATCATCAGGTGGTCGAGACTAGTGATGGCCGAACATCGGCCGGGACGGTTCGCGAACGCGATCAAATGTTCGCGAACCGCAAATTCACGGCAGGCCCCATTCACTTTAAAGGCAGGCGAACCTGGAATACCTTCAGGCCATATTTGCAGCCACCAAATACTTACTAGAAGTGCAAAAATAGTCCCACAACATGGACAGTCACATACCAGATGTATTATTCAAATTTGCGATCTCCATTCATAATTTTTTTCAATGTGAAATATCGGCAATGTAATTTTTGCCTATGCGCATGCACAAAAATATGCGCTGCCCACTACAGAAACTGGGTTTCTACCAGACCGAAGTTGGATGCAATCAGAAAAGATGGTTGGCAACAATTTTGTGACGTTGACGTTTCGTGACGTTGAGGAAGAATTTCTGATCACTGTAAGTAATTTGAAATTAAAGCAGTGTATTTGAATACATTTTACATGCATGTTATAACAATCGCTGTATATGCAGATCGAGTGTGTTTAAAAAAAGTGCCATTGCAAAAATCCCTAATGGTGCGATTTATTTTTTCTTCACATTTTATAAGGTCTCATGATATATTAGTGATTGGTGCACTAAGAATTGTTGTGAGAACTTGCCACTCCAGTACAGGCCCCCAAAATTTGCCAATAGGCATTCATCTGACAGCACATAACTTTGTAGGATTCTGTGGCTGGAGGGACATTAGGCGGTGACAGGATAAAAATGTAACTGTAGGCCATTACAGGCCCCAAAAATTAGCAAATAGGCGCTCACCGGACAGCAAAGAACTTTGGATTCTGTGGCTGGAGGGACATTAGGTGGTCACAAGATAAATATGTAACTGTAGGCCAGTACAGGCCCCAAAAATTAGCCAATAGGCATTCACCTGACAGCAAAGAACTTTGGATTCTGTGGCTAGAGGTACATTAGGTGGTCACAGGATAAATATGTAACTGTAGGCCAGTAAAGGCCCCAAAAATTAGCCAATAGGCGTTTACCTGACAGCAAAGAATTTGGGATTCTGTGGCTGGAGGTACATTAGGCGGTCACAGGATAAATATGTAACTGTAGGCCAGTACAAGCCCCAAAAATTAGCTAATAGGCATTCACCTAAACGCAAAGAACTTTGGATTCTATGGCTGGAGGTACATTAGGTGGTCACAGGATAAATATGTAACTGTCGGCCTTTTATGCCGCTGTATTTACCTAAGACAGGGACCATGATTTGTTCTGTGTGGTGGTGGATATTTGTGAGCTGTCATGAAGAATTTCAATCAAACATGGTTGACTCGTCACATGTGTTGAATTCTTCTGAGATCCAAGCCTCATTCATTTTTAGAAATGTGCGGTAGTCCACACTGTCATGAGCTAGGCGAGTGCACTTATCGGTCACGATCCCCCCTGCTGCGCTGAACGTCCTTTCAGGACAGGACACTGGACGAGGGGCAAGCTAACAGTTCCATGGCAAATTGTGTCAGCTCTGGCCACAGGTCAAGTCTGCACACCCAGTAGTCCAGGGGTTCATCACTTCTCAGAGAGTCCACATCGGCCATTAACCCAATGTAGTCGGACACCTGTCGGTCTAGGTGTTCCCTGAGGCTGGATTTGTAAGGACGGCTGTCAGTGGGTTGGCTGCAAGAATGATCTCATATTCGAAGTGACCAACACATCTTCAAACGGCCCTCTTCTTTCATGTGCTGCTGGGTTGGTACCCGCAACTGTTTCTCTGTGATTGGACATTCTTCTGCCAGCGCCCGCAAAAGCAGAATGCAGCATTTCTTTAGGCAAGGCCTGGAAGTTCTGCATTCTGACACCCTCTATGATGGTGGTAACATTTCCGCCATTTTGTTTTTGTACCGGGGGTCTAAGTACGTCGCCACCCAGTACTGGTCCTTGCCCTTTATGCTTTGTATACGGGGGTCCCTCTTCAAACACTGGAGCATGAAGGCCCCCATTTGCACTAAACTGGAAGCGGTGGAGTGGCCTGGCTCCTGCTCATCATCCAGGATAATGTTGTCCTCGTTCTCATCCCCCCATCCACGGACAACACCAGGGATCCCAGAAACGTTTAAAGCATGCTCTCCTTGCTTCTCCTTGAACCTGGCGCCATCCTCCTCTAACTCCTCTTCAGACTCCTGTTGTTGACTTGTCTCAGATAGTGTAGCCCCCCTGGGAATTTATCCAGCATTGCAACTTTCTCATCTTCCTGCTCCTCGATGGCTTGATCAATGACACAATTCAATGCATGCTCCAGAAAGAAGGCATAAGGTACAATGTCACTGATGGTGCACTGGCTGCGACTGACCAGTTTGGTGATCTCATCAAATGGCCGCAGAAGTCTGCATGCATCACACATGAGCAGCCACTGGCTCGATGAAAAAGAAACAAGCTCCCCAGAACCTGTCCTG